>NW_020954720.1:7097368-7312451 GCF_900497805.2 Vombatus ursinus
CCCCCAAGAGAGGCAGATGTTGTATTGAATGATAAGTGACAAATTTGTTAGGTTCTAATATGGTTAATATATAGAAGGCATTTGATAAACCTTAAAGTTGTAAATTATTATGTGTGCATGTGTATTTGTATTCTATACCTCTAGTCCATTACTTCAGAGTGGGAAGCATGCTTCATCATCAGTCTTCTTCAGGAAGAGGTCATTGTTTCTATGTTTTTCAAAGTTGTTTCTCTTTACATTATTGGATAAATTGTTCCTTTGATTCTACTCACTTTACTCTGTGTTCATCTAAGTCTTCCCAGGTTTCTCTGTCTCTTTCATATTTATTATGCCATAATCATCTGTTATATTCATGTACCATGATTTCTTTAGCGGTCAAGCCTAAGCACTAGTTTGATTTTTAAGGCCCTCCATAATCTAACCTTGTTGTACTTATCCATATTTATTATCCCTTACTTTTCCCCAGTAGTCATTCAGTCTCTCCCCATTCCGGTCAGGATAATTTTCTTTCCTTTCCTGGTTATCTTCCTGACCACCATATGCATTTCTGGCTTTCTGCTACTTCTGGACCTTTTCTTTCTTGATCCAGATCTCATTGTTTGTTTCCATTTTTTGCTTTGACTTCCTAACTTTCAGGCCTTTAGTTTACCCTTATCCACTGATAACAGTGTATAGTCTCGATTTTCTTTACTTTGCTATTTGAGTTCAGACGTAAAAGCAGGACATTGGCATGTTACTAATTTCCAGTGACTGCGGAAACCTTAATCCTTGGTTTAGTGGTCCAAGTCTTTTGACCATCTCTGTCTTATTCACAGTACTTTGCTTGACCTATTTAATCCTATTACTACCCATGTCACCAGATCAGATTTTGGAATAGTGGACTTGATTATTTTGGAAAATTTCTTAATGTTTTTAAAAGTGAAATATTCATAATAGATAGATGACCATGTTGTGGATGAATTGATCTGTATTAATAATTAAGGTTTTTGAAATGATAAGATCAACCAGGATGTTATTTGTTTATATATATATATGTATATAACTGATATATATATATATATATATATATATCAGTTTTTACCTCCTGTAGTTTAATTTTTCTTTAGATTTTAGAATTAGAGCAGGAGGAATAGGGGGGTGGGAGGCAAAGAGCTAGACATTCCAAAATTATAGTTTGCTTTTCCACACAAATTAACATTAAGAGGGACCTACAAAAGGATACTGACTTCTGGGATGATTAAATGTACATGGAGACGGAAGTGGGTTATGACATTATTTAAATAGGAAACATAAA
Organism: Vombatus ursinus; assembly: GCF_900497805.2. NCBI lineage: Eukaryota > Metazoa > Chordata > Mammalia > Diprotodontia > Vombatidae > Vombatus > Vombatus ursinus. The sequence continues at coordinate 7,098,663 of NW_020954720.1, forward strand.
TATTGTGACAAATGAAACTGTTTTTTTTTTTTAGAATTCTCCTTTCAGAGCTGTTTGAAACCTATTTTAGCAGCATTGTAAGTAGCTTTGACAGTATGCCAAAGAAGGATCTGTGTGTAGAATATACTTTATATAATACTGGATGTCATAGACAATAGTCAGCAGAATGTGACCTCTTATTATCCTGTTGTGGCCTTTTTTTTTTTATAACATTAGATATCAGGAATGTTGTATCTAAGTTTTTTTTTTATTATTATTTTAAAATTTCCTTTTTATGCCAGTCATTTCACTCATTTCACAGACACCCATATCCTATTGAATTCCTTCCTAACAGAGAAATAATTAAATAAAATAGACACAACAATCTTATATGATAGCACACAGAGCATTCTAAAGCCCAAGTCCCTCACCTTCCTCTTAACAATATTCCTGATTCTGCTTACTTCATTTGATATAGGTTCATACAGGTCTGTCCATGTTTTTTTTTTAAATTTCTTATATTTTTAATTTTTTTACAGCACAATAACATTCCATTATATTAATAAACCACAGTTCGCTCAACCATTCCCCCAATCCATGGGCACCAACATGATTTCTAATTTTTTTTGGTGCTGCTGCTATGAATATTTTGGTACACATGGTTCCTTTTTTTCTGTCTTTTATCTCTTTAGAATAGATGCCCAGTAGTGGAATCTCTGGATAACGGGGTAAGAACTATTCAGTTACTTTTCTTGAATAATTTAAAATTTGTTTTCCAGAATTGCTGGCCCAATTCACAGTTCTGCCAATGCTATCTTGGGGTGCCTGTCTTCTCACAGCCCCTCCAACATTGAATATTTCCATGTTTTGTCATACTTGTAGATTTGCTATGTGTTAGGAGATATAAGATTCCACTGTGTTTATTAATTGTTCACTTTTAACATTTTTATTCTTCTTACTTTACTCTGAAAGAATTTACATGCATCTTCTTAGGTTTCTATGAAGGTATCCCTTTCTTCATTACTTATGGCATAATAGTATTCTTTTATGTTTATGTAACGTGATTTGTTCAGCCAACCCCCATATGTAACTTATTTCCTCTTTAGTCTTTTTTGGGGGCAGGTGGGGTGGGAGTAAAAGCCTTGTTGTAGTATAGCTGGGTCAGAGGGTAGGCATGGTATAGTTACTTTTTTGAACATAGTCATATATTGCTTTCTAGAATGGCTGGACCAAATCATAGTTCCCCTCAAACATTAATCTGCCCATATTTCTCCAGCATTGACAATTTCCATCTTTTGTTGTCTTTGTCAATTTACTGGTTGTGAGGTAAACCTCAGAGTTGTTTTGAGTTTCATTTCTCATATTATGAGTGATTTGGAGCAGTGTTTTATATTGTTGTTTATTGTTTGCTATTCTTCTTTTGGGAAATGTTTATTCCTATCCTTAGACTTGTGAATGATATTTATTGCATCCATCATTCCACAGAACAATACAGAGCCTCCAAAATGTGATTCATTATTACTAAGGAGTTTATCCTGAATATTCACAGGCAAAACAAAGTGTACGAGGAGTGTTCATTTTTTAGTAATATGTATATGTGTATATTATATAATGTATACACACACACACACACACACATTGGACAGGCACTGCAGATGAACAATGAGCTGGGTTCTGAACTAAACAGAAAGAAAAAAAATGGACTGGATTGTATTTGGGAAACTGCAGTTTTTTGCTTTTGCTTTTTTAAGGGTTTCCTTGAAGCCACAGCCCATCTTTTTTATTACTAACATTATTCTAGTAATGATATATGATTGGAAGTCATGGAATACTATAGTCTCTGAAGAACTGAAGTGGACATCTTTGGATAGAGAGGTGGTGAACTGCATAGTGATCATGAGCAGGCAGTAACAAATTACAAATAAGGAACTGCAACACAGTTGCAGGGCAGAGGATGTCATCTTTAGCGGGAGCTTGAGTGAGTTCTGGGGGCTGTCACAACTGATGAAGTCATTGCATGTCCTCTACCTTGCCTCTTGGCTACCGTCTTCCTCCTCTGTACCCTGCCCCCCCTCCCTTTTTGCACCGAAAGTGACTTGTTTGAATTATAAAAGATTAGTGGGGAAAGTTGTTAGAATTTTTTTTTCCTGAACTTAAATTGCCTTCATGTTTCTTCCTTTAGTTTGTAACTCAATGGCTAGGAAATGGGAGTTTTTTAAAACGTCTTTTTTTATTCCTATATTTCGAGTTTCAAAATTTGAATTGCTAGTTTTTTCTTTTTTAAAAAATTATTTATTTAGCATTTTATTTCCCCCTAATTTTATGTAAAAAGAGTTTTTAACATTAGTTTTAAAAATTTTGAGTTCCAAACTCCCTCACTTCCTTCCTCCCCACTCCCCTCATTGAGAAGGCAAGCAGTTTAATATAGGTTATACATGTGTAGTCATACAAAACATATTTCCATGGTAGTCATATTATAAAAGAAAACATAGACACCTCTCAGAAAAACTCAAGTAAAATAAAGAAAGTAAAAAAAGTATGCTTTGATCTGTATTCAGACACCAGTAGTTCTTTCTCTAGAATTGGATAGCATTTTTCATTATAAGTCCTTCAGAATTGTCTTGAATCACTGTATTGCTGAGAATAGCTAAGTCACTCACATCTGATCATCATACAGTATTGCTGTTACTGTGTACAATGTTCTCCTGTTCTACTAATTTCAGTTTGTATCAGTTCATGTAAGTCTTTCCAGGTTTTTCTAAGAGCATCCTGTTCATCATTTCTTATAGCACAATAGTATTCCATCACAATCACATACCAAAACTTGTTCAGCCATTCCCCAATTGATGGGCATCCCCTCAATTTCCAATTCTTTGCCACCACAAAAAAGAACTGCTGTAAATATTTTTGTACATATAGGTCCTTTTTCTTTTGGGATACAGACCTAGTAGTGGTATTGTTAAGTCAAAAGGTAGGCATGGTTTTATAGCTCTTTAGGCATAGTTCCAAATTACTCTACAAAATGGTTGAATCAATTCACAACTCCACCAGCAGTGCATTAATGTCTCAGTTTTCCCACATCCTCTTCAACATTTGTCATTTTCTTTTTCTGTTCTATTAGCCAACTGAATGGGCGTGAGGTAGTACCTCAGAATTGTTTTAATCTGCATTTCTTCAGTCAGTAGTGAGTTAGAGTATTTTTGATATGACTATAGATAGCTTTGATTACTTTATCGGAAAACTGACTGTTCTTTTGATCATTTATCAATTAGGAAATGACACTTATTTTTATAAATTTGACTCAGTTCTTTATATATTTTACAGATGAGGCCTTTATTAGAGAAAATTGCTTCAAAATTTTTTTCACAGTTATGATTGCTAACTGTATTTTCCTCCATCCTCTTTCCCCTCATTTATTCTATTCTCTCTCTCCTTTCACCCTGTCTCTCCTCAAAAGTGTTTTGCTTCTGGCTACTGCCTCTCCCAATCTGCTCTCCCTTCTTTCACTCCCATTCTCTTACTCCTTTCTCCTCCTACTTTCCTGTAGAGTAAGAGAGATTTCTATACCTAGTTGAGTGTGTATGTTATTCCCTCTTTGAGCCAATTCTGATGAGAGTAAGGTTCAAGTGTTCCTTTGCCACGTCCCCTGTTTTCCCTTACACTGAAAAAGTGTTCTCTTGCCTCTTTTATGTGAGATAATTTATTCCATTCTACCTTGTCCTTTTCCTCTCCCAGTGCATTCCTCTTTCTCATCCCTTAATTGTATTTTTATGGATATCATCTCTTAATATTCAACTCACACCTGTGCCCTATACTCCTTCTAACTGCCCTAATAATGAGAAAATTCTTATGAGTTACACATATCATCTTCCCATGTAGGAATGTAAACAATTTAACCTTATTAAGTCCTTTGTGATTTCCCTTTCCTGTTTACCTTTTTATGCTTCTCTTTAGTCTTGTATATGAAGTCAAATTTTCTATTCAGCTCTGGTCTTTTCATCAAGAATGCTTGAAAGCCCTCTATTTTGTTGAAGGCCTATTTTTCCGCCTGAAGGATTATACTGAGTTTTGCTGAGTAGGTGATTCTTGGTTGTAATTCTAGCTCTTTTGCCTTCTGGAATATCATATTCCAAGCCCTCTGATTCTTTAATGTAGAAACTGCTAAATCTTGTGTTATCCTGTGGCTCCGTGATACTTGAATTTTTTCGTTCTGGCTGCTGGCAATATTTTCTCCTTGACTTGGGAGCTCTGGAATTTGGCAGTAATATTCCTGGGAGTTTTCATTTTGGGATTTCTTTCAGGAGATGAGCAGTGGATTCTTTCAATTTCTATTTTACCCTCTGGTTCCAGAATATCAGGGTAGTTTTCCTTTATAATTTCTTGCAAAATGATGTCTAGGCTCTTTTTTTGATCAAGGCTTTCCGATCGTCCAATGATCTTTAAATTATCTCTCTTGGATCTGTTTTCTAGGTCAGTTGTTTTCCCAGTGAGATATTTCACGTTGTCTTCTATTTTTTCTTTCTTTTGGTTTTGTTTTATTGTTTCTTGATTTCTCATAAAGTCATTAGCTTCCTTTTGCTCAGTTCCAATTTTTAAGGAATTATTTTCTTCAGTGAGCTTTTGTATCTCCTTTTCCATTTGGCCAATTCTACTTCTTAAGAGTTTTTTTTCTTCAGTTAATTTTTGTGTCTCTTTCCATTTGGCCAATTCTTTTTGAGAAGTTCTTTCCTTCAGTGTACTCTTATATATTTTTTCCCATTTGTCCACTTTTGCTTTTCAAGGCATTCTTGTCCTCATTGGCTTTTTGTACCGCTTGTTCTATTTGGCCTAATTATAATATATTAATATAATTATATAATATAATATAATATAATTATATGTTATAAATTAATATAATAATATAATTAATATAATATATTAAAATAACCTATTATTTTTTTCAGTATTTTTATGTGCCTCCTCTACTGAGCTGTTGACTTGTTTTTCATGATTTTCTTGCATCACTCTAATTTCTTTTCCCAGTTTTTCCTCTACCTCTCTTACTTATTTTCAAAATCCTTTTTGAGCTCTTCCATGGCCTGAGACCAATTTATATTTTTCTTGGACACTTTGGATATAGGAGTTTTGACTTTGTTGTCTTCTGCGTGTGTTTTGATCTTCCTTGTCACCATATTCTATGGTCAGAATTTATTTCTGTTGTTTGCTCATTTTTCCAGCCTGTTTATTGACTTTTAACTCTTTGCTAAGGTGGGACCCTGTTTCCAGAGTGGAGGGTACAATGTCCTAAGCATGCAGGTTTCACTTAGAGAATTCTTAGGAATGATAATGTTGGAGGGTTAGATTGGAGTTATATTGGGAATTGTCAGTCTAAGAAATTGGAACTTTATTCTTTAGATGTGTGGGGGTGGGGGTGAGAAGGGGACAGTGTGGTTTGAGCAGAACAAATGTCTGATTTGAATTTGGCATTTTTTGTGTATTTCAGAGGGGTTTTGTGTATTTCAGAGATATTTCTAGGGACCCGTAAGTTTTCAGTTCTTCCAAGATGGTATGATTTAAGGAGGGGTTTGTTTCCTGGTCTTTGTGCTACCACAAGGATTCTCTTTTGCCCTGGAACTATGATGAGGATCCCTGCTCCATTGAGACCACAAGCTCTGCTGTCCTAGTGCTCCTCCTTGCCTTTGGACTACGACCTAGGACTGTGATCCAGATCTGAGTATGGGCAAAGCAGCATTGTCCTGTCCCCAGTGCCCTATAAAAGACCTCCATAATCTCCTTCTGAGAATTTCTTTGACCCCCTTAGTATCTGTGAGCTGAGACCTCTGGAAGTAGCTGCTGTTTCAGTGGCTTCGAAGGCCTGCTCCTGGTTCTTGGGGCTTGGTCTGTGCTGGTGTGGCCTACACTGGATCGTGCTCCACCCTCACCCAGGTGCAACACACCTTTACTGCCAATCCAAGTTGTCTTTGGCTGGGAAATTATTTCATCCCGTTCTTTTGTGGATTTTACTGCTGAAGAATTTGTTTTAGCACATTATTTAAGGGTGTTTGGAGGGGTTTTGGTGAGAACTCAGGTGAGTCCCTGCCTTTTTTCTGTCATCTTGACTCCGCCCCCCCCAAAAGTAGTTTTAATTGGATTTTATGGTTCATGTGTTTATGGTTCATTGCATTTTTTGAAAAGCAAAAAAAAAAAATCATGAACTTTTTAGACTATACAAAATTTAGATTTAGCCCACAATGTTATTAAGGAAGTCTGTGACTGAAAAAAGGTAGGTTAGTCACACAGTGAGAATGAGGGAAAACTGATGGACAGCTTCTGGGCTTCAGCAATATCCTCATGATGCTGGGACAGTAAGATAAAGGCCCCTAGCATGTTTAATGGCTCCCCTGTGACAAATTTACCTTAGACCATGGACAAAATTTTCACAAGATATACAGGTGTGTATGGGTTACATTTTGTATCATTAGAGAGAATACTTACATCAATAAGATCACAGATCCACTGGAATGTTGGAGACTAGGGGTGAGCATTCAGGTGTAGATGGCTTGTAGACTGTTGGAAATGTGCATCTAGAACTAAGAAAAAGCAGATGTATGGAGGTGAATTATTGAAGCCTTGAAAGTGGATGAGGTATTTATGCTAAGAGAGAAAAATGGAAGAGAGGAAAGCAGAGAGAAAACCTTGTAGCTAGGGGTGGATTGGGGAGCACCAGTATTTAAAGGGGTGAGGGGAATATGAACAAAGACAGAAAAGGGCAGGTTAGAGAGGTACAGCCAGATGATAACCATCAGAGTCCATTGTCTGGGAAGTCTGGGAAGAGTGGTTAGTCAGTAGCAAGATGCTGCAGCATGATTAAGGATGATGATAACTGAATAAGACATATTTTGTGATAGGTATATTATTAAAGACTTTAGAGAGAATTGTTTAAGTACAGTAGTAGAGGATTGTAATTCACATTGAAATGTCAAATTGAGGAATTACTTCTCAATTGATCAGTTTTTTAAAAGTCCAGTGTTTTTTATGTTAAATATTCTTAAAGGGAGCTATTCTGTGGTCATTTTTAGATTAAACTTTTTTGATGTGAACTTAATCATTATTAACCAACAAATCAACATAAAAATTGTGATCTTCTGTTGTGCAGTTTGTTTTTCAAGAATCATTATCAAAACTAAAGGGTGCCTACTCCTTACTCTATTGTTTGTTCTTTCTTATTGTTCATCTACATTAGATCAGTTTTTTTTAACTTGTTAGTTTCTTGTGCCTGCTTCAGGGTCATATAGCTCACCTCATTCTTCAAAAGTGCTGCTTGGCATTGGTGTACTGAAATACCCATCACTCAGGCTGTGAGTGAAAATGTGCCTGGCTGGGAGGGTGGTTTGTATTTTACAACTGAAGATGAATCAATCCTTAGAGCCTTAGCTTTTGAACATATAAATCTCGGCTTATATGTTTTGTAAATGTTTTAGGTTCTTATTTAGATTACTGACATAATAGCTTGAGATAATTAAAAATTATCTCAAAAATTAAAAACTTTAGTACCAGGACTGAGAATGTTATTGTTTGTCCTTCATTCTCTAAGAGGACCAATGACATCTGGAGGGTGATGTCTTGACTTGCCAATGTATTGAATTTAGGTGAGGCAGGGCTGTGCAGTCATCAGCCACACTTTCTCCTCCAGAGCTATCTGGGTCCAGTGGTAAGATATAAATCGAGATGACTGGAGATGGCCCTGGATGCAGTGGGAGACCTTGGCCTTTTTGAGCTAAGGTCTTTTCCCCCTCTACCTATGTCCCCTACATCAGAAGAGGGGTGGTGTGTTTTGAATTCCTCACAGGATTGATAATGTAATGTGGAGACTGTGAATGATTTTTGAGGTTTTGAAAGGATTATAATACTTAAAAACCTACTTTTAAATATGTGTAGTTTTCCTGTCATGTGTTGTGGGACGATTTTAAAAAATTAGTTCATAGAATTAATGTCTATCACATGAAAATGGAGTATGTTTGAAAAACAGTACGTTAAGTTTAGCTAAATAGTCAAAGTGTCCACAATTACTTTCTCCTTAAGAAATTATGAAAACAAATTCTAGGAAAATTAACAATCTGATTTGTTGACTTCTTGAAGAAATTATTTGTTTCAGAAACTTAGGTTTGTTTTAATGTCCATATTTATTTGTCTTTTGGGTGTTGTAGGAAAACGTTTAAAATAATAAAAAAAACTGAAGCACTTTAGAAGCATGTTCTTGCAGATGACTAAGTTATTGTCTGATTACAAAGCATTCTTATTTATTCATTAAAAGTTTTGTGAAAAATGTCTAGTTGGAAGTTTTTTGGTAGTTTTATTTAAATTACTGTGTGTACTTGAACATAAAATTCTTTTCATTAAAATGATTTTGTCATTCAAGTTTTTGCTAATATTGGCAAGTATTTTCCTACATTAGTCTTATTTAATCTGCTGTTTTACTTGGAAGGGTGCCATGTTATATTTCATACATGTATGTGTGTATGTAGCTTTGTAGGAGTATATATTTATTTGTATAATTCTATTTTGGATATGCCGTGTGCTAATACATGTGTGCCAGTGTTCTCTGAGTCACATTACTCAGAGCCATCCTCTACCCATTTGACGGCAGGTACCATATTTTACTTATTTCAGTATCTTTCTTAGGCCGTAGCAAAGTCCTTTTCACGTAGTATTTCAGTATTTTGGTGAGCTGTGATCATAATCCCTCCACTACTCATTCTTAGGATAATATTATTGTTGTTGTTTGTCCTTCGTTCTCAAAAAGGACTATGACATCAGTAAGATGATGCCATGACTTGCAAGTGAATTGGATTTAAGAGAGGGAGGCCTTTGCAAAGTCACCAGACTCACTTTGCCCTTGGGAGCCATCTGGATCCAGTAGCAAGATGTAGATCAGTACAACTGGAGATGACCCCTGATGAAGTGGAAGACCTTGGCCTTTTTAAGCTAAGATCTTTCTGAGTTCTTACTTTGACTGAGGCAATGCCTATTCCATGATTAAAGCTAGGTAAGAAATGAGCCAAGGAATGGCCTCTTTTGCCTAATTAAAAAAAAATCAATGTGGGAGAGAAGGACCCTCAGGGTTTCTTGCCAAAACAGAAACAATTACTATATAGTTCTCTCTGAGCTGTCAGGACCCAAACCATGACCACTAAGTGGGGCTTGCGCTGGGACCTATTGTTGGTCCATCATTGACAGCCAGAGTGAATTGGGTTTAAGGCATGATTTTTAAGAAAGAACTCTAGCCTGTAAACCCCAAGATATCTTGCTAGGTTTCAGCCATCAAAATTTACATTCCTTTAGGCAGAGCACCTGCAGGTAAGGGCATGATATCCTATGTGGACAGAGGGAGAGGAATGAGGGGAAGAATGAGGAAGGAAGGAGCAGCATTGCCCAACTGGAACTGGCCAGTTGGGTCCCCAGTGGGGCAGCTTGGACTACTCACAGATTGTTGTTTGTCTTTCATTCTTTTTTTTTTAATTTTTAGGCAGTTGGGGTTAAGGGACTTGCCCAGGGTCACACAGTTAGTAAGTGTTATGTGTCTGAGGCCGGATTTGAACTCAGGTCCTCCTGATTTCAGGGCCTGTGCTCTATCCACTGTGCCACCTAGCTGCCCCCTTTGTCTTTCATTCTTGAAGAGGACCATGGCATCAGGAAGGTGATGCCATGACTTGCAAGTGAATTGGATTTAAGTGAGGGAGATCTGTGCAAAGTTACCAGCCTCAATTTCTCCTCCTCTTAGGATAATAGGTTTAGATGTGACTCTTAGAGGTTACTTAGTCTAACTTTCTCATTTTACTCATGTGGAAAATGAGTTTCAGACAGTTGCAAGGACTTGTCTAAGGTTATACAGATAATAAATAGCAGAGGTGCCATTTGAATCAAAGGCCTCTGACTCCAAATCTAACACTTTTTTCTGTGCCATGCTGCTTTCTTTATGCAAATATTCCAAAGGGATTTTACCTACCAGCCTGGAGATATTCCTCTGATTGATTTTGTAGATCTCAAAGTAGTACTCAGTCTGTCTCTATTAGTACCGTGCCATCTCTCCATGAACAGCTATATCCTTTGTCCCCTCAGATCCTTAATAATTTGTAACATTTGTGTTTTACTCCAGTAGGGTAAAACTCAAATAGAAACCAGGGATATTCACTAAACCATCTGTAAGAAGCCCTGCTGGCACATAGTGACTTAGAAAATCACATATTAAAATTATCTTTTTTCTCTTATATGTTCTCTCACATATTTATTTTGTTAAATATTTCCTAATTACATTTTAATCTTGTTTGGTTAGTACGTGTTTGACACCCCTACTTTTAGTCTACTAAGTCAGTCATATGTCTTTTAATTGCCTTTTGTGTGACCTACAGTTTTGATCATTTTGAGATTGTGTTTTATGATTCACAGCCATGTATTTCTACTAATATATATTAAATATTGATGTTAAAATATGACTGTTGTATCAGCAAGTAACTTGGGATTATTGAAAATGTACTGTACAATTCCCGAAACAAGATCCAGGCAGAGCCTTCTTTTCTAATTTGTTCTGATTCACACTCATTCATTATCTGTAATTCTTCTTTAAGATTCTCTGTCTCTCTCTGTTTATCTGTCTCTATCTTTCAGTCTCTCCCTTTGTTTCTTTCTATGTCTCATTCTCCCTATTTCCCTCTCTCCCTCTTCCATACCATCCTCCCCTGGAGTAACTGTCTGGGCTTTATCCACCACTGTATGCCATCTGGGCAACATGAATTTATATCTGCTTTATTTTTTTCTTTGGAGTGCTGACCCTTTGCACGTAATAGGCATTTACAGGCTTTTTTTGTTGAATTATTTTTGTAGAATCATAATAGCAAAAACAAAGGCCTCTAATCTTCATAGGTTACCATGTATGTATGGATGTATGTATGTAGGTATGTGTATGTGTGTATACACACCCAGTGTATCTCTATGCTTTAGATCTACTTTTGTTCAAGTTCTGGTGTACAAATGAGCATTTGTATTGTTATATATGACTTCAAAATGAAAAATCTAGAAGTCATGTGTAGGGATTAGTATTTTTTAGTAGTTGAAAAACCAAATTCCAATAGTTGTGCTAAGTGTAGATGGTTCTTTATTTTTATATAATAGCTGTCGTTTGTATCTGACACCCATATAGAATGTTGTATATATGGGATCTTATTTGATTCTTACAGTAACCCAGAGATATAAGAAAATGAGTTCTTTTGCCTTAATATAGGCTTGTTGTGTGCTGGAGGTCTTGCATAGGTCTAGGTTTGCTATTTTGCTGTTGAGCATTCTTAAAGTACAAGATCAAGGACCAGCCTTTTATGTTTGATTTCTCCTGTCTTGCAAGTGACAAGTGGACGTTTAATAAAGACTTTCTGAAGGTGAAAGTGGTTTTTGGCTATGGAGTGGGCTGAAGCATCATGGTTGTGGGGAGGTGAGAGGGTGACACTGATGGCAGGCAAGTGTGACAGAAAATGAGAAGTTGCGGGTGGGGGGAGGAGATCAACAGGTATTCTTCCTGGTGGTAGGAAGATGTGACAAGAAGAAGGATAGCAGTACAGAGCCCTTTGCTCATTAGTGAAAGGCAATGAAAAAATCTATTTTAGCTAAGTGGGAGACAGCTTAGGGGAGTAGTGCAGGTAGTAGGGTGTGGTGGACAGAATGCTGGACTTGTCAGAGCCTAGAATCTCATGATAGCATTGACTGGATTTGTGCTATTATTAGCTGAGGGATCTGGAAGTCCCAGGTGGGAAAAATAATACTTTCTTTAACTACCTCCGTAAAGTTGTTTCAAGGAAAGGACTCTGCAACCTTAAAGCACTATTGAAAAATATAAGTTATTGGTTTGGAGTGACACTGCCCTGCTCTCTTTGGGTATCTTTTGTCTGCAGTACCCAGGTGCCTCTTCTTGTAGATAGTGGGATGTGTTTGTTATGGAACCACTAAGAGGTGTATTTTAGGTTACAAATGTTTGAGGGAAGGAACGGTTTCTCAGAAATTCTGTTTATAGGTTAAGTGTTAATTAAGCTTTGTCAAACTGGCAGTGTTAAATGTAAAGACCTTGGTGAACTTGAAACTGCTGTCTCCTCAGGAAACTGCCTTATTAATACCGATAATTAGATTTTGCACTGAGGTTAACATTTTTTTTTACTAGACAGCCCTGCAGTTTGTTGGGAGATGTGCTGCTTCTCCTAACTTTGCAGAAGTCTGCTGTCTTATTTAACTCGGTATTTGTTTTTTTTTTTAAAGGTTGCATGTGGAATTTTCTCTATGGGAAGCTCTTGTGTTGTCTGATTTCAATGAATTTCCAGAATCAAACTCCTCAGTATTTGTATTTTAATTATTGGTAGAGCTTGGGGACTGTGTTTCATAAAAAATGAAGCAGCATTAAAAGCATCAAATGATAAACTATGAGAACCAAAAGGGGTTCTAGTTATTATCTTATGGTGACTGTCAATTTAAATTTTACTACAACTTCTAGGTTACATAACATGCTGCTTATATGGTAATTAACCCCTTTACATTGAGGCCTCACCAGCAGAACAGAATTATATTTTCAGGTTGAAACAAACATGGTTAGATTTAGGCAGATATTTGTGTATTCATTCATTAGGCCTGCTACACCTTGTCTTCTTGTTATCTAGATGGATGGTAGGACATTTTATCTAAATATTGACCCTTTTAAAATCACCTGGAAAATATTTTATAAAAATCATGATGACATTTACGTAGCTTACAGAGGTTACGTTTAGGTGCACAAAAGCCCTATATCTATGGTTATCTATAAAGGTCATGTGGTTTTCTGTTTCATCATTTCTGATTATTTTTGGAACTCCCAGAGAATTTTTACTCTTTTATCAAAGTTCACATTCTTCTGACATCGTAATAAATTTCAAAGCAAAGTATTTAACTTAGTCTTTTCTCTTCTAAACAATAATGTTACATTTTTATAGTGCTTCACAGTTAAAAGACTCATTTTCATATCTTAGCAAATATGATTTGATAGACTATAAGCTCTTTGAGGGCAGGGACTTCTTCATTTTTGTTACTATCCCAATGCTTAGCATATTGCCTGGCACATTGTAGATGCCTAACAAATAGTTGATGATTAATTTTCAAAACAATCCTGTTAAGTAGGCAGCTGCAGATGCTATTTTTTTTCCTAGGTGAAGATCAAGCTCAGAGAAAGATTAAGAAACTTCCAAATTGCAAAGCTAAGTTCATAATGGAGTGGGGCTTGCCCCTGAGTCTTCTGATTTTAAGTCCAAGACTTATTTTACAATGCTGTACAGCCTTAAAATACCTAAATGTTTTACATTTATTCCCCTTAGTTTCTTTCTTTTTCTAGTTTCCTTTAAATACTTTGTTTTTATTCACAAATTTGTCAGGCAAGTAGCCAAATTCTTAATAATGTAATGTGTCTCGATGCCTCTAAATTCTGTATCTCATAGAATTGTCCCATACTGAGCTGTGGCTTGATAGTTTTGTTATTGGTATTGATCTTTATTTTTCTTCCTATAAAGCAATCTACATGTAGAAGAAATTGAGAACTTATGATTAGGAACCTTCAATGTCTCCCTGGTTGTCCAAAGGATAAAATACAAATTTTTTGGTAAGGGATTAAGGACTCTTCACAATTTTGTTAACTGATTCTCTTGGCCTTGCTTCATTTTTTACTTCCCGTTATAAGATAGCATCTGAGAAAAAAAGGTAACATCTGAGATATCCCCTCTTATATGTAGGTCCCCCAGATAAGTTACTAAAGTTTTGAGGCACTCTGTAGGTCAGTATCCACTGAAAACTGTAGCCCACAAATTCCTCTAGATACTTTTGCCAGCCAGAGGAAACAATTCAGAGTAAGACTTGTAATCAAATAGCATAAATACAGTAATAAGAAATGATCCTTCTATGCACATGTGGGGTGTTTCTTTATACAAGTTTACCACGTCCACTGTGGAATGGAAGGCACATGCATGGAGAACCAGTATCTCCAGACAGTACTCATGGGAGTTATCATGTGTTAAGTACTCCTGTGACCAGAACATCTTATCCTTTCTGCATTTCAGAGTTTCTGGAGACCTTTGGATATATTCTGATGACGTTCTTTGGTGGGCATCATTACTACTTTCTGCTACCATCTGCAGGGCCCCAGCCATTTAGTCCCTTCAGGGCCACCTGTTGCTCTTTCTACTAATCGGTCAATTAGCAAATACTAATTAAGTACCGACTTTGTGAGAGTTATTGTACTAGGTACTGGGGCTTTAAGCACAAAGAGTGTAACAATCTCTACATTCTAAGGAGGAAGACAAGTATGTGTACACATGCACACACATTTCACATCAGGGAAGGGAATGACTTTGACCTTTAAGGCATGATGAAAAAAAACCTGACAGTAGCATCTCTCTGAGCAGGTCCTGTGCCAGATGAGGCTTGCTCCTGTATGGAGCCAACAGAAGGATGGGACACCAAGGTACTATGTCCTGCTGAAGTATTGCATTTTGTTGCTTCTTACACAAGAAACATCATCACCCTTTTATGTTTACTGTTTGGTTAAGCTTTATATTACTAATATAAGCAAAGGGTATGCTAGAGCTAGTGGGGAGAGATATACTTGTAAAAGTATTTTGTAAGTTCCCAAAGATGAATGCATTTTTGTATAAGTATAGATTAGAGATTGACTTCTGGATGACTAGTTTTCTCCTCCATCTAGTCATAGTCCTGGAAGGATGAAATAGTAGTGTCATCTCTTGGTAACTCTTTTGGCACTTGGATAACATAGCACTTCTTTTCAGCTAAGAGAGGAGGCAGAAGCAGATTAGAAGAATGTTTTCAAGTATGTGCTGTGCCTGAATAAGAATTGCATTTTCAAAATGAAAAAATGTTTTTTGGGTATAAACACTAAGGAGAGAACAGACTTCTGAATATTCTGTATAATTTTTAATGTTGGAGATGTCTGTTGATATTGGAGCTTTATGTGCCTTGTTATATCACATTTTTCCAGGATTCACCCTTCATTCTCTTGTCATTTTTCTAGGGATACTATTGTACATCTTAACTTTGTTCATGCAATTTGATCCTCTGATACCACCTGTTAAGACAAGTATAATTAAGAAATAAAATGATTATTTAAGCTTCTTGTTAATAACTAACTTTGGAATTTGTGGTTACATTTACATCATCAGTGCTTACTATTGTGTTACTTAGTGTATGTATCAATGTCATATGTGGGAAATGTGTGAGAATTATGGAGATTAAAATGCCAGTAAGATGTTTTCTAATTCTTCCATTTCACCAACTTGCTAATTTTTATTACTGAACTTGGTTAACTATCTTTAAAAAGTCAGTTAATTTTCTCAGTGTTGGTCTTTTAGTTTAAAATATTATTATTATCACAAGTTCCTTATAATATAATTTACATATGATATTGTTTAGTAGAAGCCTTGTTGAATTATTTATTTGACTAGCTGAAAACAGCCCAGGGAGAAAAGCTCCCCCTAGTGCTTGCTGGATAAAATGTGTAACTCTCTCTCTCTCTCTCTCTCTCTCTCTCTCTCTCTCTCTCTCTCTCTTTCTCACACACACACCCTCTCTCTTCAGCTTCCCATATAGTGTCATGACTGTGTTTAGAAAGCCTTATATCAATTTCAGTAATCCGTAGTTCCGAAGAATTACTCTTCTTTTTGGCAAATGAAATGTTTTATTTTGGTGTCTTTTGGATTCAGGGAGCTCTTTTCACTTCTTTTTTTTAAATGGAAACTAATTTTAAAACTTATGCCTAAAAATCCTCTATTAAAGTCCTATTCTGGCATGGAAGAGATCCTGGATTCCCTGAGGCTATTCCAGAAGAGTAGAAGGGCAAGAAGGCCCCACTGAGCTGAAATGGATCTCAGGGATGGACTAACTATATGTCTGTTGTTTAAGGACCAGCCTAGCTAACTTTGGAGAAGTGTATCCATCACCAGATTGGCCTCACACTGATGAACTTTTTAACCATAGTGACTCTTAAACCGTCTACTGAGTATAAAAGGATTGCTATCTGCATCTGATGAAATTATAGATCTTTGAATTATTGAATTAAGTATAGTAACATGTTAATTTTTTAAAAAAAATCTGTTCTCTGTAAAGTGAATTTTAAAAAGTTAACAGGGCTCAATGTTTGTATTTTTAAAACCTCAGCAATGTAAGTTTTGTTACTTGATTATTTCATTACTGTGTCCCTCATAGTCATGAAAAAAAACTAAAGAAAAGCCACCCTTGTCCCAGTTTGACTAGAATTACATATCTTAAATCTCTCCAGCTGTTTTTTGGCATCAGGGTACTGATTTCTAAGATATTGAGTTACTTACCCTTGATGTAGAGTAATTGAGTTTGCCTATTTTTATTCTTCAGCATTTAACAAACAGTCATATACGCAGAGATTATATAATTATGTGAGAATCAAAATGTCCGTGTTTTCTTTGTTTTCACTTAGTACATGTTTATCTTCCTGTGTTCCATCTCAGTGAAATTTGCCAGCGAGTCTGTGATCAGGGAAAAATATTTCTCATGAGATTGTGTGCTATGGCAAGAGTAGAACAGAGCTTGAATGTACAATAATGCTCTTGATGATCATGCAAATTGACTTAGAATGGTGATTACTAATGGAATGATCTTAGATAAGAGGGGAAGAAGAATTGTAATAAGAAATCCATTGTTTTAAACTAGCAGTAACTTGGAATGCTCATTGTCAGTCTTTAGTAGTCTCTTAAGGGGGAAACTTCTGATCATAAAAAAGGCTTAAAAATAAAATGTTTTAATTATGGTGGAAATGAAAATCTTCACATTATAAGAATTGAACCTATTCAGGGTCCTGATTTGTTTATTTATTTTCAAAAGGCTGTAGTTCCTTCTAGCAGCATGGAAGTAGTGATACTCAATTTATGGATACAGCGTACTACTTTACTTTTAAATGTTGTATTCCAGCACTACCATGGACAGAGGGTCTACAACAGCTGTGTATGACTAAGAAAGTTCTTTTTGTCTCAAAAAGATAAGACTAGTGGAGAAAAGAGAAGAGGAAGTGGTCCTGTTACCAGCTGTCTGAGATGGTGATTGGTCTCACTGTTCCTTTCCACTCTAATTAATACACACAGTTGTGAATGGTTTTCCTCAAGAGCCGGTCTGTTCATATACCCCTCTTTCTCTATAATATATCCCAGTGACTCCTTATTATCTGTACTTGGCATTTAAAGCTCTTCATAATTTGGGATCCCATCCTACCTTCCTAGTTTTGTTATACATTGTTGCACATTACTCCCCTCCACCAATTCTCCAGTCACTCAGATGGGTCACTAAACAAGCATTTATTAAGACCCTAACATGTGTAATGCACTAGGCATTTTGTTAGGTGCAATCCTGATTCACAATGAGTCTTACTTACAATCTAGTGAGGGAGACAACCAGTACATAGATAAGTAATTACAGAGTAAATATTTAGTGAAGAAATAAAAACACATACAAAGTAGTTAAATACAAGGTAGTTTAGGAGAGTGAGCACTAGTAGTTGGTAGATTAGGAAAAGCTTCATGAAGAAGATGGTGCTTAAGGGGCATGTTAAAATTCACCCATCCAATCATCTTCTTTTTACTGTTCCTCAAATATGACATATCTTCTCTCTCACTGCCTTTACACAGGTTGTCTTTCATGACTGAAATTCATTCTCTTCCAGTTGCCTTTTGGAATTTCTATTTTCCTTCACAATTCAGCTCAAATGCCGTCTTCCGTATGAAACCCTTCCTGGTCCCCCTTGGTGCCTAGTGACTTTTCCCTCAAAATTGCCTTTTTTTTCCTGGTATTTTGTATAAACCTATATATGTACATGTTGCCTTCCATGTTAAAATATAAGCTTCTTGAGGGCAGGGACTATTTTGTTTTATCTGTTTCTTTTATCCAAGATACTAGCACAATGTTGAGTACATGCTTTATAAATTCAGGAACATTGTGATACAATGAAAACAGTTACTAGATTTAAACTCAAAGGATCTGAATTTGAATCCTGATTGTGTCACTTATACTCTTATGGCCCCAAATGCCTTGAACTTCTTAATGGCTATGGGCCTACTTTGTAGCTTCTTTTTCTTTCTTTTTTTGTTTTGTTTTTTTGGCAAGGAAATGGAGTTAAGTGACTTGCCCAGGGTCACACAGCTAGTAAGTGTTATGTGTCTGAGGCCGGTTTTGAACTCGGGTCCTCCTGAATCCAGGGCTGGTGCTCTATCCACTGCGCCACCTAGCTGCCCCTGTAGCTTCTTTTTCTACAACCTTTAGAAGTCAGTCTTTTTTTTTTTTTTTTCTGTAAAGGAAATGCATGTTGACCTTAATGTCAGCCTAAACAAAATCTATTTAGAAAGGAAAATTCATAAAAACTCAAATATTTCATTCTAAAGCCAAGTTTAAAATTGCATGTTATCTCTTTTGCTTCTGGTGCTCCATTTTTATGGGTAGTTGAGTGGTATAACTACTCTTCTGATTTCTAACCCTTCTGATGAAACACAATTCTTTGTCAGTCTAAAGATTATCTTGATTTTTCCCCCCTCTCCCATGTAACTGTAATATATGTTTAATCTCCTAACCACTTTCATTTACATAAGCCCTATTAAATATTATACATGTAATTAAAAATATAGTACTGGGTATATCAATATTGACATACTGTAGAATATTGTTTTATTCCTCCTATACATGTTAGGCTAGTTAATTTTTAATTTCAAACTTGAGGTTTCAAGTAGTTTATTCTGAACTCTGTTCATCTTAATTCCATCTCCAGAGGTTTACTGGAATATAGTCAGATAAAGGGAACGTTGGGAAAATGATTATTGTCTAGATAGTTCTTCAAACTGTGACTAATACTCTGATATCTCCCTAATTAAGAAGTGTCAAACTCCTATTCCCAGTTAATTTTAAACAGCAAAGAGAGGTCATTGAAATTACAGTATTCCTTTTGAAAGAAATCAGAGACTTTCTTTGGCTTTCAAATCCCGAACAATTCATGTATTTCCTGTATTCATTGTCAGGAAATGCTTGACTTTTGAAGCAATAACGGTTACTAGTAGGAGATCTTTTAACCGGTAGTGGCATACTAACATTAACTTCAAGAAATATTGCTCATTCAGAAAGAGAGAACGCTTCCTACTAAATGTGGCAAAAGCCTCTTATTAAGGACTATATTCATTTGTCAAATTTAGTATTCCTTGGGAATGGCTCCCCTCTTCAGCTGGATTCCTGATGAAAAGGTAGCTTTTATCATTCTTGTTTTTTCTGAATTTTCTTTTGCATGGGTAAGCTAAACAAATCTCAAATCATGTGTCGGTCTTAAGATTTATTCTTAAAGTTAAAAGAATTAATGTGCTTAACACTACCAGGCTTCTTTGGTGCTTGCTAATTTAACTATAAAAACTAATTAAATAATATGAAGTTTGATAGCACAGGGTTCTAACATAGCAGTGTTCCTACAGTAAGGAATAACTTTGATGTTTGTGATTGTTTACTTAGGCAATCTGAGTCCCTTAGTAAAGGCACTGAAGCAATAACAAGAAGAAGCTAACCATAAAGACTGTGCTGCTTCTCGGCAGTACTGTGCTGTTTTCAATATTGTGAGGCTTTTGAAAGTTAAAGCTGTGTAAGACATTATGCTTTTTGTCATTTTATATGGATGAATTGGTCTTTTGATATTTGAGAAAACAGAAGTTTATAAAAATGTTTCTGATTAAATATTAGAAATTAGTATAGTAGTCATCTTTTACCACTTCTGTGTAGACTTTTAAAGGTCTCTGAAGTGATTTGCAGTTGTTGCCTCTGTAGCTTTCAGAGCATACAAATATGGTTACAGTAGTTCATCTAAAGGATTTTTACCCTGTTTAAAGCATAAGACTTTTCCTATTAACATTTAAAGTAGGTAAAGACTATCTTTTAAAATTCTAACTGGCTCACAATTGTCCTTTGAATTTTGATAGTAGCCTTGTTGTAGGTGGTTCAGTATATTATGTTAGTTCCAAATTATCTTTTGTGGCTTAATGGTATACTTGTATTAAGAAAATTAAAAAAAAAAACATTTTTGTATTTTTTATAGCCAATACCAGATGCCATATTAAATGGCTTTTTTTGGTAAGGTAATGGACTGGAGAATTTTAGAGCTATTAAGGATCTTAAAAATGATCTAGTCAAAAGAAACAAATTCAAGAGATTAAGTGATTTGCCCAGTGGCAGACCTGGGCAGAATTTTCAGGTATTTTTACATGGATAACCCATTGTCATCTTAAGTAATCATGTGAAAAACTGAGTTTATGATGGGAATTTTAGAATGGCAAGTGACCTAGCTTGTCCATCTTTTTTTGGCTTCCTTGTTTCTGTTACATGGCAACACCATGTAAACAAACCATGATAAATGTTGCTATTATTTTTGACTTTCCCCTCGTTTTAACCCCCTCCCCCAGCCTATTTAAATGATTGCCCCTGCCAATACATCCTTATTAACTGATTCTGTATCCAAAATCTCATTGACATTATAGGGTAATATAAAGGTTGAAAACCCCATAAAAGAGGGTCCCAAATTCTGTACCCAAAACACATGAATTAAAACATTTTCTCCCCAAATTTCTAGAATTGTATTTGTGAATTGAATAGCACCTAGTTTACTGAACTAGATGAGTAATATTTGATAAAGCATGATTTGTGATCAAGAGGAATCATTTTAAAGAAGCTTTTATATTAATATTTTTGGCTTTTCATTGCTTTTTCATTACCTTTATTTCTAACTATACCCCTTTCCAACTTATCCAGAGAGCTATTCCTTGTCACAAAGAATGAATGAATTAATAAAAAATCTTATATAAAGCACTAGCCATGTGCCAAGCACTGCTGTCAGCACTGGGGACACACATATAAAGACAACTCTCCACTTTTAAGGAGCTTAAATTCTTTTAAAAATTTTAATTTTTCTTCTGAATTAAATAAACACCAAGTAAAATACACATTTCCACATGAACAATAGACCAGAAAAAAGGAGATTGTACATAAAGCTGCAAATCTTTATTATATACAGTTTACTTTTCTTTTTCAATATATAACTTTCAAGGCTGTCCTGCTCACCCGAAGTTCTTTCTGGCCTTCCTTCTGTTCAAAGAGCTTACATTATGACAGGGAAGACAAATTACAAAGGAGAGTGATGAGCAGGGATGGGGTACGAGAGAGAGAGAGAGAGAGAGAGAGAGAGAGAGAGAGAATAAATGAATATATGAGAAATTCCAGTATATCAACCAGAAACAGCATGTGAAATGTTTTCTGATCATAGTGGTAAGCATTGTGTATATTAGTTTTGCTGATATTACTTACCTTAATTCATATCAGTCTTTTCAGTGTTGTTCTTATTCATAGTTTCTTATAGTACAGTATAATTTCATTACTTTTGTGCATATCATTTTTTATTAATTTCCCAATTAATAGACATCAATTTCTTTCCATTTTTTGCTACCACAAAGAATGCTACTATATATATATTTTGGGATGCATGGAGGTTTTTTTGTGTCTTTAATCCCTTTGGTATGTGTCTAGTAGTGGAATATCTGGGTGAAAGAATATAGGCATTTTGTTAATTTGTTTTTTTACCATAATTCCAAATTGCTTTCTATAGTGGTTGGGTCAACTCATACTCCACTAATAGTGTTTTAGCATGGCTATCTTTAAAAAAACCTCTTCGACATTGAGACACTGACTATTCCCATCTTTTCTTATCTTTGCTGATTAGTGCAAGTGTGAGGTGAGACCTCAAGGTTGTTTTGATTTGCATTTCTCTTTAATATGAAGTTAATAATTTGTAATTTTTTGGAGAAGTTTGTTCATATCCTGTTACTTTTCATTGGGAAATGGCTCTTGGTCTTACATATTTCTGTTAGTTCCTTATGTATCTTAGATATTAGCCCCTTAGTGGAGATACTTAATGAAAAGAAATCATTTTAAAACTCTTGGTGCTTTTGCCAGCCAGCACCATTACTTGAGAATCTGGCTTGAGAGCCAACAGTACTGAACTGATAAGGCGAAAAGACCACATGGAGTTAAACTTACTTGGTCATGTGTTGGCCTGTAACACCTGACTTCTTTTGCAAGCTGTGTCATGTGTAGAGTCCCTTATCTCAAAGACATTACACAGGTTTTTCATTACTCTTTAGAAGGAAGTGATAGATATGAATGTATTACTTTGTGTCTAATTGCCTGATCCTATCTTCTCTTATTTAAAAACTGGAATTCTTGTGTTTAAGTCTTGAACATTCTTGGATATTCAAAACAGATAATTTTGTTCAAGGAAAGAGAACTGATTTGCATAATATCATAGACAACTAAAATCTAAGAATCAGTTTCTATTTTAGCTAGAGATTCACCATATCAGTTAGTTAATAAACATTTATTAAGTACCCACTGTGTGCCAGGCACTATGCTACCCACTGGGGATACAAAAAGAAGCAAAAAAGAGTCTCTGCCCTCAAGGAGCTCATACTCTAATGGAGGTGACAACAAGCAAATAAATGTGACTTTTCATATGCACTTTCTGGGCTTCAGTTCAACCTTACAGTAGTTTTTATGTTCATCACTGGAATGCTTAGAGAACTGTAATTACTTTTTTGGGGAAACATAATGTCTTGGAAAGCATTATTATAGAATCATAAGTTTAGATCTGAAAGGGACCTTAGAAGCCATTGAGTTCCATCTTTTTTATTTTATAGATGGGGAAACCAAGGCACAGAAAGATT
The DNA here is from genome assembly GCF_900497805.2 of Vombatus ursinus. NCBI lineage: Eukaryota > Metazoa > Chordata > Mammalia > Diprotodontia > Vombatidae > Vombatus > Vombatus ursinus. The sequence continues at coordinate 7,121,447 of NW_020954720.1, forward strand.
AGGGGGCTTGCCTAGGATTACACAGGTAGTGTTTCAAGTTGAATTTGAACCCAAGTCTTTCTGATTCTGAGTCCAGTTCTCTACCTACTGAATATCAGCTCCATAGAAATTTTACAGTTGTCTCTATTATAGTGACGCAGATATAACTTTATGAACCCATAAGAGTTATATTCATGTCAGAATTTGAGTTTTACCTGAACAAAACTGTAAATATCAGTCATGTGATGATTTTGCTTTCCTGGTTTACCTAGATTAACCTTTGATTGTTATATATTTTATCAGACATTTTGAGAGGTATATTCTATATGTTGGTTAATTGTGAAATAGAAGTGGTTTCCAACTTTACAACTGAAATGAGGATTTTGTTTTCTTTTTTTCCTGCAGGTTCCTGATGTTATTAGCAGTATAAGGCAAGTGTCTAAAGTAGCCCTGAAAGAAGATGCCAAACCTAATAAAGATAATGAGGATGCCTTTTACAACTCTCAGAAGTTTGAAGTGCTTTATTGTGGAAAGGTAACTGTGACCCATAAGAAGGCCCCATCGACTCTCATTGATGACTGCATTGAAAAGTTCAGCCTACACGAACGTCAGCGTCTCCGGCTCCAGAGTGAGCAGCGCAGTTGTGATTCTAGTAGTGACCTTGTGGTCCTTGACTCAGAAGCACCCATTTCACCAGCAGATGGTCAATTTGAGGAACTTGATGAAATAACCTCTCCTGCCTCTGGCCTAACAATGGTGGTAGGACAGACAAGTCTGTCTGGCTCTCGTGTCTGCTTCCCTGAAAGGATTTTGGAAGATTCTGGTTTTGATGAACAGCAAGAATTTCGGTCTCGATGTAGCAGTGTGACTGCAGTTTCACAGAAGAAGGTGCATGATGGCACCCTAAAAGTACAACCACGAAGAAGACATGCAAGTGCCCCTAGTCATGTCCAACCCTCTGACTCAGAGAAGAATAGAACGATGTTGTTCCAGGTACTTAACTGGGCATTCTTTGAGAACTTTGCTTTGCAGTCTGCGGTATCTTATATTGCAGCCTGAAGGTCAGTTGAGAGCCAAGTTGACTTTAGCTAAACGGGTCACCTCCAAATGGTTAATTGAACCCTCTTTTTCGTCCCTACTCTCAAACAAGGAAGAGTAGAGACAAGGCTAAAAATAAGAGAAAGAGAGCAAGAGTGCTTCAGGTTTGGAGTCAGAGAGAATCTGGGTTTCAGCTAGAGAATCTGGCTGTGGCACTTATGACCTGTGTGGCCTTGGGCAAGACACTTATCCTCTCTGGGCCTTAATATCCTCATGTATAAAAGGAGGGAGTTGGACTATTTGACTTCTTAGGTCCTTTTTAGGTCTAAATGACCTATGGACCAAAAGAAAGGAGAAAAGATTTAAGGAAATTGGAAAGGGAGAATATTGGGGCATAAGAAAGGAACAGATATGAAAAGAGTAGATTAAAAACAGCAAAGTGGAATAAATTTAAGGAGACAAAAGGTTACGTTTTGTGGCTCTAGGTCTCTCCTATCAGTATACTGCATAGTATCAATCCATAAATAAATGCTGTTAACCTAGATCTGCATATAAGACATCTGAAGGTATCTGGGGTGGGGTAGCATATTTGAGGGAATCACTAACTCTTACCAGGCATGGGAGAGGTAAAAGAAATTTCCTAATGAAAAAAGGAAAGGCTGGATGGATAGTCATCAGAGTTTTCTGAGGATACACACACACACACACACACACACACACGCACACGCACACGCACACGCACACGCACACACACACAAGCATAAATAGATAATATCAGGCAGTCAGGAAAGAAGACTGAAGAAATAGTTGATTTAGTCATTGCATATTTCTGTCATCAGAAGAATTCAGGGAAAGGTATACTGTGGGCATCAGAACAGTGTCTTTTCTACTATTCCCCTTCAGTTCTCACTCCATCCCTTACCCCTGCCAAAATAAAGCAACTTAAGGTTATGAAATAGAGAGATCCTGAAGTTCCTTCTGTTGTAGGACCAGAGGGGTAATTTGGTCAACCCACAGCTCTTTAGGGATATTCCTCAATTATATAACATACAGATGAGAACCTTTGCTTATTTTTAAGGAACTTTAAGAGAGAAAATGCCAAAATTTCCTTTGGTGACTCATTCAAATTTTTTTTTTTTGGTGAGGCAGTTGGGGTTAAGTGACTTGCCCAGAGTCACACAGCTGGTGAGTATTATGTGTCTGAGGCCAGATTTGAACTCAGGTTCTCTTGACTCCAGGGTTGGTGCTCCATCCACTGCACCACCTAGCTCATTCAAATGTTTTAACAATCATTTGCTTCAGCACACATGGATCAACTTTCATAAGAAGGATGGTATCAAGGGAGCATATTGATTAGATTTGTCTAGACTAATATGTAAGTTTTAATAAGATTTTAAGGGTTATCTTTCCCTTTCAGGTCAGTCTACATTTGTATTAGAAATTCTTAGGCTAATACTATATTATTGTGAGGAAACTTGGTAGTAATAGTTTTATTCCAGTTCAGAGTTAAAACAAAAATCTACTCAAACTCATTGTCTCACAAGAAGCTAACATAGTTAAGCTTATACATTTATACATTTTTTTAGAAGTAGGGAAATTATTTTGGAGAATTGATATTTCATAGCTAAAAGATGGATTGAGAAGGGTTGGTATATTTGGGACAGGTCAATTAAGTGTATATGCAGAATTGAATTTTTATTGATAAAGTGAAACTTTAAGTACTTTTGCATTGAAAATAATTAGTATGTCTTTATTTTCAAGGTTGGGAGATTTGAAATTAATCTAATCAGCCCAGATTCCAAGTCAGTTGTTCTTGAAAAGAATTTTAAAGATATATCTTCTTGTTCTCAGGTATGTATTACAGGAGATAATATTTAAACAAAAAGCCCATATAATACATGTAAATAGACCTGAAAATAACTAGATCCAAAAAAGCTAGGCTTTAGTTTTATGTGCTTGAGGTTGTTTTAAATGTATGTGTGTATATCATGTAATCTTAGATTACCACTTGCCTACCGTCATGTCCACCCCTTAATAAATAGTGTTTCTCAAAATCTTAAGTAGTGAGGGCTGTGGGTATGATGTGGTCATGCTTATTCCTTTGAACTAAAACTGATAGAAAAAAGAAAACTAGTGTTTTTAACCAGTTCTGTCACAATTCCCATTCCTTTAACCCCTTATTCCATCAGTGGCCTCCTCTTTACCTCTACCCTGTAATCATTGGAAAATAAAAAAATCTAACAATTCAAATATATTAGTTGGTAACTTTTACCTTTTTTTAATTTGAAAATATTTTAAACTGAGCAAAGTAAAACTTCATAGTAAGTTGCCCCATCTGGACACATGTTGTTTGCTTTACTTTACCTTATTGCATAGCCTTACTTAACTTCTTTTATCCAGCTCGATTTTCTAGCTTTCCTTAGGCTCTACCTGGTTGAAGATAGCCGAATTTAGGAAGAGAATAGTGTAGGGTCCCTTTTTGAGTGAGAAGTACTGCTTTCCTCAGTTCAGGAAAGAGGGCTGTTTTCTTTACTGAAAACACGAAAACATCATGTCAGTGTTTTAAGACCCACTGAGCTAATGAGGACCTCTGAATATGGAAGTTTTGTGTGTGTTTTTCTCTCCATTCATTGTGGAGCTAATGAAAGGTTTTCTTTCAGTCACTAATGAACTGTGTCAGATTCAGATTACTTGCACTTTGTGATTCTTCAACCTACCCCTTGGTTACTGGATCACTTCATGCTAGAGCATCAGTATCCTCTTTCTGCAGCCTTTAAGCTAACTTTAGCATCTAAGGAATCACATTAGGTATCTGCAGGTTTAGTTTAAGCCTCATTCCTATTTTTATGCTGGTAACACATTTGCTTTTAAAACAGTATAGTCCTTCTAGCCAGTTGCTGCATGTGTGAAAGTGCTGGCTGGCTAGAGGAGATTGGAACAAAGGCCAGAGCATTCTCTAAGAGGTGTTTTGGAAGTTATCTAGGCTCGAGTTGAGGAGTAGCAATTAAGTAGGGTGATTTGTAGAATGTACTGATTTACTCAGGCACTGTGGCAGTCATCACTGAATGAAAAGTGTGGACAGCTGCTGGCTCCAGTCTTTTGTGTGTCACTCTTCTATTGTGTGGTGGTTTCTAGAGTGTAATTTATTTACATGGACAATGCATTTTAATGGTAGCTGAGCAGGCAGTGGGACATAGTGCAGAGGTGGCAAACACATGGCATGCCACGTGGTAGCCTTCAACACTCCTGAGTGAAGCCTGAACCAGATTAAAATGCAATTGGGAAACATTCAACAGAATAAATAAAAACACAGTAAGACATAGATAATGTTAATGTGTGGTTTTCTGAGTCACTATGTGCCTTCAGGGATCCTTATGTACAATTTAGTGGCCTCTGTTTCTATTTGAATTTGATAACACTGGATATAGTAAACTTAGAGTTAAGAAAACATAGGGTCACATCCTGCCTTTGAAACTGTGATCCTGGGCAAGTTGGGCAAACATCTTATCTCTCTGAACTTCAGCTTCTTTATCTGTAAAATGAGGAGGTTGGACTTAAGAGTCAGGAAGACCTGAATTTGAATCCTACTGCAGATAATTACTAGTTGTGTGACCCTGGGCAAGTCAGTGACCCTCTCTCAGCCAGTTTTTTCATCTGTCAAATGATAGCACCTACCTCAAACTGTAGTGAAGATTAGATGATGTAACATATGTAAAACACTTTGCAAATCTTATATTGCTCTATAAATACTAGTTATGATGATGCCTCTCAGGTTCCTTCCAACTCTCACTCTGAATCCTGTGAAATTCTTCCATTTAAAAGAACTAGTTTATGTTAACTCATTAGACTTGTCACCTTGTACTTGTGTAGCATTTGCATAGTTTCAGATTTATTCTATGGTCAGTATACCATTTGATGACAGTAGATCAAAAAACTCAGTGATAAGAGGTGGAATATGTATAATATATCACATGGTATAGTGGCTTGATGCCATTAATATTTCTCTTCCTGAAGCCTTGAATAATATATAGCATTTGTTACAAATAAAGTATGCTTGAGTGATCTCAGTCTTGATTTCACTGGATATCAAAGTCGTTGTATGGATCTCATGTGAAAACATATACATTCCCTGTGCTCTAATATTGGACTTCAGTGACTTCTTAAAGGGTATATGTGTATGGGTATGTATTCATTTCTAAGGATACTACTCTTTCTTTTCCCTCTCCAGGGTATAAAGCATGTTGATCACTTTGGATTTATCTGTCGGGAATCTCAAGAACCTGGGTTGAATCAGTATATTTGTTATGTGTTCCAGTGTGCAAGTGAATCTTTGGTAAGCGATCTTATTGTTATTTACTTCTCATACTGGCAGAATAAATTATTAAAAAAGCTATTTTTTCTCAATCTAATTAAAGAAGCAATAAGAAAATAGAGCATGGAGGAAACATTTGAATTCATCAAATGTGCTAAACATTTATTAAGCACCTACTGCTATGTGAATGACATGATGGGTTTTGTGGATGGAAAACTGGCCTTTGTTTCAGGAAGACCTGGCTTTAGTTCCTGTTTTTGACACTGACTGACCATGAGAAAAATAACTTTACTATGTCCTTGGAAAGACTGCCTTACTAAGACTACCGATGACAGAGGAGTGACTCATCAGCACAGATGGAAGAGTTTCCCCATAGGGAATTCCCCATACCAATGAAACCACAGGTCTAGATCAATAAAAAAATGCATATGCTAGGCTCTGGAAACACAAGGATAGATCTGATACAGACCCTTCTTTTAAAGAGCTTACAATCTAAAAGGGGCAAAAACACAAACATCTCTAATTAGTGTTACATATAGCTAAATATACATTGCTGTTTGCATATTGTTTTCCCCATTAGATCGTGAGCTCTTTGGGGGCACGGACTGTCTTTGGCCTTTTTTTTGAAGCCCCAGTTCTTAGACCAGTACCTGGTGCATACTAGGTGCTTAATAAATACTTGTTGACTGGCTGACATAAGTAGCTGTAATGTAAGAGACAGTATGATAAATGCAAAGGAGATGTTCAGGCAAAATTTTGTGGGCAGTTTGAGAAGGGAGAGATCATTTTCACCCGAGAGGGTTTCAAACCTCGTAAAACAGCAGAAGAATGGAACACCAAAACCAAGATGTAGGCATGTTCACTTTCTTAAGTTTATGCATTTCATTGAGCTTAAAAATCCCATCATTTAAAAAGTGTGTGTTGTTTTAACAGTGGGAATGCCAGGGAAGGCTGCTTTTCTTTTTCCTTACTCACTGTAAGAGGGGGAAGAGGGTTGATTCCTTATTTCCTTCTAATCTGCTTTCAGAGTAAGACAACAAAAACCAGTAAAAGGTCAGGGGGAAAAAAAGCTGGGTCATTTTTCCCTCCTTTGCTTTGATCTTTATCTTCTTGTCTGCAGTCTTTGGGTATTTTTTTTTCTGGGCTTTTAAAAAAACAGATTTTCCTATTTCTTTTACATTGCCTTGTTTTCTGGTCTGAATTTTCCATGTTGTGTTTTTCACTCTTTTCCTGTACTCTTTTCTTTATCTCCAGGTCAAAACAATCAGTTTTGTTAATTAGGATACAGGAACCAACTGAGTAAAGGAGGTTTAGATAAGAGTTAAAAAATTACTTAGATATTTTTAGTCATCCATGCTTTTTACCTGTTCTCTACTCAAGCCATCTTTATTATATATTTAATACCAATTCCTTCTGTCCTCAACACCTGTAAGTACCATACCATTGCCCAAATACAGGGAAACATTAGTTGGAATCACTTGGAAGCACACAACACAGAAAACTTGGACATTGTCTCCAGAAATATGCACATCCTTACAAGCTATACATATACCACCTTGGACATCAGACCTGTTATTCAACACCCCTCCCTCCTGCCCCGCCCCAGCTCCACTGCAGCCTTTGCTTATTATTGCTTGGCAATGACAGAGACAAAATGGAGAAGTAGAGGGAGAATGGATGGAAGTGTCTGTTCTTCCCAGTGTCATTCACTGTAAGGGAGACAGTGTCTGGTTTGCAATTTCTGTCTTCTCCCAAAGCCAGTAAAGGCTGTGCCCTGTAGCTAAGGGTCTTGTTCTGATGTCTAATATGATCTTAGTCAGTTTTTAGGTGCTGGCAAACCCTCTACTTTCTATGACTGTATTAAAGGGAAGAATATGTTAATTAAGTACACTTTCCTTAAGATTTCTATCTTTACTTCATAGCTTTTGTTGGGGAGAGGAGAATGTGGAAAGAATGAAGGGAGTTTTCCTAATATCCTAAGATACATTTTGACCAACCTGGAAAAAAAGAAGTTACCTTTTGGGTCGGTCAGTTACTTTAGTGTATTTTAGTGATTTCAAATACTATTAAATATTTGTTACCTTTGGTCATTTCTCAGACATAGGATAGTTTTGGCAGAGGGAAGTCAGTATAAGAAGCTTGGGTACCTTCAGCATTAATAACCCAGCAACTCCGTGACTAAGGAAACAGACTGGACTCGTTGTGAATGTATTAGCATTGTACTGAAAATATCCTGGAGTCTCAGTTTCAGGACAATCATTTTTAGAGCAAGATGATTCCAGAAACCAGGAACTCTAGTCACCATGATTATATTAGTAAAACACAGTACAAAATAGAGAGGCATCAGAACTATGAGATAGAAGAACAGTTATATATAAATTATCCACATAATGAGGGACAGCTGAAACAGCTGACATACAGGGATCAAAAACAAAGTCATTTAAGCAGTATGGTTTCCAGGGACAGTCTCATGCGTATGGCCTTGGCAGGTGTGTAAGACAGCATATTACACAGTCACACCTGGGGGTCTTATCTTTGAGTACAAAGAATATACCGGAAGCATTTTTTCTGCTCCTATGCAGCGTAATGCAGTTTATTTGAATTTATAAACTAATAATCAGAAATACAAGAATGTTCTACTCCTGGATTAGTATAGTACATAAGCTGAAGAAACCAAACCATAGGATTCAAAGCAACTGGAATTTTTGCCAGATGTTCCCTATCCAAAGGTGGATGAAATTCACAGAACTTCAGAGTTAAAAGGGCCCCCAGAGGCATCTAGTCAACCCCTGCCTGAATGAAAATGTCTTTTTCAACATTGTTGACAAGGAATAATCCATCTTCTGATTGAAAACCCTCAGGGACCCCAGTGTCTGTCATAAAAAAAAAATAGTAGCTATTTCTACTTTTAAACAGCTCTAGTTGTTGGGAAATTTTTACTTATATTGTCTCTTAATAATGCCTCACTGCAACTTCCTCCAACTGATCATAGTAGAGTAGTTAGAGGTTTAAGAATGTAGAGATGAAAAAAGGTAGACCACTTAGAAGCAGAAAATTTGGGACAATGGAGTCATGTGAATATTCATAAACTTCATGATACTGTAAAAAAGCAAATATAACATGGGAATGTATTAATAGGACAACAATATATGAAGTTTGGGAAGTTATTCTTTTATACTTGGCATTGGTTAGACCCTTTGTTAAATCCTGTATTCAATGTTGGATCTGCATGTGTAAAGAGATGGAAAAGCTAGCAGCTTTTAACTCTTATCTTCCTTCTTTCCTCAACACTTGTAAGTACCATACCATTGCCCAAATACAGTGAAACATTACTTGGAATCACTTGGAAGCACACAACAATTCACTAGTGAATTAGAAAGTTAGTGAAATTAGTGAAATTCACTAGTGAAATCAATAGTATTTGAATCACATAGTCCAGAGAAGAATGATAGAAATGGAGAGTACATTGTCTAAATTTTTTCTTTGCCTTCATTATCCTCCCTTGTGGTAGTATACTTTCTCTTAAATGATTTTTCTTCTCCTCCTCCCCTTACCTCCTTTCCTCAGGCTCCTTGTAGGCAGGGACTACTCCTTTTTTGTGTGTGTATTTTTATCCCCAGGACAGTGCCTTGTACATAAGAGGTAAGTAATATTTATTGAATTGATTTGAAGGAATGGAACAATAGTTCACAGGAAGAAAAGTTTTAAAAAATCTGTGATTGTTTAGCCTAGAAAAAGAGATAAGAAAGGGATGACTTAATAAGGATAGCTATAGGGATTTGTTAAGAGCATAAAGCAAATGGACTTAGTATGCAGCAAACTACAGCCATACAACTAAGTCATTAGACCATTTGGGAATTCATGGATGTCATCCAGAAAGTCCTCTTTTACTTCTTCATGTGCCTCTCTAAGCAATAAAAGAAGGCATTCTTTAATTTATTGATTCAGCAGACATTTGTTAAACACCTAGAGTGTGTAAGACACTGTGCTAGGTACTTGGGATATAAAGATAAATGCTGCAGAACCTATGCCTTCAAAGATTTTTGACTGTTGGTAGTGAAACAGATTGCCATTTCGTTAGTGTTGCTCTGTAAAATTAGGATTGATAACTATTCATCTTAGATGGCTCATATATATGTGCAACTGTGTAAGATAAGAGACCAAACCAGATAACATCTTGAGATCCTTTTATAACCGATGAGAAATTGAATTATTGAGATGACTTTAAAAATGCTAAGCTGCATAGTGGATAGAGCACTGGGTCTCGAGTCAGGAAGACCTGAATTCAAATTTGACTTTAAGTACTGTGTGATCCCGAATAAGCCACCTAACCTCTTTTTGCCTCAGTTTCTGCATTGGTAAAATGGGGATAAATAATAGCACCTATCTTCCAGGATTGTTGTTAAAATTAAATGAGATAATAATTGTAAAGTGCACAGTGTACACAATGCCTGGCACATCATAAGTGGTATGTAAATATTATTTATTAAATTCATCCTTAGTAGATTCTGCTAATGTTCTAGGAACTCAATGGGAGATATAAAATAAAACAATATGTTTAAAATTTTAGAATAATAGTAATCAGTGTATTTTGTTGGAATTTGGTAGAAACATGCAAATAAATTTGAGAGCCTTTTGGGAAGGGTTCCATTTCTGTTTGTTGTAAAAATGACTAAGAAGATTTTATACTTACATCTCTCTGTTCAGCATAGTCAATTATTCAGGGAATCTTTTACAGTAAGACTAAATAAATTGAACAAGTTAAATGCATTTTGAAGCTACTATTATTAATTGGGGACCAATCCTTAAGTGCATTTAGTAAAAGGTAGCCCCCTCCCCAAACAAACAAACCAACCCTTAGCAGTGAACATACATACATGTGCCATTCAAAATAGTTTTTTGGAAAGTTGAGCACAACGAAAACAAGCTAAGGGAATGTGTGTCATACTTTCCCCTCACAAGTTTTGGAGCCCTTGATTTTTTGAAAATGAAGCATAAAGTAGCTGATCCCAAAGGCCCTGTGAGTGAATCCATTTTACATGAAATTCTTCCCAAGTATCCATCTCAAGAGGGTGAGAATAATACGTTAGAAGACTCTTAATCTAATCTGCATATTCAGTGCCTTGTACATACAAATATGGAAGTTAACCTAATTGTTTAAATAGCACCCTTTCCTTAAACGAGGCCAAATGGTACGGGACAGTTTCTAAAAGAAAAGTATGTTCTAAGCACGATTCTAGTTTTGAATATCTAAAGTGCTTCTGGTGAGAAGTTATCACTCTTTGTTGTCTTCAGGAAAACTATAGAGTTTGACCTTTTCCAGTTCTGTGGGGTGTGGGAAAACCACGCTACTGTATTTGTGGTTGTATCACAGAGAAGGCAAGGGCACAGGCTAAACAACTGAACAATGACTGTAGATGAACTGTTACTTGGCCCTCAAGTGTAGCAAGCAGGAAACTTAGAAGGCTGCATTCAAATCTCCTGATCCAATTGAATGAAAGAACAAAAAAGAAATGAGTCGGCCTGAGATGCTGCCAGGTCAGTAGTGGGACCCAGAGCTTTGTTGGTATTTCACATGGGTCAAAAGTAGAATGATGATCAGTTAGAGGTTCTGAGGACATACCATTGACCATAGAATTGTTTTTTTCTGAATGAAATAGATTACGTAAGTCATTCCTTCCTTCTCCCCCACAAAACCATATCAAAAGTAAAATTATATGAGTAGATACTACCACAGCTGATAGCTGTTCATAGAATAACAACAGACATAGCCACAAGCAAGCTGCTCCTGATGGATCTTGCAAGTGATCTTTTTAACTTTCAGAGATCTCTGTCAAAATATTTAGTTTAAAAAGCATACTAATCTGTGATCAAATGAACACTCAGTCAGACTGATTTGAAAACTACATCCAGGTAACCAGTAATCAAAGCTGACTTCAGATTCCCGTTGTTTTGTCTCTTCATGCTCACGCAAAGTCTTATGTTGCTGAATAAGTTTTTTATTTGGTACCACAAGAGCAACCCTTTATAGACATGAATTTTGTTTCTTCTTGTAGGTGGATGAGATAATGCTTACCCTGAAACAAGCCTTCACCACAGCGGCTGCCCTTCAGAGTGCCAAAACCCAGATTAAGTTGTGTGAGGCCTGTCCAATGCACTCTTTGCACAAACTCTGTGAAAGAATTGAAGGTATGTATTGACTTGGCTTCCACAAAGTAAGTTTAATTTTTGCCTGGTACATAGGAGGTGCTTAATAAATGCCTATTGACTTGACTTGTATTTGCTAAACCGGAAGAAAAAGTTTCTACTTTTATTAAATGACTCTTGGTTTCTGACCAAAGCATATGTTGTATTCTCTGGATGTTCAGGTGGAGGAGATAGACAGAGAAGAGCTGCCCTTAGCAAGGTTCTCTGCCTCAAATAGGCCTTGAGCAAATATTTGTTGAAGGGAAGGAAGACAAAAATCTCATCTCATAAAATGTTACTATTGGTTAGTGATTTCTTTTTTGTTATTGATGTATTTATTTTTCTGAATCGAAATTCAGAACTTTTAAGAAAGACTAGTGAAGCATTCTCTAGGGGACAAAGCATGTCCCAGGGTTTCAGGAAAAGAAAGGAAAAAAAAGTGATTTTATGAGAATTCAATAGCTCGTATTTGTATAGAATAAACTTTAGTTTTTGAAAAAGATTCCATACTTATCTCATGGAACTTTGAATATAATGACATTTCTTAAATGGATTTAGTGATTAAGGCTTGATTCCTGGAATGTTAAGAACCATTCAAATTTGAATTACTTGAAATTTTATGAGGTCATGGTCTCACAGACTACATTCTCTAATCATTTGTCAATTTGGGCTGCTGTTTAGGGGAGGGAAATAAAATCTTAAGGGTAAAACATTGTTAACACAAAAAGTTGAATATCCTGTTTTAGATACTCTGGGGTCTATGGTAGTTTCACTGCTAAATACCATATATTCTCTCCCCACCTGCTGCCTCCCCACCAGACTCTCATTAATTAGATTCACAAAAATATGAAAAGTAAAACAGCATTACCGGAGAGGGGACAGTTAGTTCCATAGAAATAGTTTAGTCAATCAGTGAGTGACTTGACAAACAGTGTTACAATAAGATTTTGTGACTTTGCAAATAGAGTTTGGTTAGAAGGTATTTAATGACCTTATTGAAAAACTAGGTTGAGGGCAGAGCCGAGATGGTGGAGTAAAGGCAGGGACTCACTTGAGCTTTTCTTCAAACCCCTCCAAATGCCTTTAAATAATGATTCTAAACAAATTTTAGCATAGCAGAACCCACAAAAAGACAGAGTGAAACAATTTTCCAGCTTGGAAGGTCAGCAAGAAAGGTCTGTTGCACCAGGGTGAGAGAGTAGTGCAGTCTAGCAGAGATCATGCCAACGCAGACCTGGCACCAGCAAACCAGGAGCAGGCCTTGGGAGCCACTGAATCAGCACCTGCAGCAGCTGCTTCTGGAGCTGTCAGCCCACAGACAGTGGTCAGAAGGAGATTATAAGAATCTCTTTGCCAGCACTAAGGCAGGACTCTGTTGCTTTGCCCATACCTGGATCCTCCGGGTCTCAGGCCTGGGTGGCAGTCCCAAGACAAGAAGCATTAGCACACCAGAGCTTGTGGCCACAGTGGAGTGGGGACCTTCCTTCCCAGTTCCAGGGCAGAAAAGAGTGCTTGGTGTCACTTACAGACCAGAGCACAGGCCAGGAGAGGAGTAAACACCTCTCCTTAGATTGTACCACCTTGGAAGAAATGAAAACTTACAGATCCCTAGAAGTATCTCTGAAAATAGCTACACAAAACCCCTGAAGCTTGGGACAGTGCACCCTCCACCCTGGAAGCAGAGCCCTATTTTAACAAAGATTTAAAAGTCAGGTAATAGGCTGAATAAATGAACAAACAACAGAAATAAATTCTGACCATAGAAAGTTACTATGATGATAAGGAAGATTAAAACATTTATGCAGAAGAAGAACAAAGTCAAAACCCCTATATCCAAAGCCTCCAAAAAAAAAATATAAATAGGCCATGGAAGAGCCCAAAAAGTTAGAGGAAAAATTGGCAAGAGAAATGAGAATGATGTGAGAAAATCATGGAAAAAACAGCTTGGTAAAGGAGATACAAAAAAATACTGAAGAAAATAATACCTTAAAAAACAGACTAGGCCAAATGGTAAAAGAGGTACAAAAAGCTGATGAAGACAAGAATGCCTTAAAAAGAAGAACTGGCCAAATGCAAAAGGAGATACAAAAGCTCACTGAAGAAAATAATTCCTTAAAAATTAGAATGGCACAAATAGAAGCTAATGATTTGATGAGAAATCAAGAAACAAGAAAACAAAACGAAAAGAATGAAAAAATAGAAGGCAATGTGAAATATCTCATTGGAAAAACAATTGACCTTGAAAATAGATTCAGGAGAGATAATTTAAAAATTATCGGACTACTTGAATGCTGTGATCAGAAAAAGAGCCTGGACATCATATTTCAAGAAATTATCAAGGAAAATTGCCATGATATTCTGGAACCAGAGGGCAAAATAGAAATAGAAAGAATTCACCGATCACCTCCTGAAAGAGAGCCCCAAATGAAAACTCCCAGAAATATTACTGCCTGATCATATTTATTAGCCAGCTTGAAGTTGATTTACAGGAGATAGTATAAACAGATACTAAAACCTGAAGCAACTTTAAAAAATTCATATCATAGAAGAAATAAACAACTGGAGGCAGAAATGAACTACTTCAGGACAAAGGGTAGAGATGAGGTTTCCATCTCATGAATCTCCTTTTAGATTCTTGTGTCAGTCTATATCTTGTTGCTTCCTGTGCTGGGAACAATATCCTAATGCATTCTCTCCCCTACGAAGTTTTCCTCAAAAGGTAGTGAAACCAATCCTAAAGAATTCATTGGTTTGGGGAGCTGAAGGCCCAAGCATTTGACATCACTTCCTTGTCACCCCAGTACACATAGACACGCCCTAATCACTGTAGGATGCTTGGCTGGTTGATCATGATAGGCAACTTAGAGGTCAGGATCTGTGATTGCCTGAGTCAATGTTTGCTGTCCTCACTGCCCCACTTGCTCAATGGCGTTCCTTTGCTATGGCTCTGTCAGTCTTTTTGCGTCTCCTTTCATTCCAACGTCAGGCTTGAACTACCGCTGGCCTGAGACAGGCATACCCCAGAACATTCCTGTATCCCTGCCTCTGTTTTAAATAGTTTATTCAGTGAGGAGGATATTTGCAGAGTGAGGGACTTCCTCTAGCCCTTTCACTCATCACCATCCTATTTACACCACTACACTGGGATTTTGTTGCATGTGTGCCTGTAATCCTATTGCAAATATTTCCAATATTATTTGTTTTTAGAAATTATTATGGTACTTTGAATAGGATGGTAACATAAAACTGACCAAAGAATCAAAGGGAGTGTTTTTGTTTTTTAAAATAGTGTAGAGGAGGCCTCAGCATGTTTATAAGCAGAAGGAAATGGTCAATAGAGGGAATAATTGAAGAGGAAAGTGAAAGTAGGGACAATCAGTAGAGCAAGATCCTAGAACACCCAGGAGGAGTTGAGTCCTTGAGTATTTTCAAGGATGAAGGAAATACTCCAGTGTGTCAGGAGTTTGGAATTCTTTGGGACTGAGAGGAGAAGACAGAGATAGTTTTTTTCTGCTCAGATGGGAAGGAGAATAAAGAATTGTAATTCTGAAGGAGTTCTTTTAGGGTCATCAAGAACCAGCCAGAGTGCCAGTATATGTGGTATTGAGGTGGCTGGAAGCCAGCATGGACACTGAATTGAGGAACATGGAAAACGGAAGATTAATGGTTGGGTTGAATGTCATAGAAAATAGATTTAGAGAAGGAAGGGACCTTTAAGGTCATTTCATCCAACTCATTTTCTAGATGAGGGAACTGAGGCTTATAGAGATTAAATGATTTGCCCAGGGTTACAAAAGTAGTGAGTGGCAGAGAACAATATGTGTGAGTAGGTGGATGTAGAGTTTGTTAGACTCCTTGGTGTTGGATTTTTGGAGCTGGCATGAGAGTACAGGGAGTCTATGTACAGGGACTGATGGCTGGAAATTTTACCCTGAGGTAGTAAGTTTGCAGGGTACAGTGACCAGAGACTGAGAGCTCATGGTGTCACAAGGCTTGACTTAATGTGCTGGGGCATGTGTGCTTCGTAGTTAAGATCAGAACCTTGTTACTAGTAACTCCATAAAGTATAAAATGATGTGGAACAAATAAAGAGAATTGTAGCATTTAGTACAACTTAGCTGAATCAAAGGAACAGCTGAATTTGCCTTCATGTTTCTGGAGAATACAGTTGTGGGAGGAGTGCATTGGATAATCTCATGCAGTGGCTGTCTCATCCTGGCTTGGAGGTGACGCTGCTGTCTCAAAAGCCATTTCAGAAGAGCACAAATTCTTTCAGGTTGTACCAGAGTCTTGGCTTAGTTGAGACCTAAAATAAGTGAGAAGATGGCCGAAAGTGCCTACCTACCCCAAAATAAGTTCATGCTACTAGGGCTGGATGGCTACTATATCTTAGAGTATTGAAAAAGAGTTCCTGTCTGTTATCTTTGAGTAGTTGTGTAGAAAAGGAGAGGGGATTCAAGACTGAAGACTGGCCGATGACCCAGTCCCCTCCCCCACCAAAAATATTCAAAAAGAAAAAAACGGAAGAGGGTAGAATCTTAGGCTATAACCTGGTGAGCTTGACTTTGGTTCCTGGCAAACTTTTAGAATATATCACTAAATAGATGGTTTGTGAACATTTGGAAAGTGAAATAGTGATCACTAAGAGCCAGGAAGGTCTCATCAAGAACAGGTTATTCCAAATAACCCCATTTGGGGATTTTAGTGAGGTATTTGATAGTTTTTTACACTATCTTTTGGATGAGATAGATTAATGTCGACTAGTCAGTGATATTTATTGGATTTTTTTTTTCTGGTGAGGCAGTTGGGGTTAAGTGACTTGCCCAGGGTCACACAGCTAGTAAGTGTCAAGTGTCTGGGGTCGGATTTGAATTCAAGTCCTCCTGACTCCAAGGCTAGAGCTCTGTCCACTGCACCACCTACCTGCCCCTAGTGATATTTATTGTTAAGTGGATTTAGAATTAGTTGGATGACTAGGTGCAAAACATGCTGATTAGTGATTTGATGTTTTCCTTGAGCAAGAGCTCCAGGTAGAGTGCTCTCGAGAGATATATCTTTGGTCTGGTGCTGTTCACTATTTTCCTTAGTGACCCAGATAAACGCATAGGTAGCAGATTTATCTAACTTATTGAGAAGGTGATCTACTGTTTTGAATACGTAGCTGTGAAGATGGGCAGTAGTGAATTATGTGGAATTAAATTTGTTCTATGATATAATTTGTGTTTCTTCTGATTTTTTTAGGCCTTTATCCACCAAGAGCCAAACTAGTAATACAGAGACATCTCTCATCATTGACGGATAACGAACAGGCTGACATTTTTGAACGTGTTCAGGTAACAAGATCCAAAAAATTTAGAAGTTGAAGATATGTAATAATAAGTAACAGGACCTGACCCTGTGTTTGTAAGATTATTTTACTCTTACTCCCCTAACCAAAGTTACAGATGTATGGATCATGTTCTTATTACCTAAGAGGTCACATCTAAAGTGTCAACATTGATTTTACTGTTAAAAATAGCTAATATTTTAGTTGCTTATTATTATTGATATTTCCTTTTCCACACAAATTAGGAGTGAGAATAACTAAAATAATAGAAGCTACATTGTTAAAAAATTTTTTGTTTTGTTCTGTTCTTTTCATCAGAAAATGAAACCCGTAAATGACCAAGAAGAAAATGAACTTGTAATTTTGCATTTGAGGCAGTTATGTGAAACTAAACAAAAGACCCATATTCATATTGGAGAAACTCAGTCGGTAAATTTTTTTTTCTGTTTGTTGGTCTGTGTCTATCACTATAATATTGAGGGGTCTTTTGAAAATTGCTTACATTTAGCCAAAATAGCAGAAGGGGTAAATGAAAATTTTCCATGCCTTAAATTCTTGTATTCCTTTGGACTAAAATCTTGGAAACTATATATACTTTTATTCATCTTCTTTCAGTGTTTGGAGGTTTTGTAGGAAAATTACTAACTGTATTAGAAATATAATTTTAAAGAACATTCTTTTTATTGATTAAAAAAGACCAAGATGCTTCTGGAATATAATCAGTACATCACATATGTGTATAATTAATGAAGGACATGAGCTTTTAGGTATATCATTTTGTTTTTGTTTTCTGATTAATCTAATAGGGACTGTGCAGGGTAGTGATGAGATCACTGGATTTGGAGTCATAAGACCTAGTTTTAAGCCCTTTGTCTGCCTTTTAGTAACTTTGTGACTGTAAGCAAGTTCCATAACCTCATTGAGGCTTCATTTTCTTATCTGTAAAATTGTACTACCTATCTCACAAGATTTTGTGGAGAGAAAACTGTTTTTAAAATTGTCATGCAGGTACAAATGTGAACTCTGAGTAATGTTATTTGAACAAAGTCTTAGGAGGCCTGAAAGGTAAACCAGCAGAATGGGATGTAGTGATATGGTCCTACGTTTATGAAAACCCCTGCCACAAACTAAATCACAATTCAGCCCTTTTAACCATACTCATTCAGGTGACATCAGTCACAGTATAATCTTTAAACAAAGTGATGTTACAAATACGTGCAAAGTAAACACAGATGCTGTTTCTTATTTTACAGTACAAAGATCAATTCATCAATTAATTTATTAATTCATAAATATAATATTGTTGTGTTGAAGGGACATGGGAAAGAAGATAAGCTGGGACTAACAATTCATCATCTTTGTGCCAAAAGTAGCTTTCTCTCTTGACATTTTTATTTCTGCCAGTGGTATCATCAGTATTCCAGTAACCTAGGTTCAAAATTTTGGAGTCATCTATGGTTTCCACTCTCCAGCCATGTTCTCCAGTCAGTTACCAGGTCATATTTATTCTTCTATCATAATATCTTGCATATGTCTCTGCCTTTTCATTTTTATTGTTGTCAGTCTAGCTGAGACCCTTATCACTTTGTATTTTCTCTGAATGTCCCCCATGCATGTAATGCTCCCTCTCCTCATCTCTATCAGAAGCCTTTTTCAGTCCTTAATTCTCATGCCTTCCCTCTGTTGAATTTCCTATTTATTTTATGTGTAGCTTGTTTGTACACATTTATTTGCTTGTTGTCTCCTCCATTAGATGGTTAGTTTCTCTAAGGCAGGGGCTTTCTTTTGTTTTTCTTTGTATCTCCAGTGCTTAGCATTGTTGTTGTTGTTCAGTCATTCAGGCCATGTCTGATTCTTTGTGACCCCCATGAACCATAGCATACCAGCCCCTTCTACCCTCCACCATCTCCCAAAGTTTGTCCAAATTCATGTTCATAGTTTTCATGACTCTGTCTATTCATCTCATCCTCTGCTGTCCCCTTCTCCTTTTGCCTTAAATCTTTCCCAACATCAGGCTCTTTTCCATTGAGTCCTGTCTTCTCATTATGTAGCCAAAGTATTTAAGCTTTGGCTCCAGTATTTGACCTTCCAGTGAATAGTCTGAATTAAATTTTTAAGTATTGACTGATTTGATCTCCTTGCTGTCCAAGTGAGTCTCAAAAGTCTTTTCCAGCATCACATTTCAAATCCATTCATTCTACTGTTCTCATCTTCTCTTATAGTCCAACTCTTATAGCCATACATTGCTACTGGAATAGTTCTGGCTATATAGATATTTATTGGCGAGGTGATTTCTCTGCTTCTTAATATGATGTCCAGGTTTGCCATAGCTTTCCTTCCAAGGAGCAAGCATCTTTTAATTTTGTGACTGCAGCTACTGTCTGCAGTGATCTTTGAGCCCAAGAATATAAACTCTGACGCTGCTTTAATTTTTTCTCCTTCTGTTTGCCAGGAAAAGATGAGACCAGTTGCCAAGATCTCAGTTTTTTGATGTTAAGTTTCGGGCCAGCTTTCACACTGTCCTCTTTCACCCTCATTAAGAGGCTTCTTGATTCTTATTCACTTTTTGCCATTGATGTGGTATCATCTGCATATCTGAGATTATTGATATTTCTCCCAGCAACTTTAATTTCAGCTTTTGATTTGTCCAGCCTGGCATTTCCTGTGATGTACTTTGCATATAAATTACATAAATAAGGTGACAATATACAACTTTGTTGTACTCCTTTTCCAGTGTTAAACTAGCCCATTTGGAAAACTCATTGGTGGCTACTAGATTGGAAAAGATCAATTTAAATCTCATTCATAAATGGCCAAGGAATATTTAAATTATCGAACAATTGTGCTTACTTCATATACCAGCAAGGTTATGCTGAAGATTCTGCAAGCTAGGATTTAGTGATATTTGAACTGAGAATTACCAGAAGAGCAGGCTGGTTTTTGAAGAGGCAGATAAACTAGAGACCAAATTTCCAATATTTTCTGGATTATGGAGAAAGCAAGGGAGTTCCAGAAAAACATATACTTCTGCTTCATTGACTGTACTAAAGCTTTTGACTGTGTGGATTATAACAAAATGTGTGACAAGTCCTCAAAGAGATGAGAGTACCAGAACATCTTTCTTGTCTCCTGAGGAACCAGCATGAGAGTCAAGAAGCAATAGAATCAAGCATGGAACAATTGATTGGTTTAAGATTGGAAAAGGAGTGCTTAGCATAGTACCTAGCATATAGTAGGCACTTAATAAATGTTTATTGACTGATTGATTGATATCTGGATCCTTACAATAACCACCTTAACTGATTTCCCTTACTCATCTCTTCTCCCCACTATTCTATCCTGAACAATGTCATAAAATTAATCTTTCCAAAACATTCCTTTCATAATATAATTCCCTGGCACATAAACTTTCAGAGGCTTTTCATCAGTCATAGGATAAAACATAAAATCCTTTCACTTGGCACTTAAGATTTTCTATAGTCTGGCCTTGTCTTTTTCTTTACTTTTCTGTGTGATCATCCTTTTGGCAGATTGGTCTCTTCTCTGTACTTTGGGTATACTTTGCATATTCTCTTCTTTCATGTTTTAGCTTAGATCATATCTTCTGCCTTGAATATCCTTCAGTTTTTATTCTATCCATCCAGTTTGAATTCTATCCATCTTTCAACACCCCCTTCATTTTCTTGTTTTCCATGAATGCTTTTCTGACTTACCCTGTAAGAATTAAAGTTTTTTGAGGGCAAGAACTATTTCACTTCTGTTGTATCTCCATTACTTAGCAGAGTTCGTGGTACATAGTAGGTACTTGTTTGCTGGCTGATTGATTACTTATACCCGGCGGGTGTCAAGCTTGTAGCTCACAGTTTTCTACTTCAATGTATGGCCTTCAGGAATCTGTTTCATTTGAGTTTGACAGCACTTGTTTATACCACTCATTTTACCTTTTTATTTGTATATCACAACTCCCAATCAGACTATAAATTCCATTCAATTGAAGGACCATGCTTTATATCTCTTTGTATCACTTACAACACAGTCATTGCTCAACTTTCGGGGAGGTAATATTCCTAGAAGATGCTGTGAGGGTGAAAAACACGAATGTTGATACATCAAACCTATGGGAAATAGGGTGTTAGGTTTACGTGACCACTAAAAATTGTAATCTTTTACTAGAGCTTGCTGAAAATACACTTTTCTACATACAGTTCCTTATAACAAAACATTAATTCTGATAATATGTAGTTTTCCTAACACAGTAATCATGAAAATACCCATGAAATACAAGGGAGAGGAGAGGCAGTACTGAACAGGAGGGAAGGGGCTGGGGCAATGATGTCAGAAGAACCTGGAGGTGAAAAAGAGAAAAGGGCAACCTGCCATCTCTAATCTCCCTTTTGGCTCTGTGGTTGAACTCTTCCCTATAAAAAGCATATTCCTTGGGGTGAGTCCCTGACTCCCCAGTCCAAGCTCAGAAGTCTGGATGGCTCTCCACTCGGCCTCACTCTGGGAGCAGCATGGGCAGAGGCAGGAGGCCTGACACTAGGCTACCCTAGCATCAATGAGAGGGCAGGGTGACCACCATCTCATTTACCTGTTTCTTCAGTTCCAACATTGTGCACTTGAAGGTTACTTTAGTACTTCCTAGAGCAGATTCTTTAACACTTTTATGAATACTTTTCTTCTTTTTGCGGATATAAACTTGTACTCATTGGGCCTGTCTCTTTTTCTCTACTACACATAGCCATGGAATGTGAGTGGTTACCAACATGAAAGTTAAAATGAAGTTACTAATAAACTCACATGAATGCTTGAAGTTACAAAAATTAAGGGTGCGACTATTGAGGATTGACTGTATCTTGCACATAGCTAGTATTCTGTTGTAGCATAGATAGAGTTAGACCATAAAGGTCACAGTGTCCAGTCCTTTCTTTTTATGAGTGAGGAAACAGACATTAAATCCAATATCTTCATTCAATGTATATTAGAAAACCTAGGCATAAAAAGGTTAAGGGACTTGCCTACGTGTAAGTTAATTGACTGATTAAGTGCTTTACTTGTGTGCTTTTAGTGTACCTATGAAAGAACCTTTAGAAATAGAATATAGCTCTACTTATTCTCTGACTGGTACTTTGTTCATTGGAATGTCCTGCTGCTGTTTTCTTCAGCCTGCTTGGTATAAAACCATGTAGCTTGTAAAAAAAGACAGATTGTAGTGGTAATCAAAACAGTATCAGTGACTCTCATCCTACCAAATTTAATCACTTCTCATTTCCTTTAGAAGAAATACACAGTAGACCTGAACTTTTTATCTTTATGCCTTCTTTGTTTTTGCTCTTAACACCTGAAGCTGTGTTCTCTATATGCGACTTGTGCACAGTTTGAACCACTGAAACATACCCTTTATTTAGGTACAGTAGGATTCTTAGGTTGTCTAAGATGTACAGTAACCCAAAAGAAAGAAGGTAAGCATGATTAAATGTGACCGTGTGATATAGTGAAAAGAACATTGTGTTGGGAGTTAGGACACCAAGTCTCCAAACCTAGTTCTTCCTTACCTTGTCAAGTTACCTGGCACAGGTTGCTTCACCACTTCAGACTTTAGTGTCTTAATAGGATTTGGGGTGGGGGAGGGATCAACACTAGAGGTTGCCTAAGGTCCCTTTCATTTATTTGTTTCTGTGATTCTGTTTCAAAATTAAAATTTATCTTTCTTCTTTTATAGACACTTTCTAATAATACAGTTCCTGAAAATGTGGGCAGCAGTGGCAGGTTCAAACTTGACATTTTGAAAAACAAAGCTAAGAGATCCTTGACCAGTTCTCTGGAAAATATCTTCTCAAGGGTAAGTCAAGTACTTTTCTATGTAATACTGACTGTAAATCAAGGCACACTGTTTCATTTTTTCTGAATAGGCTAACAGACTTTTAACTTGTCATCAATTAAATTAATAACCTTTATTTAAGTGGACTCTAGTTTAAAGAAAATTGTAAATGTGATCTTTTATATCTGGTGTTATTATGCTGATTCTCATACCTGAATAATCTGTAGAGTTTGATTAGTGGAGACAAATGCACAGAAAAATGGAAAATAGAATATTTAAATTTTGATACTTGAAGAACTCAGTGTATTTTACTACACAGAATTGTTACAAAATCCCTCTTTTGTACTTCTCTGTGATCTAAGGGAAAATCTTGAAAGTAAAGGAAGTGCATATTGTGAGAAATAAATTAAATAGAATATTACATATACTTTACTATTAATAGTAGAGATAAATATATTTCAAGAACTCAATAAAGTGATCATTGTAGACTTAACTCACCCCAAACAAAGCCTTCTCAGGATGTCAAATCAGTCAGCCAACAAACATTTATTAAGTGCTTAAGGGCCCATATGTGGGTGGTAGTTATGTGAATAGAGAGAAGGGAAGATATATCAGACATGTTATAAAGATAAAAATAAGACATGGCAGCAGATAGGGTATGTGGGGTGAGTGCTAGTGAGCAGTGAAGGATGACATCACAGTTTCAGGTCTGAGTAACTAAGAGAATGGTGGTGCCCTTGACAAGAGGGGAGGATTTGGGGAGGAAAGATAATGAGTTTTGTTTTGGACGTGTTGAGTTTGAGATGCCTACGGGACGTCCAGTTTGAGATTTGCAAGAAGCAGATTATGACGGGAAACTGGAAGTCAGGAAAGTGTTTAGGGCTGGATATATGTATCTGAGAATCATTAGCATAGAGAAGATATTTGAACCCTTGGAAGCTGATGAGATCACCAGGTGAAAAAGTATGGAGCAAAAGTTCTTAACCTTTTTGTGATATGGATCTCTTTGCCAGTCTGGAGAAGTCCATGGACCCTTTCTCACGATAATGTTTTCAAATGCATAAAATAAAATACAGAGGATTACAAAGGAACCTTTGGGAGGGAGAAAAGAAGAAGGCCAAAGACAGAGTCTTGGAGAATACCTGTGTTAGTGAACTTGATCTAAAGGAAGATCCAGCCAAGAAGACTAAGGAAAAGTGGTCAGACAGGTAGGAAGAGAACTATCAGAAAGTTGTCAAATAAATTTAGAGAGTATTCATGTGTAAGAGAGTGATTGACAGTGTCAAAGTCTGCAGAGAGGTTAAGAAAGATGAGGCTTAAGAAAATGCCATTGGGGCAGCTGGATTGCTCAGTGGTTAGAGCACTGGCCCTGGATTCAGGAAGACCTGAGTTCCAATGTGGCCTCAGACACTTGACACATACAAGCTGTGTGACCATGAGCAAGTCACTTAACCTCATTGCCTCACCAACCCCCCCCCCAAAAAACCCCCCCCAAATCCTCAAAAAACAAAAGAAAAGAAAATGCCATTAGATTTGAGAGCAGTTTCAATTGGATGATGAGTTCAGAAGCCAGATTGCACAATGTTTAGAAGAGAGTGAAAGGAGAGGATGTAAAGGTACTTATTGTAGAAGGCTTTTTCAAGAAGTTTTGCCACGAAAGAAAGGAGAAATATAGGATGATAGCTAGGAGAGGAGGTGAGGGTTTTTTAAGGTTGGGGAGACACATGGGCATGTTTGTAGGCAACAAGTAGATAAGGAAGATATTGAAGATTAGCGAGGGGATAATAGAGACCAAATCTGCTGGAGACAATGGGATGAAATGGGATCAAGGGTGCATTTAGAGGGATTTGTCTGGATGAAGAACAGGGCCAACTCTGTGTGTGGAGCGAAGGAAGACATACTGAGGTAAAGTCATCTCAGTGAGATAAGATGAGGAGAAGCAGGAACTTTTGGTGAATGACTTTTTTTTTTTTTTGGTAAAGTTTGTGACAAGATCCTCAGCTGAGAGTGCAGTATAGAGTTTGAGGAGAGATAGAAAGATTTGAAACAACAACTGTGGTGAGTGGGTTAGGGCATTAATTAGGATAGTGTAAAAGGATTGATTTACTGTAGGGAGGGCCCAGATGAGTTTAAGTTAACATGACTTTGCAGTGGACCCTGTCATCTTGGTTTTATGATATTTTCTAGTTCTGTTTAGCAGCAGAGGAATAGGAACAATGGGAATAATCCTAGGATGTAATTTTGTAAGGCATAATCAGTGATAGGGTAAGGGAGTGAGGAAAGGTACTTGAGTGTAGAGGATAGTTTATTATTTGAATTGTTTCACTAAGGGGTTGAGGTAGAGAGAGGATGAAAGTATAGTCAGTGCAGAGTTGATGGCCTGGGAAAAAACTGAGGGGTGAAGGATTGGAGGCTACAGTGATAGTGAGTCACAACATAGAGGGAAAGATGGAATAATAAAAGATTATGATTATATAAAGGAATTTTAGATGAGTGATGGCAAGTGATGGCATAAATGATGACCATTTATGTGTAGCTATGGAGGAGCAGAGGGGTAAACCATAGAAAATTATTACATTGAAGAACTGGGATAGGGTGTTTGAGGGAGTATCAATAAGTATATTGAAGTCTCCTAGAATGAGTGCAGGGGATGGGGAGGAGAAAAAGGACATCAGTCAGTTATTGAACTCATTGAGGAAGAAACATTTCCTAGGGTTTCATAGAAAACAGCTACCGGAATCTTGATGGGGATAATAAATATGGATTGTCTGAACCTCAGAGGAGTGCAGTTTACTTAGTGATGGTGGTAGAGGGAAAGTCTAGAGGGAGTAATTGGAAACAAGGAATATTCCAATCCTCTCACTGTGACCAGTGAATGGTGGGGGAGGGCAGGAGTGAAACTGCAGCTAATATTGGAAAGGGTGGGCAGGGATGCAGTGGGGAGCCAGATCTCCAGAAAATGGAAGGAGTGAGAAAGGAAAGATTTAAGATGGAAGCAAGTTTGTTAATGGTGGAACAAGCATTTCAGAGAGCACAGTGGAACGAGTAAATAAATTTGAAGTGGGGCATTTGGGAGGTAGGTTTGAAGCGAGTGAGAGTAAGGAATCAGGTAGTAAGGAATGGTGTTTTGTACAGTGACAGCTCAGGATTCAGAATCACTTAAATGAGGAGAATATGAGGGCGTGGCAGTATGATATTTTGAATGAGTCCTTGCAGAGTATCACTGACTAGAGAGAGCGATCTTGTGAGGATTGCAGGAAATTGAACTATTTAAGGCCTTCCCTTAAGGTCCATCCTTATTGCATATGGTGATGTTCTGTCCAATGAATTCCAGAAGGTCCACCTGAGAGCAGGCAGAACAGGCAAAGGTAAAAACTGGAAGGCGGCAGGAACTGTCACTTTGAGGTGAATTTGGTCCAGGCACGGCCTTCCAACCACTGGAGAAGGCTTTATTAGAGACAAAACAGAGGCTCGAGGTTGGTAGGCTGGATCTGGGGCTAAAGCAGAGCTTCCTGGGAAGTCTCTGGAGAGAAGAAACCAGAAGCCAGTAATCTGGATTTGGGGCTGATGTAAGACTCTGAATCAAAGAGATCAGAAACAGGTGGCCTACTGTTAATACATTAACATTTTATTTTGAGATCCAAGTGGAAATTATTACAGGGGGTACAAGGCATTTCTGAAAGTATTTCGTGCATATTAGCAAGCTCAATTCAACGATCATTTATTGAGCTTCTACTATGTGTCAAATTACTGGAGATATAAACATGGGAAAATAGTGCTTGTTCTCAAGAAGCTTATATTCTACCAGGGAAAATAGTATATACGTAGATGAGTATGTACAAAATACAGACAGATTAAACAAAGTAATTTGTGGGTTTGAAAATAATAACTTGGGAGGTCAGAAAAGGCCTCCTACAGAAGGTGTCAGATCAGTTATTCCTTTTGAAGGAAGCTTGGGATTCTACAAGGAAGAGGTGAGGAGGGAGAGCTTTCCAGGTAGGGGAGAGAGCCTACAAAGGGAGAGAGGCAGGAGATAGATTGTCAGGTTTGGGGAACAGCAAGCCAGTTTAACTGAATGGAGAGTGTGTGAGGAGGAATAATGTGAAATCTGTCTATAAAATAGGTTGGATCCAGGTTATAAAGAACCTTAAGTGCCAGTCAGAGGGATTTTTATTTAATCATAGAAGCAATAGAAATGTACTGAAATTTCTTTAGCAAGGATGTGATATGGTCATATATGTGCTTTAATAGTATCCATTTGGCAGTTCTTTGTAGGCTGGACTGGACTGGGAATAGACTTGTTAGGAAGTTGTTACAGTAGTCTGGTCAAGAGGTGATTTTTGAGGGCTTGAGCTAAGTGGTGGCCATTGTGAGTGGAGAAGAGGGGACAGATATGAGAGATGTGGAGATTTAGAGCTAGAAGGGACCTCAGAGGCATTTGGATGTGGGAGAAGGGTGAAGGAGACTGAAGTTTACTCTGAGGTTTTGAATCTAGGTGACTGGAACTATGGTATCTGTTTTTGGGAAAGAGAAAGTTAAGACCAAGAGTTACTAAGTTGGGGTTGTGAACTTTTAAAAAAATACATAAGTATTTCAGTAAAATGGATTTCCTTTATAGTCCTCTGCATCTTATTTTATGCACTTAAAGGTGTTATTCTGAGAATGTTCCTTTGGTTCCACTAGATTGCCAAAAGGTGGGGGAGGGGAGGCCTATAACACAAAAAAAGATTAAGAATCCCTGCATTTGGAGCAAAGATAATGGGTTCTGTCATGGGCTCTTGAGTATGAGATGCCTATGGGCATCTAGGTGGATGGAAGTATTTAGCAGATTTGTTAGTGCCATGACATTGCAGATTAGGAGAGAGATTAGGGAGTCATCTGCATAAGTAGTTTAAGATTGTCTTCTGAGTGAGATGCAGAGATGAGAGCAAATCATTGCGGCACTTACCAACTACAGTTATCCCTTTTGTATCATGATTTTCCCTATCATGCTTTTGATATATCTTGAGAGTCAGCATAAGAAGTTAAATGGGAATTTTTTGGGAATTCAGTGGAAGCCACAGATGGCATATGAAGGCCGGCAGATAACACAGACCCTATGACCAAATACTTAACCAAAATTTTACAATAAAGTACTGTAAATATCCCATAAAAGAAAAAGAAAAAAATTCAGACTTCTCTGGTACAGAGGAAGGGTGAAAAAAAATTTTATGCTGATTTTTCAGATTGTGGGGGTGCCATGCTCTTAACTCCTGAAACGTGGAAGGGATAACTATTTCATGTAAGTAAACATAGTGGTGCAGTGGATAGAGTGCCAAGCCTGGAGATAGGAAGACCTGAGTTCAAATATGGCTTCTGACACTTACTAGCTGGGTGACCCTGGGCAAGTCACTTACACTGTTTACCTCAGTTTCCCTACCAGTAAAATGAGCTAGAGAAGGAAATGGTAAACCACTTGAGTATCTTTGCCAAGAAAACCCCAAATGGGGGCACAGAGAGTCAGACACAATTGAAAAGTGACTCAACAACAAAAAAAATAGCAGTAACTCAGTTCATGAAGAACACAGTACAGTTGAGGAGTCTGGAAAATAGTATATATTGTAGGAAAATCTAAATTGTGATTATGTAAATAAGGGTTTTAAAAACTGTGTTTTCATGTTTCATATCTACAGAAGGTGGTGAGGATAGAAAGAGTGGTTTCAGTGTGCAGCTGTTTTAATTCCACAGTATAGTGCTTTAAAAAAGAATAATATCATATGCCTGATCACATTTTGTGAGAATGTCTTCTGGTCATTCTCTGAACAGGCACAGCAGTAAGGTTTTACTTATAATGCATAAATGCCTTTAAAGATAGATTTATACATATACAGGGGTACAGAATGATATTGTGAATTGTTAGTTTTTCAACTGACTAAAATATTTAAAACAGTAAAAATCAGACAGTATATGATAGAGAATTATAAGAAATTTTAATAGAGATTGTGTCCTACAGTAGGAAACTGCTTAGCTTTAGGAATTTTCCATATTTGTAGAATAGAGAATTAAGGGAAAAATACTTTGTGATATTATAATATATTGTAGCTATTTTTTTTTGCTGGTATTCAAACTACTTCCTACCTTGCAGAAGAGTTCAGTGGTGAATGTGAACATTTACAGATAGAAAAACTAGGACACAGAGTGAATGAGGAATTTGTCAGAATAGTTTATTAGTGGAATCTGAGATAGAGTCCAGGTTCCCTGACTTCCTTATTTCTTTTTGTTTTTTTAGACATAGGTGGTATTTTTTTTTTAAGTGTGGAGGACTGAAAAGTACAAAGTAATTTTTAGACTCGTGGTTTAATCTACTTGATATCATCTACATTCCCGGCTATATTTGTGTTCCTACTGCTAGTGTCATATTTTCTATTAGGATAGGTGAATATTTTTTAAAGCCTGGTACCATGCCAAGTAATATTGTTAACAGGAGAAATAGTCAGAAGTTCAAGAGATGACTTACTTAAAGCATTGTTTAGTGTATAATTTAGGATTTACTATATCAGTGATTGTACATGTTGAAGATTCATATTCCAAAATGGTTCTTTGAACTATGTTTTTCTTCATAATAATGATTGTTCAGAAATTTGTTGAGTTGCTACCAATAATGAAGCCCTAAAACAGTAATCCTATCTATTACAAAGTTCTGTCCGTTGTAACTATATTATTGGATTATTCATTTAAGAGTGTGGTACATGGTGATCTGGGGTTACTTAATCTCAAATAAGGTAGGATTTAAGAAGCATAACTTGAAATATTGTGGAACTGCAAAATGCAGATTATTGGAGCATAGTAGGTATCGGTGTTGAGCTTAGGCAAAAGCATCATATTTTTTAGGGAAAAAAGAAAGGCTGAGCCATTGTTGAGGCAACTCCTTATATAATTTAAAACTTTATAAGCTTATAATATGTTTAAGAGCTTCAGAAAGGGAAAAAATATTGGCTCCTTTAAGATTCCAGTTATCTAAAAATTTAATCAGTGCCTGCTATGGGTCATATACTTAGGTAGACACTGTAGATAGAAAATTTCCATTAAGAATCCAAGTTTTAAATAAATTGCAAACAGACAAGCTATAATATATAGATAATTGATTCTTCCCTTAGAAGGAATGGAGGGAACTAGAAATAAGTAATATAGTATGTCAACAAAAGCCAAGATCTATGACCATATAGGTAAATTTATATTTGTAATTTTTTTAAATAGATTTTATTGATATCTTTTTTTCCCATCACCAGAATTTCTTAGTATATCCCCCCCTACCCTCCAAGAGAGCCATCTGATATAACAAATAAATATTTTTTAAAGAAAAAAAATGGGAAAGCCTATCAATACATCAAAAAAATCTGCAAATATATACAATATACCACAGTGTTGACACCCTACCGTTTCCCTATGGTTTCAAAGGAGTGGGATGGGTGTATTTTCTTGATTTTTCTAGTTGTTATACAATTCCCTGACCCCACTTACTTTGCTTGTATTTTGAACATATTTTGTATTTACTCATTGATGAACATGCATTCCCCCTTTCCCCCTGCTAACTCCCTGGTAGAATGTAAGCTCCTTGAGGGTAGGGATCATCTGTCTTTTGTTATTTGTATGTCTAACATTTAACACAGTCTAGTGTATAGCAGGTATTTAATAATGTGTGTGTGTGTGTGTGTGTGTGTATATACTTATACTATACTATTCCTCCAAAAAACCCAAGGCATCAAATATTTAACAATTTGAAGGTGTATTCATTCCTTATTGCCTTACATGAAACTTAGTATTATTATCTTTTCGTATCAAGAAAAATCTGTATTTTAACAAAAATAAATTGCCTTGCTAAGCTTTTATCTCTGTGTACTATAAAGACTTCTGTCTAATCTATCCTCATGTATTATATTTTTAAACTAATTATGATGACTGTTTAAGTCAGATTCACTGCGCCTTTTTGTTTTCAAACACTAGTTTAATGAACTATGGAGAAAACAATGCTGTAAAAAATGAATTCCATTTGTAGGTAATAATTCCTTATATTGTTATATAGTACTTTAGGCTGGACAGTTACTTATCTTGGGGTATTGTCAAGTAGTTTTGTATTTCCGTTGAGGATTAGATTGGGATTATAGTATCAAGTTGGTGAAAGAGATCTTGAAGGTCACCTTGTTCAACCCACTCCTTTTACAGAGAGGAAAAGGACCTCTGAGGTCCCTTGTAAGCTCCAATGTTCAATGCCCCTTTGACAGTTTGACATCCTTCTATTTGATGCTCAAGGGGGTTTGAAGTTCTTCCTCTCTACTCCACCAGGTTCTCATGCTTGCACTGCTAAGACTGACATAGCCTATAAGCCATCCCTAGTAATAGACCTGCAGATCTGTTTCCATCAAGGTGGTGTGCTGTAGACTTCACATTCCAAAGTATTTCAGATTGTGAGACTTAAGAAGGTTTTACTTCATGCAGAAAAGAATAGGCTTATTTTTGTGATTTGGAAAAAAGTTCGTGTGGTATTCTGGATTGTTTAGTGAAAGAGTTTTTTTTTTTCTTTTTGCATATCCAGACTTGCCAGTTTTCTTTCCCTGGGCTATGTAGTTAGTATAAGGCTGATGTCCTAGTCATGTGGTTTGGCTCACAATCACTGCCATTTTTAGATGTCAAGATGTTTTGTATAGCTCACTACAGTTGTTTGTGAAATAGGATCACCGTTAAATATGTAGAGAAGCTCATTAGCAATACAGAATGAGTCCAAGGGGTAACGTTGATACATGTTTTTACCAAATTAGTAAATGGGAGAATTGACAAAGCTGTCTGTACAAGGATTATAATACCACAGTGGTATATCCCAGTTATCCAGCTATAAGCATATTTCAAGCATATATCTTTTCTCAGTGTAACATTTGGCTTCACCTGCTTAAAACAGATAGCCTCATAGTCAGGTTAGATTAGAGTTGTAAAATAAATGTTCTATCTTTTATTATGTGAAAAACCATGAATATGACAAGTCATTGTCAGTGAAGCAAATTCTTTGGGGTTTTTTTTCGCAGTAGTGGTAATAATTTTGTGTTATATTGCTTGAAAGGATGAAAGGAAAGAAGTAATGAATGAACAAAAAAAGGAAGAAAGGAAGAAAATAAGTTTTTATTAAATGTCTCCTATTGCTAGGTACTGTGCTAAGCACTTTACAAATAACATATCATTGATCCTGACAAGAACCCTGTAAGGTAGGCACTATTATCCCCATTTTACAGATGAGGAAAACTAAGGTAGATAGAGGTCCAATGACTTGCCTAGGGACCCCCAGTTAGTAAATGTATCCTGAGGCTGGATTTGAACTCAGATCTTCCTCACTCAAGGCCCATTGCTCTATCTACTGCACCCCTTAGTAGTAAGAGGAGTGCTTGCTGCATGAGCAGTCAGGAGATGAATTTCGATCCTGATTGTGGCACTTACTTGATATGACCTTGAACAAGTCACTCAGTTCTTTTGAAATTCACTTTCCACATCTGTAGATTGGGGATAATAATAGTATATTTGGTAATGACTGAAGACCTTTCATGGTTATGCTGTAGAATCGTACAACTGAAAGCACCTTCCCAGGTCATTTATCTAATCCAACCCTTTTCCACCCCATTTCCTTCAGATAGGATAGCTCTTAAATTATCAGAAACAGTTGAACATTAGAAACCCCACAGTTTACCATGGTTAACCTTGAGGAAAAGTGTTTTTTAAAATTCTAACATCGATCCTTTCTATAGCTTAAGCTTAAAGATTTTTGGTTTTAATTTTGGTAGAAATAGAAAATAAATAATAGTTCCCATTTTTTCTGTGTAAAAAGTTTTTCACGTATTTGAAAACTGTTATTAAATTGTCCTCCCTCCCTCGCCTTGAGCTTTCCATCGAAGTTTTATTTTCCTAGACTTTATGTAACTTCATGGGTCTCCTTTGAATCCCATTCAGGTTTACTGATACCCTTTCTAGTTGTGAAACTAGATTTTTTCTTTTTGCTGTTCTAGTAAGGGCCTCCCCAGAGCTAAGTACAGTAGAAGAAAGATATCATATTTCTCATGTGCTCTGCTTTTATTTACTTATCCTAGTATAATGCTTGTGATTTTTAACTAATTGCTGACTTAGGAAAAAATAGAAATCCTGGCCAGATACATGAGGTTATTAAAAAAAGGCCATTAAATTTTCCCTTTTGCCTACATAGAAGGATATCTACATAGATATGAGAAGTAGACACATGTCTGGCTGGCTCACTATTCATTTAAATACTTTTTGTAGGTTATCTTATTTTGATACCT
The DNA here is from genome assembly GCF_900497805.2 of Vombatus ursinus. Classification (NCBI taxonomy): domain Eukaryota; kingdom Metazoa; phylum Chordata; class Mammalia; order Diprotodontia; family Vombatidae; genus Vombatus; species Vombatus ursinus. Next base: position 7,154,422 of record NW_020954720.1, read on the forward strand.
CAAGTTTTCTTTTTCTGTTATTTTTCTACGTGCAAAAGTTGATCATTTCCAGAGTATCAGCTTTCTGAACTTACCTTCGGTTAATATGTATGCAATATGTTATGAATCCTAAACATATATTTCACAATGATCTAGAATTAATGGATTTTTGCAAATTCAAGGTGCCATTTGCCAAGGGGACAGGAATTTTTTTTGCCAATAAAACAAGGTAGGTAGATGGCTGAAGATTTCCTAATTAGGAATAGGTTCCCAGAATCTATGAAGTGTTATATATTCTGCCTATTCTCCCATTGTTTCTGAAATGATAATATTTCAAATACCTTCCTCATAGGGTTATTGTGAGAAAAGCACTTTGCAAATCTTCAAAGTGTAGAAATGTGATTCATTTGAGTTATTATTAACCTATTGTCCTTAGCGTCATGGATCTAATGTTGGATGTCTTGGGTTTATCTTCTTATTGTTGGCTCATTGTATCGTGGGCACTATAATTATACCTATGACTAAAATATTTGGAAAAATTTAACCTACAATTTCCCATATATCCATTCCTTGCTTATATTCAGAAGTAGGAGTTTATAATTTTATATTTTCTTTTAAATTAAACTTTCTTATATAGCGGATAGAGCATCGGGCCTAAAGTCAGGAAGACTTGAGTTCAGATGCATGCTCAGACACTTACTAGCTATGTGACCCTAAGCAAGTCATTTAATCTCTGTCTGTCTCAGTTTCCTCAACTGCCAAATGAGGATAATAATAGTACCTACCTCTGAGGATTGTTGGGGAGATCAAATGAGATATGTGTAAGGCACTTAGCACAGTGCCTGGCACATAATAAAAGAACATAGTACCATAGGTGCTTAATAAATGTTTACTCCCTTCCCTTCCTTCCCTCCAATACCCAAGTGGGGAGGGTGAGTTTGGGGAACTTAGACATTTGGTTATTTAGAGTTTATTGGAGAAAACTTTATTTTCTTAGAGAAAATCTTAACTCTGCTCTTCTTGAGTGTGTGTGTGCATATATATATATATATATGTGTGTGTGTATGTGTGTGTGTATGTTTTACATTTATATTTTTGTGCCTATGTATTTCTGAGAACAGCAGCTTTAGAGATGAAAAGTTGTTGTTGAGTCATTTTCAGTCGTGTCCAACTCTTTTGACCCCATTTGGGGTTTTCTTGTTAAAAATACTGGAATGGTTTGTCATTTCCTTCTCCAGCTCATTTTACAGATGAGGAAACTGAGGCAAACAGGGTTCAGTGACTTGCCCAGGGTCCCACAGCTAATAAGTATCTGAGGCCAGATTTGAACTTAGGAAGATGTGTCTTTCTGACTCCTGGCCTGGTAGTCTATCCAATGTGCCACCCAGCTGCCCCTAAGATGGAAAGACCTGGTTCAAGTCCTGCCTCTGAAACCCATTAGCTGCATGATCCTGACCAAGTCACTTAACAGTTCAATGCTCTAGGGACACTCCAAGATTCTCAATTGCCAAAGTTTGATGATCTGTAAGCATTTTCTAAGTATTTACTATGTTCCAGGTACTGTACTAAGCACTAAGATAAAAAGAAAGAGAAAATCAGCACGATGCCCTCAAGGAGCTTACATTCTAATGAGACAACATACATAGAAGTAGGTACATACAAGATTTATACAGAATAGATCAAAGGTAATCTCAGAAGGGATGGCACCAGCCACTGGTAGGATCAGAAAAGACCTTTGCAGAAGGTAGAATTTGAGTTGAATCTTGAGGAAAGCCAAGGAAGCTAAGACATGGAGATGGGGAACATTGGCATTCCAGGCATGGGGGACAGCCAGTGCAAAGACATGGAGATGGGAGACAGTGTCTTGTGTGAGAAAAACTGGGAATTCCCTACACTGATAAAATCACAAGTTTAGGACCCTATTCCCCCTTCCCCGTGAAAAATATATATTACAAGTATATATTTGTAAAAGCTTTTCTTATACTTCCTAGAATCATTCTCACTTTTATTTTCTGTATTTCAAATATTTGTAGTTTTTTCATAATAAATTCTTATAGCCACCATTTTTATAGAGACTAGCTAATAGCAACTAGCATTTATATATGTTAAGCTTTGTAAATCTCTATACAAATATTAACCCATTTGGTCCTCAGAACAATCCTGTGAGGTAGGTGGTATTGTTATTCTCATTTTATGAATGAGGAAACTGAGGCAGACAAAAGTTAAATGACTTACCCAGGGTCACATAGCTAACAATTATCTGAGGCCACATTTGAACTCGTCTTCCTGACTCCAGAGCCAGTGCTCTATCCACTGTACCATACTACTGCTTCTAATTCCTGCTTTAATTCCTTGATACACTAAAATTGCAGAACCTTAGAGTTTGAGTGGATCTCACACCTCGTCTCTTCTATCCCTAACTAATTAAGAATGCCCTCTGTAGCATCCAAGAGAAGTGACTGTCCAGCTTCTGCTTGAAGGTGTCGTTAGTGGGGAATTAGCCGCCTCTGGAGGAAACATCCCTCTTTGGAGCAATGCTAACTGTTAGGATGTTTCTCCTTATATCAAGCCTAAGTTTGCCCTTCCGAAGTTTCCTACGAAGAATCGCAGAATCTCGGAGTTGGAAGGGAACCCACTGGCTATCTAGTCCAAACCATAAATGAAAGGCACTCTTACTGTAACATAACTTGTAAGTAGTTGTCCTGCCTCTGCTGAAAGATCTCACCATCTCTGGAGACGCTCCCTGCGTGGTTGGACAGTTCTGACCCTTAGGAAGTTTTCCCTGACATCAAGCCTAAATGGTGAAACTCCTATCCATTTTTCCTGGTTCTGTCCTCAGAGGCTACACTGAACAAATCTAATCTCTCCTCCAGCACAGCCTGTCCAACACTCAAAGACAGCTATCTTGTCCCCAGGATGTCTCTTTTGTCCAGGCTAAGTTTGCCCACTTTAAGAAGCACCTCACTCTATGAAGTATTGAACAGAATGCCCTTAATTAGTGTCAACCTGTTTACTGTAATTATAGCATGCTTTATACTCTGGAGACTGTCCCAGGAGAGTGGAGTTTAATTAGAACTTCAGACCAGTACAGACTAAATGAATGGCACCTTTGTTCATTGTTTTGACGGGAGGCCCATTATGAGCTAATGTGTAAGGGATGAGCTTCTGGGCTCTGAGAAAGTTTCTCACAGCCCACCACAGGCCCATAGGGCAGGCCTCTATCACCAAGAGCTGTGGGTCTTTATGTGAGCCAGGCTCTTTATCTGCTTCCTTTATCCTCTACTTTACCTTCTCAACAAAGTATAATGTCCAAAGATCCCAACGCATAAATGTGGAGTGGAAGTAATATGTAAAAGCCCTTTCCACCTACTACATCTGTGACTTTGGACAGGATTACTCTTTGGGCCTTAGTTTCCTCATCTGTTATGATTAGGGTGTTGAACTAAATGATCCCTAAGACCCTCATAACTCCAAATCCTAAGACTCTAACAGTGCATGGTATAGATTTGGCAAATGAAAAGAAATCGTTCATAAATTCACCCAGGAGCTTAAGAGTACATTCTCTGCCTTCTGCCATGCTATAGCCCACAGAATGGGAAGGACTTGAATTGGTCTAAAATGACTCTTTGGGATGTTCTTGTTTGTCCTTATCTATATTTATTCTGTCTGTGAAAAAACAAAAGCCAAATTTCTTCTATTGCCTTTTTATTTTCATTTTGTATATAGATGTTATAGTATAGTAGAAAGAATATTGGAATATGGGAGATAGGGAACCTGGATTTTAGCTCCAGTTGGGCACATAATTTAAACTCCCTAAGTCCTTGTTTCTTCATCTATAAAATCAGGGATGAGGAAAGGAACAGACACTTATTAAGTGCCTACTATTTGCCAATCACTGTGCTAAGAACTTTACAAGTTTTATCTCATTTGATCCTCACAACAACCCTGTAAGGTGGATACTATTATGATCCCTACTTTACAGTTGAGGCAGACAGAGGTTAACTGACTTGCTTACAGTCAAACAGCTAGAACGTGTCTGAGGCCAACTTTGAACTCAGGACTTCCTGACTCCAGGCCCAGCATTCTATCCACTGTGCCAGTTTCAGTGATGAGAAGTTATTATCATAGATGTTTTTTCCTATTAAATCACATTCATTTATTGATATGATCCTTCTCATTCCCTTACAGACTGAGCCATCTCTTTAAACAAATCTCAAGATAAATGAAAGAACAAAAAGTAGCTTAGCAAAACCAGTCAGTACATAAAACCTTTCTGGTGATACCCACATTATTCCACATCAGTAGCTCCCTACCTTTGGGTCCATGCTTGGTCATTATAATGACATAGTATCTTATTATGTTTTATAGGTCTTTCCATATACGTTGTTGTAGTCATTGTATATATTACTTTCTTTGTTTTGCTTATTTCTCTTGGTATCAGTTCATATAAGTCTTCCTGTGATCTTCTCAATTCTTCATATTCATGGTTTCTTATTCACTCAATAATATTTTATTATATTTATTTACCAACACATTTTGTTTATCTGTTTCTCAATTGATGAATACCTATTTTATTTCTAATTGTTTGCTACTACAAAATGTGTTGTTACGATGTTTGGATATGAGGCTATCAGTTCAGCAGCAGCATAGGATAACATTCCCAAACTAGCTTTTGGGATTCAGGAGATACAGAACCAAGTAAAATATTTAATTCTTGTCTTCCCACAGGGAGCTAACAGAATGAGAGGCCGTCTAGGAAGCATGGACAGCTTTGAAAGGTCCAACAGTGTTGCTTCAGAGAAGGTACCAAATGAAGGCTGAAAAAATGCTACTGTCTTAGGACTTAATAGTTTGTTGCAGGTTTCAGGGACATATAAATTAATACACTGCGACTTGCTTGGCATTATCCACTTACACACAAGATACATACTACTGTTTGAATTTTTAGTATGTATTTTATATTTCTGATATTTATTGAACATTGTTAAAGTTGACTGGTGGTAATATGTTTATATACTCCTTGTCTTGAAGAGTTCAGTTGGACTGCATTGGTGCTTGGGGACAATAAATATCTCCCCTTTTTATAGGCTAGCTGTGTTACAACAAGTTTTTTGCCATGTGGAGTTTTTTTTCTTGGTGATGCAGTTTGATCCTCAATACATACAAATTCATAAAATAATGAGCTGTTGTTACAGTACGGTTTTGTTGTACTTGGGAAGTAATTTCGTTTTTGTTCTCTTTGCTCTCACTTTTTTTCTCTTAATTGCAACTTCATACTCACATTTTTCTTTTAGAAAATATCCTTCTTGTTTTTTCTCCTGGCTTTTGATAATCCTGAAAATTAAAAGCATACTCATGTTAATTTCTTTTAAAATATACATCACAATTTGAAGTCTATTCAAACTAATTTCTTTTTAAAGCTATAAAAAGTAGTTTTATTAAACTTTTTGTTTGTGGAGTTTCCCTAACCAAGAATTTATTCCAAACTTTATTGGTCTTAGCAGACTAAAAAACATGACTTATATAGTGACTGTTCTGTAACATATAAACAATGTACCTGTCTGAATTGGAAGATTTATTAGACTTGTCCATGCAATATGAGAGACATACCGGCATAGCTCACTTTTCATTCATTTCCTGTTTTTCATGTTTTTCAGTTTACCTCAGGCAACACGTAGTTGGACAATAGCTTACCCAGGGGACAAGGATGCATAACAGATTTTATTATTTTATTTTCCTGATGCTGCTGCTGCTAAAGCTGGACAATCAGACTGTGTTATATTGTTTTGACAGTACAGGAAGTATGCAACTGATATGTCAAGGAAATTAGCAGACACATATACACAAACCCCACCCGCTTTTGGTCCTGATCTCTTTTCATCTTTCTGCCGACAGTCAGAAGTACAGTAGCTACAGCATTTTATTGCCACAAAGTGTCAGCGGAAAGAATACCTTGTCTTATCACCACTTTCTCACTTTGGTCTGTATTTATGGATGCTTTTGTCCCAGAGCAAGCTTATCAAAAGAAGTTGGTCATGCTCCTACTGATTAGCAGGCAGCATGGCTTAAGTAAAAAAGGCGATTTGCTCATGGCCCAGGAGGAAGAAGAGCCATCCTGCCCCTTTTGAGCTCTATCTGGTCAGGCCTGCCATGCTTTCCGTGAGAAAGCAAGGCCTCACTGCCCTTTGATTTCTTCTCAGGACTGTTCACCGGGTGACTCTCCACCAGGCACCCCGCCAGCCTCCCCACTGTACTCAACCTGGCAGACGTTCCCTGAAGAGGACTCAGACTCCCCTCAGTTTCGAAGGCGGGCACACACATTCAGCCATCCCCCCTCAAGTACAAAGAGAAAGATCGCCTTACAGGATGGGCGATCTCATGGCGTTCGGTCTCCTCTCCTGAGACAGAATTCCATTGAGCAGTGCAGGTGAGTCTGAACTTTCCTTCCTCTTGGACTTGGCAGTGCTGGTTTTGATGAGAGTTTTGCTGGGAGGAAAATACCATTACACACAAAAGCATACAATGTTAGACCCTGTCTTCTGTAGAGGGAGGAGAAAGGAGCTCTATAGATTTATCAGTGTGCTGAAAAATAGTATTACAATGTTGGTTAGTCCAAGTTGTGCATTATGCATATTGCTTGGAAGAAACCACGAAACCCCAGCTGACAGAAAACCTGCAAGCAGAGGTTTAAGATACATCAGCAACCTATTTATGTTCAATAAAGGGAAAGGGTTGAAGGGGATTGTCATGAAGTTATTGTGACTGAAATTTGCTGACTACACCAGTTAGTCAGTGGCTTCTAGATGATGGCTACAAAGAAATGAAGTCAGCAAGTTTTAAAATAACTAATCACTAGAACTTCCTGTTCACACAAAATCAAATGACTAAATAAGGCATATACTAAATTAATTTTAAACTTGGGATAATAATTGTGTTAAATGTAAAGTAACATGTAAGAGATTATTCTTTTGAGTTTGCCTCTAGAATGAAATAAGTAGCCTTAATAATGAAGACAATGCATACCATAGTTGACATAGAAGTATAGCAACCTGAAAAAAACAGTCTCAAGAATTTATGTAACATGGTATTTCAGAATTAATTTTATTATGTCATCTTTGTCTTGATATGGTAAGTGTTAAAATTATGTTCTGGGACTGTAGAATAATGTGCATGCTTAAATATTTTCTTCTCTTCTCACTATGTAACTGAAATAAAAATTGGTTTCCCAGAACTCAGATTCTTTCTCTTCATAATATATCAGAAGTTAATTAGAAAATATATGGTAGGCACCATAGAGAGAATGATGTTAAATCTGATGTTGATTATTGTCAACTTTACTAGTGTTAAAAATTTCTAGAAATTATTAGGACTAAAGATGGCAAAAAATGTTTTAAAGGAATATTATAGGAAAGTAAATAAATTGAGGAAAATCCTCTTTCTTTTCTTCCCAGGTAAAGATATCTCTTTGCCTCATATTTTGTACTATCTTCATAAAAATGAAATAAATTATTTTAATATTAATATAAAAGATATTATGAAGAAAAGTAAAACAAAAATTGCATTTATATTTACCTAAGACAGTCAATCTTTTCTTTCCCGGGATGAAGTCTGTTAAGCCCAGTTCATGAGTTTAAAATGAACACTCCTACTGAGTGTTTTTTTTTTCAGTCCCCAACAAGCAAACAAAATACCCTTCAGAATGTGTCAATTAAAATAATTATCAACCTATCTTTTTAAAACTAAGAAAAGGAGGGATCACTTTGAGGTTAAGCTAGTGCAAGAAGATGCTGTTTGTGGTAATGCAGTACAGGCTAACAGATTTATTTTTTTCAAATGCTCTGTGGACTATATGTATAAAGACCTTGGATGAATAAAGCAAAAATCAGTGAAAACTGGTGTTATATTAAACTGAAATTTAGATACTGATTTCCAAAAGCAAAACATATTGTTCCTTTATTTTTAGAAAAGCTTACTATTTTATTTAAAATAATCAGGCCTTTGAAGTCCTGATAACCTGTTTTTATTTTTTTGTGGAATTTGTTTCCTGTGGTTATTTCCTATGAAGTTTCTCTTACATGTGAAAACAAACAACATTCTGTCCTAAAACTGTTATAATACTTTAAAGACAAATGCATGATGTAAGGGATACTGCATAAATTAGAAAGCAAAACATTGGATTGTGAAAGAAAGGTATTGAGCACAGAGAGTGATGTGTTAGCTTTCTCAGGTCTAGTTCCACACTTTCATTTTTTTTCTTACATAATTAATTGATATCAAGAGTCTATTTAAAAGATTTTTTTTTCTTAGTGAATAAAAATCTTAACTGTTGTACCATAAATTAAAACAAATTTGCTGTATTTTCTGTGCTTAGCGTTCTTCCATCAGGTCAACGCATTCACAAGGAGAGTAAATCTTCTTCTTCCAGTCTTCCAAGTCTTCATACTTCCATCTCTGCCCCTTCCTTCTCTGCCCCCTCTTTCCTGAAAAGCTTTTACCAGAGTTCAGGTAGACTGTCCCCACAGTATGAAAATGAAATAAGGTGAGAGCAGTAGCCTCTGTTGGCAAAGAAAAAATTTTCTAGAGTGTTTCTGGTATACTGATATGCTAATAAAAATTAATAAATTTTGGAGTGACATCTATGTATCCTTCTTTGTGCTAATTTCTAATTTGTTTTTCTAAATATTTGATTTGTTTCTGGTTGAGTATCCTAATGAGAAAGAGTTTTGAAAGTAGAAAATTAACCAAAGTGAAGAACCATTATTTGAAATCGGTAGTTTTCACACTTTTTTCTAGCGTGGACCCTATCTTAATTTATCCCCCAGACCTCAGAATCCTAAACTTAGGTGTGGTGATAGAATGAGACCTGGAACTGACAATATTAAATAACTTCTTTCCATGAATTCCTAGATCTGCCTCTTGAAATGCTTGAAATGTTCTTTGGAACAAAGTTTGAAAGCTACTGATAAATGACTCTGCCTAAGGAAGGGGATTGATGCATGTTAGTAATTTTTTTGAATGGTTCAAGAAATTAACTATTAATCTGATTAATTTTCTTTGACCATGGATCTAATTTTCTGTGTTTAAATGAATACAGGATTTCAGAACCCACAATTCTAAATTACAGTTGGGGGGATGGATAGGGGTGAAGAGGTAAGGGAGATGTTTAATGATGATTTTTCATTCTAAAAAAGGATATTTTAAAAATTGTTTACTCATTGTGATGTCACAATTTATGGTACACGAGACGAGTAAGCAATGAGATTGTGTTTAAAAACAACATATGTAACATTTTACACTCAGTAAGCATTTATAAATCTACTAGGTTTCAGGCACTGTGCTAAGTGGTAGGGATACAAAACTAAGGTAAAAGACTTTTCAAAGAACTTACAGTTTAATGGGGGAATCAGCATGCAAATTTTTATGCACATACAAGATAATGTACAATGTAAATGAAAGGTGGTTCCAGAGTATGGACACTAGCAGTGGGGGAGACCGTGAAAGACCCTGTGAAGAAGCTGGGGTTTTAGCTGGTGTTTGAAGGAAGCCAGGAGACAGAGATGAGAAGAGAGAGTATTCCAGGCATGAGGGACAGCCATTGAAAATCACCAGAGTCACAAGATAGAGTTTCTTGTTTTAGGAATAGTAAGGAGGCCAGTGTCCCTGTGTTGAGGAATACATGGTGGGGCAGTAAGATGTAAGAACATTGGAAAGGTAGGAGGGGGCTAGGTTATGAAGGGCCTTGAACTCAAACAGAGTTGATATTTCATCTTCGAGGTGATAGAAAGTCACTCCAGTAGGGAAGTGACATAGTCAGAACCTAGGAAAATCACTTTAACATCCAAGTGAAAAATGGACTGAATGGATGGAGAGAGACTTGAGACAGGGAGACTGACCAGCAGGGTATTGCTATAGTCCAGGTGTGAGGTGATGAGGACCTGCAGCACAGTGGTAGCAGTGTCAGAGGAGAGGAGAGAAGGATGTGTATTTGAGACATGTTACAAGGTAACAGATAAAATCAACAGGCCTTGGCAACAGATTAAATATGGGAGGTGAGAGAGAGGGTGAGAAGTTGAGGATGATAGTAGGTTTTGAGCTTGGGTGAGTGGGAGAATGGTTGTTTCCTGGATAGTAATAAGGAAATTTTGACAAGAGGAGTATTTGAGGTGTGAAGAGAGTAAGTTCATTTTTTTTTTTTTTTGACGTTGAGTTTAAGATTTGTGTGAGACATCTAGTTTAAGATATCCAGTAGGCAGTTGGAGATGTGAGACTGGAGGTCAACAGAGGTTAGGGCAGGATAAATAGATTTGAGAATGATCAGCATAGAGATGATAATTAAAACTATGGGAGCATATAGGATCACCAAGTGAAATAGTTTAGAGAGAGAGAAGAGAGCCCAGGCCATTCTAGAAACATGCATTGATGACCATGATCTACTCTTTTTCAATTTATGCTTACGCATTAAATTATAGTGGTCTCTGAGAGATTCTGCTTCATAGTGAGCAGGGGTATTTTAATGTAGAAGTTGACCACGTTGAAAAATGCAGTGCCATATTCTCTTCATCTGGTGTGTGGAGAATAGGTGGTGACTCTATTTTGACCTGGTTGTGAGGTGCTGTACTGATTGTCCATTCTTGCATAGGACTGATAGTTTTGAGCATGGCAACTATTTTGCATATATATTTATATGTATGTGTATATGCATATATGCATATATATATATATACATATGACTCATCTGGAGAGAGGGAGTAATAACTAACTTACATGACAATTAAAGTAAGCTCACGTGGCATTTTTGTCACATGTGCTTCATGTGGCAGCTACGTGTTACCAAAAAATAAAGTATTTCATAAGCTCTGACATCTAGCTCCATTTTTAGAAATCTGTACACCAAATGTCTGCTCTCCAAGTGTATTTGCCTCTGCACTGGATGGAGAGATAATAGTTTTTAATCTACGTAGTTTTGAATCTGGACTTGCTATAAACTAAGAACAGAATTTGATTTCTAATGAGGGAGATTGGGGAAGAAGTGGCATTACAAATTTTCTCAAAAATAATTTAATTGGAGATTATATACACTCAATGTGTAAAAATATATTTAACCAGACTGATCCTTATGAAATATTCAGTGAGTTTAGAGTAATCTATTTTGTGTTCATGGGTATTAAATGTAGGCTTGGTTTGCACAGCACCCTCTTCTCTCATCTACCCCCACTTCCAGCCATTGATTGCAAGACTGGGATGAAGTCCATGAGACATTTAAGGACAGTATTGGATAAATCAGTTTTTGTTTTTTGGTGGGAGGAAAAGTAAGAGAAATGGCAGGGAGAATCCCATTTTACAAAAATGTTATTCTTCCAAATGAGAAAGTCTGTTAATAATATTGTAGGTTAAATTTAGATAGGGGAATGGAGAGAATAAAAACAATTATTTTACCTTTTAAAAATTATTACTCTATGCCATTTTTAATGTGGGTGTATTTATTTTTCTTTAGAATTGATTCTAATATTTACATTTGCATCTTTTCTATGGAATATTGAAATATTGAATCCAGAGTTATGCACTAAATTTCACTGGAAATTATAGTTCTGTCTGTCAACTTACTTCAAAAGCCTGGTTTACAGTGGAGTACTCTGGTAGTTTTGGAATCATTTTTGTGAAGTTAATTACTTTATTTTGTTGCAGCTGTGGTGTGACTTAGCACCCCAGATCAAAGAGCTCTAAACCTTTCTGATCAAACAATATGGAGACTTTCTGTCCCATAGATCATGTATACTGGGTGTCTTAAAATTCCTAGTGCAGTTTTAAGCTTCATTAAGTTAACTGCTTTAAGGCTTTGGGGGCATCCTCTGTTTGAAATGACCAGCAAAAATCTGGAATTGGATGATTTCTCAAATTTGTATCCCACACAACAGTTTGCTTCATCCTAATTTTTCATCTTACCTTTCCTATGATATGTGAGAGTAAGGATAAACTGAAATTTTAATAAATGATTTTGATTTTAGTTGGATGTCTCTTAGGAAATATACTTCATGGGTTTCTGAATATCTGTGACCAAGCAAGATGCCCAAATGGAAAGCAACAGGATGATAATGCACAATGCCTTCACAAAGTAGATGAATTTATAAAGATTTGTTGCTCACAATAAGTATACCTCTCCAGAACCATCATCCTGAACCTTGGGTATTTAAGTTATTTTCATTTCCTGATTTAGTGTTATCTATATCATGCATATCTCATTAGAAGTAAAAAGTAAAGGAGAATAAATATTCTATTTTATCTCATTTCCAAAGTGAAAATGGTGGTATAATGACCAGTTTATCAAATATATTTTATGTCAACCTGTTGTGATGATTCTTAAAATTTTATCTAAAAGCTTCTAGAATAATTTCTTTTAAAGTTATTACTACCAAAATTCATAAATCCAAAGTAAATAAGAGTTATTCCTCTTCATTTTCATCATCTTCGTATTCATCTTTACCACTCTGTGCTGGGAAAATGAGATATATCATAGGCAAGATGTCCTGAAATATCATAGTTTTCCCATACTTACTGACAAAAATAGTGTAAGCTTTAATTAGGTGTTGTAATTGTTTGAATTATGTTGGCAATCATCATAGGGTCTTAAAACAAGCCTTTTCAGTGATTTATCATGACTTTAGACATACATCTTTATTGTTATGCTAATACCCTTCCTTGTTTCCCTATTGCGCTAGAATGAAGGACTCTGCTTCAGAATCAAGGTTATTGGAAGTTTAAGTACGCTAATGTGTTATGAAGAAAGAAGGCTCATTAATTTTATTTAGTTCCTATTGTCATTAATCCCCCTTTCCCTACATACCTTTTTAAAAAAATTTAATATTCTCATATTTATTATTTTAAAAACATTTATTGGGTATCTTTTGGATGCATGACATTGATTTGGGTGTTCTGGGAATTATATAATTAAGGGAATGTGTTCCCTGTTCTTAAGAAGTTTACTTTATGAGTCTTTTCTTAGTAATTCTAATGAGAACTCTGTTTCTACTCTTCTCCATGTTGACATTTCTGGAGAACTACAATGGCCTCCATCCCAAGCCTGGTAACATTGATAATAAAACCCTTCTTCTGTGGAGCTTAATGCACAGCTGGAAATAATGAGTATTGTAGATAGGTTACCTGTAAAGAAACATACTTATATAACATGATATTTGTTTTTCATGTATTTTATAATGGTTATAAGATGAGATTAATAAAGTATTTCTGACCATTTCAGTACTCATCAGTGGATCAAGCTAGACCCATTAAGGACTTTCAGGTCCCTGTAAGCTAGCTTTATAGAAAAGTAAGGCTAGGACTTGGATCTTGGTTTCTTATTCACCAGGTCTGTTTAACTTCTTATTTAAGAGTTTGACTACATCTTTGATAACTCAAAAAATCTTCATTTCCTCTTTACCCTTACATGTGCTTTGTGGATAAATGTCCATAATCCATGATAGGTTAACTGTAGCTGTACCACCTCAGAATTATTTCCTAGATTTCATGTAGATATTCTAACAATATGATTTTTGAAAATATAGTTAAATTAATTTTGAACTTTATTGTTCTACTTCTTGACCTTTGGTTGTAAGAAAGTTTTGTATAAGCAGCTTTGCTGTGCTATTATCTGTTTTACTTACTCAAACTGAGAAATCTGTATTTAGTTTGGGGTTTAGAAAAGGAAGTTTACTACTTTGGTTATTTGTATTACTCATATTTTTCATTGTTCCATTGACTTAATATAACCTCTGTGCTTTGCATCAGTTTGTCCATACACAGGGCCTAATCTGCATTTATTTAGTCAGTAAAGGTTTTCTTTAGAATAGCAAAACTGCATGACGATAAAAGCCCGTGTAGATGATGTACAGTTTAATGAATTGCTTCTTCATGTTTTAGAGAATGTATCTTTTTTTTAACACATTGATACAACCTATCTTGAAATATTTTGAAAGAGAAATACTTTTTCCTTCTTTTATAAACAGTTGCTTTCTTGTTCATCAAACTTGGTGACATCCATGTTTTACAGATTTAATTTTGTCCTTTTGTGCTCTTTAAGTTAAGTTATAATTGTAACTAAAACATGTAGCTTTCATTTAATCTTTCTTACCTACCAAGATTGTCACAGTAAATGTTCCATTCTGATAGGGTACATTCTTTAATATCCATAGTAATTCTTTTTAGAAAATGGCATATTAAGGGGGCAGCTAGGTGGCGCAGTGGATAGAGCACCGGCCCTGGATTCAGGAGGACCTGAGTTCAAATCTGGACTCAGACACATAACACTCCCTAGCGAGTCACTTAACCCCGTTGCCTAGCCAAAAAATAAAAAGAAAGAAAATGGCATATTAAGTTATTTTCAGGGAACAACACAAAAATATGCCAAGCCAGTTTTGGCAGTTTGTAGTATCAGAGCTTCTACCTTGTCTATGTTGATTTGTGGTACTCTGCAGATTGCCTACTCTGTCATTGGTCCTCAGATTTAAAAAGAGTTGGTGTGATGTGTAGTAGTGCTAGCAATTTATAGAATTGGAGACATTATGACCATTGATTCCCAGTGGGTGGTTACTAAAACATCTTGAATCTGACAGGTTCATTATTATATTGTGTTTGGGATAGATCATGTTAATTTGGTAGCTTAAGTGGGGAAATTCTGTGCTTTTTTACTAAATTGTGTGTTCAAGGTTATCTTGGAACTTAATTAGTTCATATCCTACTCATAGCATGAAACACCTCCTTTTGATTAATTGGTTGTAGAGAGAAGGATTTCCCCTACCTTGTTTATTGGGAGAAGGAATCTGGGACTCTTTTTGTCCTTTCTAGATGACTGTGAAAAAGAATCGTACTTGTTTGTAGATAACTATTATATCATTATAATAGGTCTTAAGAACGATCCCTCATGCTTTATTTATTCTGTTGATTGATTTTTCCCTTTCTGGTAGATAAACTGTTAGCATAGAATATTTTTCACAGATATTTTCACTGGGGGAAATGTTATCCATTTTTGGAAACTAAAATAGAAGAGAGGGAGGAAAGTTGATAGAGGAGGATGTGTGTGTGTGTGTGTGTGTGTGAGTGAGAACAGTGAATATTAATTGTTTTGGCTATTCAGCACTTTATATGGAACTTCTGACGTGTTAACACATTAGTACTCTTATAAAAATCGATTGCTTACCTTGTAAAGTGCTATTGCTCCGGAAGGAAAGGAAACAAGGTTATTTGCATGAATATAGAAGCATTAAAATGGTCTTTCAGCATTAAAAAAGGAATGGCAGGAAATAAAATAACCTAAAGAATTTATAATTATTTTTCCTACTAGACCTGTAGAAGGGCTATAGAGAAAAGACATTTTTATTTGTAAATCTGGTCGTTTTCTTGTTGTTTTTATAAGCTATTTTGTATACCTAATTTCTAACTTGGTTTGATTGAATTAAAGGAGAGGTGAAAACCAATGTCAGAGTTCGGAAAACACCCCACTACATTTCAACCTTATTCCCAACTTTACTCCTCCATGTCTTGCCATTAATAGTTTTTATGATAACCTATTCCTGGATGAGTTGGAATGAAGGAATTTGAGTATAAACACAGTTGGATCAAGAGTAATTCAAATGGTTTTGATTCTTGGAATTGCTGTCTTGTGCTCCTGGTTTTAGAAGCAAGGATGTCAGATAGCTGAAGGACTGAATATACAATATCAAAATGAAAGCAAATTGCTACAGTAAGTTATATATATTTACTAAATAATAAAATGGTAAAGAAACCTGGTTTCTGGAACAGAATACATGTTATCAGTCTTAATCTGTAACAACAGTTTTTAAAATTTCCATTGAAAAATAACAGTTTTTCAAGGTATAATTTTTAAATATATAAAATTATTGAACCCCTATGCATATCCATCCTTTATTTAGAGTGTTTTAAGCCATTTTATGTGTTAGCTTCTGAGTATAGGTTTAACTAGTTAACTGATAAACATCAAGACTTTTGTTTTATGTGCTCATCAGTGTAGAAGATGTATTGAAAGTAAAAGAAAACATTTAGTTCAGTGACTTCTGAATGAAATGCTGGGTTATAAAAAATGTGTTTCATTTATCTATTTTATGGTATTTTTTCTGAAGGTTTTGTTTTTATAAGTGTGATTAAAAGACATTGAGGCACTCCAGTTTAACCTGTCATCTTATTAGTGTTTCAAAAGCTGAGGAGACCATTGGTGATGACTTGGAAAGAGCTTTGAAATATTATTAGAATATCAAGATTTTATTGAATGTTTCAATTAATTTATCTTGATTTTTATTTTAGTTAAGGCTATATAGAAGTGATTCAATTGCTGTTGAGATGTCTAGTCTTTCAATTCAACTATCTTAGCTTATTGGTCCTTAAAATTTATAGTAAATGAGTACATTTCTTCTATATTTACTTTTTATAATATAATAAAAATTCTTGCTTAATTGTCAAATTGTTACACATTTGAAGTTTTTTCTTCTGGTTTTTAAGCACTTACAAGATATCTTTTTAAAAAAACATTTTAATTTAAGAAAGAAACCCTCCAAAAGTCTTACAGTTTACCCTAGGTACAGTATTGTGTTATCATACTAATGCCTCATTCCAGATCTTCCAGTCTTATTGTGTTAGAATCTTGAAGATTCATGCCCAAAGAGAGGTAGCATATGCTGAATATGTTTTTAGCTTTATAATACATTCTCCCTTATGCACTGTAAGGCCTCTCTAAACTGAAATACTCTGTCTTCCAAACAGACCTTGTACTTTTTTCCTACATGCCTTTGCTTATACTGTTATTTTGCCTGGAACATTCTGTCTCCCCTTTTTACCTGTTAAATTTCTACCCATGTTTTAAGGCCTAATTCAGATGCCATCTCCTCCATGAAGCCTTCTCTAATCCTTTCTGTTGGTAATTACCTTCAAATGCGTTTATCCTCTATTATTATCTATTTTACTTAGGTTTATGTGTCTTATTATAGTCAGTAAGATTCATGAAGATAGGAACCATGTGTTACTAAACTTCCTATTATTCAATGCTTTGCATATAGTAAAGCTTAATTAATGATTGTTATATTGAACAATAAACAAAAAACTCTCATAACTTTCAGTGGGTAAATGATTCTTAGACGTATTATCTTGATACATTCCTGTTTTTGCATCAGTTGAGAAGGCAAACAGGTCCTTTTTTGTCTGTTTTACCTGTTGATTTCAGGAAATATTTTTTATGATACTTTAGTTAAATGTGTAGAGAATATAGTATAGTACTATCAGACTAGGGTGTTTGGATCCTAAATTATACCACAGACAGCCTAGTAAAGGGTAACTTCAGCAGTCCCTAAAAGGACAGTATAGGTAATAGTGCTCTCAAAAGAGGAAGTAAAGAGTAACATACATCAGTTTTTTAAGAATATATGATTACATCAGTGTGAGTCTTCTGTCCAGTGACGCATATCATAACCCCTGGGTGTTTTGTGAATTCCTGCGGCAAAAAAAAAACAAAACAAAAATTTAAAAAAACCCCTGCATTCTCCAATGAGTAGTTAGGCGGTCCTCTTACAATAGCTTTAAGGTTAGTCATTACCAACCTAAAGCTTTTCAGCTTCTTACAAGTGGTTAGAATTTGGGATCTACTGGCATCTTTTTAACGACCCTGCTTCACCTACGTAGCATGATCCGGCATTGAAATAGAACTTTGATAGAGGAAAAAGCAACATTTATTCAGTTTATTTTAGCAGGTCATTTCAACAAACATTTATAAGCAACTACTGTATGCTAGACACTTTAGTAGGCAATAGGCATCAAAGAAAAAAAGATGGTGGCACCAATGTTACATATACTCAAAAAAAGACTGGTAGTTCCCACCCTGTAGAGCTTCTTACTCTCTTGGGAGATACAAGTAAACATATGAGTAAATACAAGATCATTTTAAGAGGGAGATCACTAACAACATGGAGAATCAACAGATGCTTCCCTTATGAGGTAGCCCCTGAAGTAAGCCTTGGAATAAGGTTAGGGCTCTAAGAGATGAGTGTGAGGGGGTATATTCTGTTGATGGGAGATTAGTCAGTCAGCAAATACTGTGTTATGGGGCAATGCTTGGTGCTAGAGAAAGTCATAACTGAAATAGTTCCAGCTCTTAAGGAGATTACATTCTGAGTAAAGCATGGAGGCGCAAGAGATGAAATATCGGATTGATAGGCTAGTTTGGCTGGAACTTAAGAGTATGCCAAGGTGGGGAATATGCAGTAAGTCTAGAACAATAAACTGGAGCCAGACTATGAAGGGCTTTCATGCTGGCAATTAGTCAGTCAGCAAACTTTTATTAAGTGTTTACTCTGCCAGGTACTGTTCTAGTTATTACAGATACAAATAAAGACAAAAGCAGGCCTTAATGTCAGGGAACTTATATTCATATACGTGTGTGTGAGTGTGTGTGTGTGTGTGTGTGTGTGAGCAGAAAACAACTAGTACCTTCAAGAGGTGTATAGCAGAGATGGAAAGTCATTTCAGAATAGAAGACGCTGTTGGCTGAAGGGACCTGGGAAGACCTCCTGCAGAAAGTAGGATCTGAGCTGAGGCTTGAAGGAAGCCAGGCAAAATAAAGATGAGGAAGGAGAAGAGCCAGTGAGAAGGCATGGAGAAGGGAGATGGAGGGCCTCTGTGGGGAATAGTCATAGTCCAGTGTAGCAGCAGGATTGTTGAGTATGTGGAGAGGAGTAGAGCAGAAGAAGAAAGGTATGAAGGAGCTCGGTTATGAAGAACTTTAAATACCCAAACTTTATATTTGATACCAGAGGTAGTAAGGAGCCACTAGAGGGGTGTCATGGTCAGATTTACAGTTACATTCCTTTGGCAGCTGTTTGGAGGATAGATTGTATTGTAGTGAGACAAGACAGGGAGACCGTTCAGAAGGCTATTGTAAGAATCCAGATGAGGAGTGATGAAAGCCTCAACTAGAGTGGTGACTGTGTGAATGAAGAGAAATGAATTTATATAAGAAATTTATCAAGGTAGAAACGCCTCATCTGGCATCTAATCTGAAATGGATATATGGGGTGAGTGAGAGGGAGTAGCTGATGGCAATGAGGCTTTGAACCAAGGTGGCATGTCCAAAAGAGGAGTCATTATTTTCCCCCTAAACCCATCCCTCTTCTAAACTTCCTGATTACTTTTCAAGAACACCACCAACTACCCCCTCATTCCCACTGCCATCACTTAGTTTCACAACTTTCATGTAGACTCCTCACATATCCATTCTGTTCCCAAATTAGCTATTTCTACTTTGACAAGATCTTTCCCATAAGACCATTTCTCTCTCTTCACACAACCACCACCCTAGTTCAGGCCCTCAGCACATCTTGCTTAAACTACTGTTGAAGCCTCCTAATGCATCTCTCTCTCATCCAATCCTTCCTCTTTATGTTGCTAGTGATTTTCTTTAGGTATAGATCTGACCATGAAAAATCGAGCGGCCCCCTTACTTCTGGGCTCATATATAAACTCTTCTGTTCTGTATTTAGAGCTCCTCATAACCAATCCTTTCTTGTCTTTCTAGTCTCTGTGCTCCTTTTTCCTCTCTCTACTCCCACTGTATGGTTCAGTCACACTGGCCTACTTCCTCACACAGAACTCTCCATCTCCTATTTTCATGCCTTTTCACTGACTGTCCTCTATCTCTTCCCTCCTTTTTGTGCTTTTTTAGAATCTATGGCTTCCTTCATGACTCAGTTAAAGTTCTGCCATTTGCAGGAGACAGTTTTCTGTACCCCTAGCTGCTAATGTTTTCCTCTCTAAGGTTACCTTCTATCTACTTCATGTGCATATTGTATGTACCCATTTACATGGTGCTGTTTTTTCCATTAGAATGTAAGCTACTTGAAGACAGGACCTGTTTTTTTTTTTCTTTTTGTGCCCCCAGCATGGTGCCTGGCACTTTGTCAGTGCTTGATAAATATCTATTGATTGATTAAGAAGACCAGCTTGAATGGATCATGTAGTGTGTGAAGGGGAGTCATGATTAATAAGACCAGAAAAGTAGGTTGAAGCTAGGTTTTGGTAAACAGAGGAGTTTCTCTTTGCTCTTAGAGATAATAGGAAACCCCTGAAGTTTGAGCAAGAGGATGACATGATCAAAAATAGATTGATGGGAAAGATTTGAGGCAGGAAAACAATTAGGAGGTTATTGCCACTTCCCAGTCAGGGTTGTGGTTTTGTAACTTGAGAAAAGGTAATGTATTCCGTAGATGTTGTGGCTACTAATAGAATATGTGAGGTGAATGAGAACAAGGAGCTGGGAATGATGCTGAGGTTGTGAACTTTGATAACTGGAAGAGGTTTGTGTTGCTTTTGGCAGCATTGGGGAGGTTTGGAAAAGGGATGGGTTTTGGGGAAAGATGATTAGTTAATTTTGTTTTGTACATGTTGAGTTAAAGATGCCTACAAGACATCTAATTTGAAATGTCCAATGACTAGTTCTTGATTAGAGCTTACTAGAGGGAAAAGGCATATATCTATATCTGTATCTGTATCTATGTCTATATCTGTATCTATATCTATATCTATATCTATATCTGTATCTATATCTATATCTATGTTTGGGAGTCTTCTGCTTAGAGATTACAGTGAAACCTATGTAAGCTGATGAAATCACCAGGAGAGGTTGTAGAGAAAAAAAGACAAGAAGGTGCAGGACAGAGCCTTGGGGTACACCTACAGTTGCAGGGCATGATAGGGATGATGGTCTAGCAAAGGAGACTGAGGAGTGATCAGACAAAGGGAAGGAGAAACGAGAGATATCAGTGCCATGACAACCCAGAGAGGGGCTAATAATCTGGAAGAGAAGATAGACAGTAACATCAAATGCTTTCATCCAGAGGTGAAAGACTGAGAAAAAGCTAGTGGATTTGACAAAAGACCATTGGTAATATTGGAGCGAGCAGTTTGAGTTGAACGATTAGGTCAGCCATCAGATTTCACAGAGTTGAGAAGTGAATGAGAATTGAGGAGGTGGAGTCAATGAATGTGGATAAATTTTCTAGGAAGTTGGCCGATTAAGGGAGGAGAAATAAAGGATAATAGTGTGCAGGGTTGGTAGGGTTTAGCAAGGGATTTTAAGGATTGAGAAAACATGAGCCTGTTTTTTTAGGAAGCAGGAAAAGATGTAGAGATTGAAGATTAGAGAGGGAAAGTAGAATGATTATGGAGGCATTCTCCTATAGCAGTAGTCTAGGCAATAGGTGATGTGAACCTGAGCCCAGTTGGTGACTGATTGAGTGGAGGGAAGGTGTGCAAGAGATGTTGTGGAGGTAGAAATTAACATTATTAAGTTTTGGAAAAATGATATTCTTTTCATAGGTATATTTATCCATGATATTCCTCTTATCCAGATGTTCTTGTTATCCAGAGATCTGTCTACCTGATTTTTGAAGTACTATTTCACATCTTGCTGTTTGTGTAAAACCTAAGGCTATGTGTTTCTCACAACTGATGAAATTGAGTCCAAAACAATACTTCCAGAATTAATAACTAGCCAGCTGTCTTATATGTAGCTGGTGCACAGTAAATGCCTGCTAAGTTGTTGAACTTTTATTTTGAACTATGGAACCTTTAGCAGACACAGTTGTTTTCACAGTTTCACAGTTGCTTTTTTGCTATTCATTTTTATTGTTAGCAAATTGCTTTGCTAAATTATAGCAGTTCATTTTTCAGAGGTTCACAAGGCAAGTAGTTTATAGACATTTGTAAATGTATTTTACTCATCATAGAGTATTGAACAGAGGTTTATGTGTTCTGTGAAATGAGTAGAAACAGAGATGAGCCTTTTATTACTGAGCTAATTAGCTCAGGTCTAGTTAATTCTCTTCACTATTTGTCCAGTTGTGCAGAGTCCTTGGGCAGAGGGAAGACAACTCTGGTTATGCATTACTCCACATTGCCTGTGGCTCTATATATCCAGATTTTTGTTTGCCTAACATCCAAACTGTGAATGACTTAGGCTGCCATTTTGTTTAAAAGTCCTTAATGTTCAATTTCAGGTACCTTTCTAATCTGAACGTTTGTTTCCCACAGTGATGGGGAAGGAAGGAAAAGGACTTCATCTATCTGTAGCAGTGACTCCTTAAATGCTGGAGGGATTCCTGTCACTCCTCGACGTGTCTCTTGGAGGCAGCGCATTTTCCTTCGAGTTGCTTCACCTATGAATAAATCTCCCTCAGCAATGCAGCATCAAGGTTTGTATATCAATGAGAATCTCTTCTGAGCATTATTCTTCAGGGAAGAAAATGAAAATTTTGATATAGAAAGAGGTTTATGTTGTTTTTAAAAAAATCTCTTCTTGCTCTGTTTGTTATGGATAGGCAAGTATAATATGGAAGATAAAATATAAGGATACTTTGTCATATTGTTTCCTTCTCTGGAAGGAATCAATTATGTTTTAACCCATATGTGTTGCCACTGGGGCTAAGAAATACCACAGGATGCCACTGCCAGGCCTAAATTATTATGAGAAATTTTAAAAAATTAGAAAAATGAAAAGGTGTGAAAAAGCTGCACATTGTAAAGACTGGATGCCATTAAAAGCACTCTCTTTAATTTTGTAGCTGTGGTTGGCTGTTTTGCTTTATAGTATTTTTGTACTTCTCTCTGTGGAAGTACTCAGTATGAGTACACATGTGAGTAGATTCCAAATATCAAAAATAAATACAAGTTATTTTGTGGGGAGAAGTAATAGCAGCCTGGGTGATCAGAAGAAAGCTTCATGTAGGAAAGAGGACTTGGGCCCCTCTTTGAAGGGAACTAGGCCTTCTAAAGGCAGCAGTCAGGAAGGACCATGTTTCCTGCATGGAGGACAGGCTGGGTAAAGATTTGGAGACAGGTGATGGTATGTAGGCTCCCTCATTAGAATGTAAGCTCCTTGCATGTATTCTTTCATCCTTTGTATTTGTATCTTTTATCTTAGTAGATACTTAATAAATACTTATTGAGTGACTGATTGACGGGAGGGACAGAAAAAAGTACATTTTGGTTATACCAAACAGTGTGTGAAGGAGAGTAATGTAGAATAAGTCTGGAAAGGTAATCTGGAGCCAGATTGAAGGGCTTTAAATGCCAAACAGAGGAATTTGTATTTGGTCTTAGAGGCAATAGGGAGCCCAGGAGATCCTTGAACAGGAGAGTGTGACATAGTTGGACTTAATGCATTAAGAATATCACTGTGATAGCTTTGTAGAGCATGGTTTCCGATTGATGGATTCTTTATGGTTAATAGAAAATTTACTTTCACTTCTGATTTTTATAAGCTGAAGAAAATTAATAAATAGCTTGTTTTTTATAATATCCCATTATATAATTGTGTCATTCCAGAAATATTTATTATCAACTCATAGGGTACATTGAGTCATGCTAGGTGCTGGAGGAATAGACTTCAAGCACTTGATCATCTAAAATTGAGATGAGACATTAAAACATGTAGTTCACTGGGTATATAGAAGTACACCTTGCTTTAAATCCAGTGATGAATTAATGAATGAAAAAACACTTATTAATGCTTAGTACAAATAGAAAAAGTGAGACAATTCCTGTCCTAAAAGAGCACACCCCCTAATTGAGGGAAGACCATACATAAAAGAATGTTTAGCTGCAAGGCAGATGGAAAGGCCTAGCAGTCCCAAGGGCACAACAGTGGGGCGGATGTGTTTTGTATATTCATTTTTCAAGTCTACCATGTTCTTCATTATACACTAAAGATTTCTGTAAGCACAGGTTCTGACCATGTTATACCCCCTCTCTCACCCCCCAGCTTCTGGTGCATTCCAGGGGCTCCTTTTACTTTCGAGATCAAATATAAAATCCTCTGTTTGAATTTTTTTTTCTCTGTTTGGATTTTAAAACATTTCACCACCTGGCCCCCTTCTTTTCCTTCCAGTCTTCTTATGCTTTGTTTTCCTTCAGATATTTTTTGATTCAGCAACATTGGCCTACTTGCACTGTCTCCCATGTCTGGAATGTTCTCTCCTTACTTACCTCTGCCTCTTGGCTTCCCTGGCTTCCTTCAAGACTCAACCCAAGGGGCAGCTAGGTGGCACAGTGGACAGAGCACTGGCCTTGGAGTTAGGAGGACCTGAATTCAAATTTGACCTCAGACATTTGACACTTACTCTCTGTGTGACCCTGGGCGAGTCACTTAACCCCACTGCCTAGCCAAAAAAACAAAAACAAAAACAAAAAACAAAAAACAAGACTCAACCCAAATCCCTTCTTGTGCTGGGAAGTCTCCACCACTCCTAGTGCCAGCCCTCTAAAATTACCTCTCTTTGTATCTTGTACATACATAATACATACACATATTGTCTCCCAATATATCTAAGACATATTGTCTTAGAATGTGAAGTCCTTGAGGGCAGGAACCATGTTTTTGTCTTTGTATCCTTTGTATCATTGTACAGTTCCTAGCAAATAGTTAAGTGAGTAATTTATGTTTGTTGATGGACTAAATTGACATTCATATTTGACCTGCTTAGTTCTGAGGGTGGATTTAAGAAGAAGAAATATTAAATAATACTTAATAGTAATAATTTAAGCCTTAAGAGATGATTTATTTCTAACCCACTTCAATGTTATTTCTTGTACTGTCATAAACAGATTTATTGCAGAAGTACTATACTAACAGGAGAAAGCTAATTTAGTTGGAAGCACCTATTCTGAAGGTATTGTGAAAGAAGACACTGTGCATAAAGAGGAAGTGGTACAATTATGTGTGTTTTTGTTTCATTATAAGAAGGAAGTTTAGTAGGGGAATTCAGTCAGTTCACCTAAGTCATTGATTCAAATAACAGTCCGAAATGTTACCAGAGACGTAAGTCCACTTTCCTGAAAACACCCACTTGTGGTACATGAGAGATTCCCAACATTAGAAGAAAAAAGTCTGTAATGCACTTTGCTAATAAGAAGTGCATGTCATTACTTTATTTCTTTGTAGATGGACTTGACAGAAACGAGCTGCTGCCTTTGTCTCCTCTTGCTCCAACTATGGAAGAAGACCCTCTTGTCTTGTTCTTGCCTGGTGAGGATGAATCAGAGAAGGTTGACGGCAGAAGAAAATCTGAAGAACTAAGGAGTTTGTGGAAAAAAGCTATCCACCAACAAATTTTATTGCTTCGAATGGAAAAAGAAAACCAGAAACTGGAAGGTTAGCCACTCAGAGAAACAGGGCTAGAAAGATAATACTGTAATTTAAGGATGTCATTTATGTACTCGCCTGGAATAGATTTGTTGCATTTTTTTTTTTGGTGAAATGTTTTTGTTGGATAGTCAATATATAAGAAAAGTCTGGCTTGAGGTAATTTAGGGTTTGATTTGTGCTTGAATTATGATAAGAGGTCAGTTTTAAGTATAGAACTTAAAACATCAAAAGGTAAAATAAAAATTGGAATTTAACTCAACTTTTAATGATTTTAAGTGTGATGCAAAATAAGTTTAATTTTGAGGCAAACTATCTACTGTTTAAATATGATTCAATATTATCAGGCTTATTAAAATCTACAAAGGATTAGTCTGAGTATTTTAATAGATTCCTTTTATGGGTGAGCATTAGTTTCTTACCATCTGTTAGAAATTCCTCTCTTTGTGATAATTTATGATAATTTGTCCATTAAGAGAAAGCAACATGAAAGCAATTTGTTACTCTTGTCTTTGTTAATACCTTGTACCTTTGCTTCTCCTCTCTTTGCATGTTGGCTCTGATTTGTAGAACCGTCTAGGAGACGGAATGGGTAGAGTGCTGGGCTTGCAGTCAGGAAGTCTTGAGTTAAAACCTGCCTCAGACAACTTAAGGTGTCTGTGTGACCCTAGACAATTCTTTTAACCTCTGTCAGCTTCAGTTTCCTCTCCTGTAAAGTGGGGATAATATTACAGTATTGTGAGGATCA
Source organism: Vombatus ursinus (assembly GCF_900497805.2). Classification (NCBI taxonomy): domain Eukaryota; kingdom Metazoa; phylum Chordata; class Mammalia; order Diprotodontia; family Vombatidae; genus Vombatus; species Vombatus ursinus. Next base: position 7,180,338 of record NW_020954720.1, read on the forward strand.
GATGAGACAAAAGAGTAAAGTGTTTTATAAATCTCAAAGAAGTATAAAAATGCTGTTGTATGACTACAAGTACATGGGAGTATAAGCCTGCCCCTGTATAATGATCCTCTTTCTTTCCTAAGAACCTTCTAAAATAATTTAAATAATAATAACTTAATATGTAGCAACTTGTTTCACAGAGTACTTTACAGAGTGCCCTACAGTCCTGTGATATAGGTATTAAAATTGTTATCCTGTTTTTTCAGATGAAGAAATTGATATTATGAAAACCACTATAATCTCTAGAGATTTAAGATGATCATATCTTTTTTAAACTGTGAAATGTAATATCTAGCCCTAAATCATAGTTCTTGAATACACTTTGGTTAACATGAACTTGTGAAGAGTCAAGAAAAGTTGGTGTAATTCTCTTTAAGTAATTAGTCGTGAAATTGTATCCCATTAACAAGAGAGGTGATTTCCGCGGGAACAATGTGATGTAATGTGGTCAGACTGCAGTTCAATCTTACATCCTTTCTAGCTATGTGACTACAGGAAGGTCACTTAATTGTCCTGTACCTTAATTTACCCAGATATAAAGTGAGGATAATAATGCTTTAACATGTACTTCACATTAGCATGAAATGATTTAAAGTATATAAAGGACTTTACCAACTTCAGAATGCTATATAAATGCCAATTTTTGTTATTAGTTACTAGTAAAAATTCTAAATTCAGATAGTAATGTTTTTTTCATCATGGAATCAGAAAGCAATACCTTTACTTTTTAGGGGAGAGGGAACTAAGGTTCTTGGGGCGGGGGGGAAGAGATTACAACATCCCAAAGAGACCGGGGCAGAACCCGGGTTTCTTAACTTTCAACCTCGAACTTTTTTCATTATTCAGTTTTGCTTCCTTAACTAAATACTTTGCTACATGAAAAATTTATTTATTATTTCACACAATACAGGTGCCTTGTTAGATTGTTAGTTTTTTTATACCTCAGAGGACAGTGGATCAACAGAGTTCTAGATGAATGTGGTAGAATTCTAGCCAATGAAAATACCAGCTCCTAATATAGTTTTAACTGGTGAAGATGACCCAGAGAAGATGAGAGGGAGGGAAAAAAATCATAACAACTATGAATTTAGTGGAGAAAATTTAAACAGATCCTTTTTGAAGGATCTCCATATTAAAGCTTAACATGGAGCCAAATTATTAGCTGTAATTTTTTTTTAAGTGCTCTTTTCCTAAAAACCACCTGGTAAATGTGTTAGAATATAAGCATTAACCAAAGTGGGAGCCAATCTATTGTTTAAAAGCCATCTAGTGGCAACTGTTGTCAGACACAAGCTTTCTGTAATGCTGTCAATATCTTGTTATTGTTTCCTATTTTAAATATGTTGGCATGAAAATAATAATTTTTTCTATTGTTTTTTCTGCTATCGAGGACTCTTATTTTTGATAGAGATTTGTTTTACAGAAGGTAAGGTTATTTAAGTAACGTATGCTTGAGTGAATCCAGATTTTTCTGAGTCAATCTTTTCCCTAACAAAAAAAAAAATTTCAGCTGACCTTAATAAATAAAAACAAAAATAAGTTTAAAGTGTTTTCGATTCTCTTTTAAAAGTCAGGCAGTTATTCAGGAAAGAAACAAAGTTTACACATTGCTTAAGTAAAAAGTATTGGGTGGAGTAGCTAGGTGGTGAAGTAGGTAGAGCTCTGACCTTGGAGTCAAGAAGACCTGAGTTCAAATCCGGCCTCAGACACTTGACACTTTCTAGCTGTGTGACCTTGGGCAAATCACTTAACCCCGACTGCCTCATCAAAAAGCAAAACAAACAAACAAACCCATATACATATTATATATGTATATATGTATATATATGCAGATATATATGGAAGGTTTTTGTTTTGTATTAAATATTCGTATTTCATAGGGATATTAGAGCTAGCAGGGACCTCAGACACTAAGTTACACACCTCATTTTACAGATGAGGTAACTAAGGCCCTGTGGAGATAAGTGACTTGTCTAAGGATGCATAGTTTAGTATCAGAAGCAGTATTTGAACTCAAGACCTCTGATTATAGAGTCAATACTCTTTCCCTGTTCTGTTACCCTGTCCGGTGAGATGAGGTAGAATAGGGGTTCTTGAAACTTTTGAAAAACCAGAATATTTTAAGCTTCATTTTAATCGTATTTTTTTTCACCTTTAAAACCTCACTAAAAGCCATGCCCACATTATACTAGTTGGTTTATTCTCTGAAAAGTGGAGACACATTGGGTATTTTCACTCTTAGTATTGGCATTGCTATAGAGTGGAAAGTTAGCCTTTTTCAAGTAGTAAAGGCCCATTAGTACTTGTTGAATCTGTCAGAGTGTATATAGTTCTCACATTCTTGTCAATATTTGTAGTTTAAAGAAGAAATAGTGGAGTAGATGGGGACATTTTTTCATACTTGTCACATGTAAATTATTTAGACTTTTAAGAATGCCAGATATGGCACTTGTAGCTTATCACTTTGATTCAGGGATTGAAGTCTTCTGCATAATAATAAGAATGGTGATTTGCCTTTATTTGTATCAAATGATCATATTGTTTATATAATAAAGAGTAAAATATGCTTAGGAAATTCTTAATAATTTTTTGTATGAGATATTTTATGATTTGAGGGCCTGTTTATGTATAATTTTTACATTTCCTTTTAAGAAATTTTTTATTGAGAAGTTTTCAGTGACCACTTGTTTGAAAGCTCTTGTGATGATTTTGCTATTATTTCAAAATGTCAGAACAAAAAAAAATCGTCAGGTTTGGTCTTACAACCTTTTTTCTTGCTTTCTTTTAGCAAGCCGTGATGAACTCCAGTCCAGAAAAGTTAAATTAGACTATGACGAAGTTGGTGTATGCCAAAAGGAAACCTTACTGTCATGGGATAAGAAGTTATTAAACTATAGAACTAAAATCAGATGTGATATGGAAGATATTCATATTACTCTTAAAGAAGGTATTGGGGACAGGGGAGTATCACACTAGTTTTTCTTAGAGGTACCATATCACAGTATTTTAACTTTGGCCTTGATAGCTGTGACACTTGGTAATAAATAAAAGTTTTTTCTGTCTCTGACCAGTTTGGCAGTTGCTAAGAGCACAATGATAATAAAGCAAAAGCAGCAGATTTGACTTTTGTATGAGTCATTCATTTGTGGTATGGACTTCCCTATCAATCCCAGCTAGCAGTTCCCAACTGTGTGGTATTGATCACAAGGGACAGAGGGTACCCCCTCTACCACTTGGGTATTATAAAAACAACTCAGAGTGCATGCCCTACTCATGATGGATTGGTAGCATATCCTACATGTACAAAAGAAAATTCATTACTATCATCTGATCATAATAGCTTTTTATAGTTCACTTAAATATATATTATATATATATATACATATACACATGCATATACATACATATATATACCTACTTAAGGAGATTGTGGGAAGAGCGTGTGTGTGTGTGTGTGTGTGTGTGTGTGTGTACACATAAGATTCCTTAGTCACATGACACATAGAATCATAGTATCTCAAAGTTGGAAGGGACGTCAAATTTGATAGACCAGTCTATCCCTTAGTTGTTTGATTCTTGTTTTTATGCCTTTGAGATATGTGATGTTTTGAAATTATTCTATGAATCAAACTATGTTCAGAACTTTAAAAAATGTATTATCAAATTTTGAACCTGAATTCATTGTATTAAATAGAAACCTGTCCAACTATCCTCAGAAGTTTAGCCTTCTCCTTCGTGAATCTTTACCTGATTCTATCCTCTCTTCCCTCCCCAATTTAATGAGATTCCCCTTTCAATCTTCAAAACACTTTGTGCTGAAAAAAATGCACTTCTTCCATAATAGTATGTATTTTAGTTTTTCCCCTATTAGGTTGTAAACTCCAGGAGAACAGGGACTATAGCATCTCCTTTGTGGCTTTCTTGAAAATGTTTATTGAATAAATGAATGGGTGTCTATTGATTTAATGTATTAAACTGTTACTAAAACTCCAAGAAGAGCCTGAAAGTATTCTAGAATTCTTTGAAAATTGGTGCTTTTGTTTATTGGATACATTAATAATATATTTTAAATTTTAATAGAAACAACAGAAATGACCTTTTTCTTTGATGATCTAGAAATCTTAAGAAAAATTAAAAGAATTAACTTTTCAGGAAAAGTATATTAAATAAAATGCAGGCAAGATTTAGATTTGTAAATGCATATTTTTTAAAGGACTTTCAAATCTATTTTAGAAAAATTTCTTTTTTTTTTAAAAAAAAAATTGAGGTATGGGATGTATAATTAAGAACAAATTCAGGTGTCAGGATTTCATTTAACAGTAAATTTTAAGCTACCTCAAGATAGGTCATTTACTACCCTGTCAATACAACCAACTGAGAATAAAATAACTTATTTTATTGACTTAAGCAGTAATGACTTCAGGAAGCAGAAGTCTCATATCCCTTCATTACAAAAGTATTAAAAGCAGTCATATTACTGTTGTTTCTCTGGTGACCTAAAATGTATTCAACCCAGCAAACATTAAGTGCCTTCTGTATAAAGTACTTTGTGCTGGACACTGTTGTTGTTGTTCAGTAATTTCAGTTGTGTCTGACTCTTTGTGACCCTTTTTGGGGTTTTCTTGGCAAAGATGCTGGAGTGGTTTGCCATATAGGATATACAAATTAGACCCAGTCCCTACCCAGTGAAAAAATCAGTCATTTTATTAATAAAAGGTTTTCCTAAGCAGAACAGCACCTAAGATATTGACCACTATTCTTGCCCCCACCCCCAGTGACTGAATGCCATTGTTTTGAGCTGGCCAGAGAATTTGAGTTTTTCTTTAGTTCTACCCCCACTATATGTGACTCGGTTCAACTCTCATTTTCTCATTTTTTTCCTCCTTTGAATAGGTAAATATTCTATGTGACATACCCTGCAGAGGTGTTATATGGGTTACTTTCGGACTGTCAATTTCAAAATATATGTTATGCATAATTATAAAATAACAGAGACAGAAGAAACCTTAATATTTATCTAGTACAGTTCTGTCATTTTGCTTATATATGAAGATTTATTCAAAAACTTCAAACCAACTAAAAGATGAAAGTAGTGTATTTGCATTATAAATTTAGAGATTTCTGCGTGGGATTAAACTGATTGGTTGTCTTGGAATGTTTTCTGTTCAAAAGATAAAGGCAGCTACAGGATTAAACTTGTTTAAATTACCCTTCTGTCATTATTTAATGCATTACTTAATCTTAGCAGGTGGCATGGCCTAATGTTACTACTGTCAGCATTGCATACAGTACTACTGATGTAATTTTGCAAGCTAATTCAAGTGTTTAAACTCTTGTTGGTTTTTCTCTTTGTTCTTAGGGGTGCCTAAAAGTCGCCGAGGAGAAATTTGGCAGTTTTTAGCTCTACAGTATCGTCTGAGGCACCGATTGCCAAGTAAACAACAACCTCCTGACATTTCCTATAAAGAGCTTTTGAAGCAGCTCACAGCTCAGCAACATGCTATCCTTGTAGATTTAGGTATGGTTGCCATATTGATAAATAGCTTACTAAAGTGCATATCCTGTCCTTTTGTTGAAGTTATTAATGGCCCTTTCTTTTCTGGGAGAAAGGATGTGCCTATATCCAATTCCATTCTGCTTTCTATGGTTTTTAGACAATTCTCTAACAAAACCTTTTTGAAGGTAGTTTTATTTGCCTTAGTTCTCTTTCTTCTCCATTGGGTTGTGTCATTAGAACAGAAGACTTCTTTGAGAGTCCTATGTGGTAGGCGTTCAGTGACTATTTGTTGAATGAATCTAGGAAACAATGAACAAACCTAGAAAGAATGGTGGCAATGACTGTGAACTAGTCTGAGAGGGATTTTGGAGGATAGATATCCCAGATAGTGGATTCCATGCCTATTGAAGTGAAAAATAATGAGAACAAATTTGGGGGGAAATTGAGAAATAATGACAAAGAAAGGCTTTCAAGAAAAATAATGAGAGCAGATTTTGGGGGAAATTGAGAAATAATGACAAAGAAAGGCTTTCAAGAAAAAAGGGCATATAAAAATCATAAAACCATGTTGATTGGGTTCACTGTAAATTTTGTGTTACATAATCTCTCATTGTAGCAAGGCAATCCTTTTATACCTTCCTAATCAGTTCACCACACAGTGACTATTCCAGACCTTTTCATGCTTCCTCAAACCTCCCATGGCACCCCTTTCCCCACTACTATCTCAGCCAAGGACCTAGCCTCACACTTCACTGAAAAAAATCGAACTCTTATTCATTGAGAGTTTCCTCTTCTTCCCTTATATAAAAGCGTATATTTGTGTTTTTTATTTTGGTTAATTTTATTTAACTGAAGAAATAACAATGTAATAGAGATTATGCTTTTTCTTAAAAAGGGGAAAATTGATATTACAACCATCTGTATCTCTTCAGCCTTTACATATTATTATCTCACTTATTTCTCGTTTATACTGTAGATTAACTATGATTACAAATTCCTAGAAAAATCACTTATTTACATATGTGGGAAAGAAAGCAAAAAATTTTTAGATTGGCACCTCTGCAAGTTCTGGTAGAAAGTAATTGTTCAGCAAAAGCATAAAATCTGAGAAGCTAACATAAGATCTCATTTTCTTTTGAATGAAGAAATGTCATACCAATACTGTTACAGTTTTGGTAGTGGAGATGCATTTGTTACAGTACTTAGTTGTTACCATTTGGAGATTTCTGACTAAGTTGCTCCCTAGCTGAAGTTGCTTCATGTTAATTTCATGCCCCAAGATGGATTTTTGAGGGAAATATTTTAAAATTTTTATCATTTTTCTCTTTCCTTTTTGTCTTTCCTTCTTTCCTTTTCCTTTTTAAAGCATTATAGAACTGACAGTTATTCAGGCACATGTTCCATGATCTTACAGAGGAAATTTTAAGGGCTTTCCAAGATAATAGTATGGAGCCTAGAGGAAATTCTGGGGAGAAGAGATTTCCTAAATGTGAAGATAAGTGGGAAAACTGCCTCCAATGTCAAATTCCTAGAAAAGGAGTAGGAAGTCTGTATGACTGACTAGATTTCCCCTTGAAATTAGATGATGATAACATTGTTTAAGAATTGTGTTTTAAGTTAAAACATGAGCTCTGCTGGAATAATCTGAGTTAATAACAAATTTGAATCCGTGGGTTTCTTTGTGTCAAGACTTCGCTTTAACACCAGTTCATTCCCCCCCGCCCCCGCCAAAATTAATCTGCTCTTTTGCAGGAGAAAGTTGTTTTAATGTATTTGCTGAGGTGAACTGGGTGGGTGAGTTTGTATAGTGAATAGAATATTGGAACAGAATGGTCTGGATTAGCTGGATCAGGGGTGGGGAACGTGGAGCCTTGAGCTCACATGTGACCGTCTAGGTCCTCAAGTGCAGCCCTTTGACTGAATCCAAACTTCACAGAAAAATTGCCTTAATAAGCAAATCCACTTAATAAAAGGATCTGAATAAAAAGTTCTCTGAAGTTTGGCAGTCAGAGGCTGCACTTGAGGACCTAGAGGGCCACATGTGGCCTTAGGGCTGAAGGTTCCCCACTCCTGAGCTAGATGTTGGTTAGCTCTGGTTTCCTTTTACATCTAAATATTAGTTTAGTTAACCTCAAGTGTGTGTGTGTGTGTGTACATTTGTATACATACATATGTATACATACGTATACATACACATACATACACACATAATTTTTTTTCCTCTCTTACTCTAACAGGAAGGACCTTTCCCACTCATCCTTACTTTTCTGTACAGCTGGGATCTGGGCAGCTATCCCTCTTTAACCTTTTGAAAGCATATTCTTTGCTGGATAAAGAAGTGGGTTACTGCCAAGGGATTAGTTTTGTGGCCGGAGTACTGCTTCTGCATATGAGTGAGGAGCAAGCTTTTGAAATGCTCAAGTTCCTCATGTATGACCTCGGATTCCGGAAACAGTACAGACCGGACATGATGTCATTACAGGTGAGTCAGTCCTCTGTTGTAAACAAAACAAGATCTTGATAGCAAATATCTTAGTAATAACTCCATTCACATTTAAGGTAGGTCAGAGACCTCAATTAAAATCTTGGAGTGAAAATAAGCATTGGAATGTAGGTAAATACACTATTCCTATTGTTTTACTGGATTTTCTTAGGATATGGGGATGTACTAATAATTACAGATAACCCATTTTTATACTATATTTTTTAAACCAAGTCCTTGAAATAATCAAGCACTGGCCCTGGTGTCATTGGGCCTGAGTTCAAATCTGGCCTCAGACCAGACACTTGACCCTACTAGCTGTGTGATCCTGGGGAAGTCACTTAACCCCAATTGCCTCGCAAAAAAAAAAAAATAATAATCAATATTAGATGAACTCTGATGTCCTTTCACACTCTAAATCTATGACCCTATGATGACACAAGTATAGACTACATAGAGAAAATGTGTACCTTTAGAATTTCTTACCTTTCTTCCAGCTCATTATTTGAGTAGCATCACAGATCATTTCTGAAACTTTTTTTTTTTTCTTTTCTCTTGGTTATTGAAATAGCAGTCTTCTTGACTGATTTATCTTTTTTGAACTTAACATGAAAGCCTCATTAAAAACTAAACCAAATCAAAACAAAAGATGAAATGGTTCTCAAATTTTGCCTGAGGAAGAGAATTTATTTTCTTTTATTTAGTCCTTGAAAATGTGGGATAAAATTAGAGATACTCCTTTTCATTTTTCCTTATCTATTCCTTGAGGGAGGTGACTGAGGCAGTGAGTGGTAAGTAAGGATTTTTCTCCTTAGAAAAGTGAGATGTAGAGAGAATTCCCATACTAGCCCTAACTTTGGGCAAGAATTAAATACTTTGGAACTTCAAAAGAACTGTTATATCATCCATGTGGATTTTCACTCTACCTTAGTATGGAAAGAATCTAACCTTATTCACCTTGTTAGTCAGTCTTTAGACAAATTTCTGATGATGAGCCTCTTAAGACCTAACTAAACTGGTCCTCTAGACAGTCCTATCTTATTCCCCTGCCCATTCTATCCTCCAACCCCACTCCCACCCCAGCCTATATTTGGAGCCTTTACAGCTTGGTAGGGTTTGCCTCTGCTTTTTTTTTTCCAATTTTTTTAAATAATATTTTGTTTTTAGGAGCATCTAAGTGGCGCAGTGGATAGAGCACTGGCCCTGAAGTCAGGAGTACCTGAGTTCAAATCCGGCCTTAGACCAAACACTTGACACTTACTAGCTGTGTGACCCTGAGCAAGTCGCTTAACCCCAGTTGCCTTAAAAAATAATAATAATATTTTGTTTTCCCCTTCAATTACATGTTAAGACAATTTTTAACATTTTTTAACTTTTGCATTCCAAATTCTGTTCCTTCCACTCTTCCTCCTCACCCTCCATCCTTAGATGATAAACAGTCCAATATGAATTATACATGAGAATGTATAGTCACCTTGAAGATATGATCACCACTTGAAGAGGCATCAGAGTAGGAATTCAGTAAATAGATGGAGGTAGTTGTCAGTAGCTTGTCAAATAGTTATCAAAGTGACTAGAAAATTTCTTCATTACCTCATATTAAATTCATATATCTTTGTCCCAGGCAGGTCACCTGAATTTAATAATTATGAATTCTGAAGATAACATCTATATACATAGCTGCTATTTAGTATTTGGTGCTTGTAGAAATGTGGAAGGTGATACCTACAGAGACAGAAATCACTTTCATTTTCATCTCTTTACGGGTTTTTTTTTTTAATCTGACAAACAGATTTGCCTATAGATACAGAAATTCCAGTCTTTTTATAGAGGGGATAATTTCTTCCAAAAAACTTAAAAGAAGGTTGTTTTTTTCTTCCCTGTAGTTAAAGGTAGACATAGTACAAAATTCACTTAAAAATAAATCACTTAGGTGTCTATATGAAATATACATGTTGTGTGTATTTGGTAATCACCAAGAGGTGGTTCCATTTATACTTGTATTTGTGAAACTATAACTGAACTTCAAAAATCTTTGAATAACAATATTCTAGTCATTTGTAAAATGTGTGAATAGAACTTTTCCTTCTGCAAAACGAGACTCAACACTTCCCACATCACAGAACAATGAGTTAGAATTTTCCTCCATTGAAAATGAGGAACAGAGGCCTCTCAGAACAGCTTTTTAGAGAGGAATTAAAAAACCCTGGCAATATTTCTAATCTAAATATTAGCATCTTTTTTCTTTATTTAAGAAAGAATGACACTTAGTAAATGGTAGCTTCTGCCTCTCAGGATTTTGGCAATATATCAAGCCTATTCATGTTATACCCATTAACTTCTCTCTCACCATTTCCTTTTCTTTTTCTCTGTTCATTTTCCTCCTCTTTTCCATCACACACACACACACACACACACACACACACACACACCCCGATATACTTATATATGTATTTATAAATATATATTTCTTCTCTAGTTTTAATTAAAAAGGTAAATGAAATAGTTTAGATTATTATGAAAAAAAGGACTTTTTTAAGTGGCAGGCACTTCAATGAGAGGTGTCTTTATTTCTCTCCTTCCTCCATTGGCACACATTGAATTATCCTCTTCCTACTCTTTCCCTTTCCCCTTCCCCCTTCCCCTTTCTTTTTGTCTTCTTATTGCAATAGCCCCTCACAGGTCCCAATGCTGAAGCTTTTACTTGCTCCATTTTTCCTATCTGGTCTCTTTGACCCCTCGTTAGACAGCTTTGTGGACTTCCACTCTGGGGGTTCACCATATTAGTACTTATTTGGCTTTAGCCCAACTGCAGGTCAGAACCAGGAAAGTCGAGGGATCTATCAGCCTGAGCCTCTCCCCTTACCTATCTTTAAAACAAACAAACAAACAAACAAATGCTATTTTCTCCAAGAAGCCTTTTTAGATTCCTCCAAATTGGTCGTGATGACCTTCTTCACACATAACACTTTGGTCATCCTTTTAATTTCAGTTCTCTGTTATGTTGTGTTATGTGTGTTCTCTTAGGAAGAGTGATGAATTTGGGGTTAGAGGATCTGGTTTCCCATCTTGGCTTTGTCACTTAATACCCACATGACCTTGGGCAAGTCGGTTTGCCTCTCTGTGCCACAGTCTTCTCATTTGTCAAGTGAAGGGGCTGGACTAGATGTTTAAGGTTCCTTCCAGCTCTGCATCCATGATCTTGTATCGCTCTCCTCGACTGTAATCTTCGTGAGCACGGAGGCCACCATCTTTAGTGTCTGCTTATGTTGTCTGATGCCTGTCCTGCCCCAGGAGAGTGAAGCGGGCATATCCTCTTGCTACTCGTGTCCTTCTTTAATCCCTTCTTGAGGTGCAATCACTTAACAACCCTCCCCTGTATCACCCTACCCAGGTTCTTGTTGTAGTTACTTCTGAGCTATCAGGTCTGTTAATGGAGTTCAACATTGGCTTAATCTTCCCTTCCTCCTTAGCCCTTTCAACATGTGGGAAATTCAGTATACATGTTCAGGCTTTTTTAAACACCATTGCCTCCTAGTTTACCAACTTCCTCAACTCTGATGCTCTCCATCTCATCCACATTAGTTACATGCAGAGGTGGTCAGAAAACTCAAGAAACTTCAATGTTTCCCTACTGCCACTACAAAAAATATGCATTTCTTAGCTTGGCATTTAAATCTACCCTTGCAGATTGATTCCACATTGTTCTCCCTCATGCATTATGTCCATCCGAACTTGCTCCTTGCCGTTCCCTGAACTGAGCACTGTCTCTTCTACATCTTTGCCTTTTCTTCATTCTGTCTGCCAGGGACTTTTCCCTCTACTCAGCCTCTTAGGACCTTGACCTTCCATCAAGGTTTAACTCAGATGTGACATCCTAGAGGAAATCTTTCCTAATTGTCCTAGTTGCTAGCACTCTTTCCTTATATATTTACTTGTTTAGATAAGTATTGTATTCTGCATCCTTCTCTAGGTAACCTCCTTGAAGGCTGGGACTGTTCTCCTTTTTGTCTGTGTTTACCTCGTGCATAGTACCTAATAGGCATTTAAGAAATATTTGTTGAATTGACTTGGATTGTATTTAAATTAAACTATGTCTACCCCACTAGCCAGCTAAGTGTTCTCTATATTATATGGATTAAAATATTTTTTGTCAGATAAATGCACTTGATTTCTTTGTGTGATCCTGATGTATATATTTTCTTTGAACTGCTGGCTTAAGCTGTAAAGAAATCATAAAAATGTGATTTTTGTGTTATAACCATTATTTTCCTGCATAAGAACAACAGAATATTTTGGATAAAGTGACTCAAAATTAAGCATGATCTCTTTTAATTTTACCTACCTGTTGGCTTCCTGTAAACTTTGTTATGCCAGATTAATTGTTATGTTGATTTAAAGCTGGTATTTCTACTTTCCAGAACTAGAATCTACCTGTTGAAGTACAAATGAAAACAATGTATTTTTTTCAGTAGGACTTACAGAAATATATTAATATTCTCCTAACCATTTATATTTCACTCATGATAAGCTCCTTTGTTTTATAGCTGTACTTTTACATGATCGTGGCAAACAGTGGTAAGAAGGAATTAGAATTAGCAGCAGCTCAAGTTTCTGAGTATGCATTTTAGCTGGGCAATGGTAGTGAGCAGGCCTATGCTCCATACTACTGGGGAGGAGGAGACTGGTATGTCATTGGGCTTGGGAGTTCCCATCTGCAGTGTGCTAAACCTATTGGTACTAATATGGTGAGACTGTAAGAGTGGGCAGGGAGTGGGGGTTCACCAGGCTGCCTAAGGAGTAGTGGACTAGCCCAGGTTAGGAATAAAGCATGTCAAAGTTCCTATGCCAGCAGTGGGATATGGCCAGCAGGTGGCCCTTTACCTCTAGCCTGGGTGAGATAGGGATTCTTAGTATCAAAACAAACAAACATATATTATACCTGAACATCAGATGCCTAGCTGAAAGTCTGAGCAAGGCAAACCAGTTGGTAAATTCATAAACTGTTTGTTGTTTAAATTTTTGTTTGCCATACTAATTATGATTAGTAAGAAAATAAACTGGATTTCCTAGGTATGTATGTGAATTTCATATTAATGCACAGATAATATCTCTAATCAAAGACAGAATATCTTACTTAACTAGTTTGCTTTAGGGATAGAAATGCCAAGAATTGTATTTGAATTGGACCTTGAAGAATGGATAGGAATAAACAGGTAATTATCTTGGATCATGAAGAGTACCTATGGGTGATACATACTTTCATTTATACAAATAAATGTATGGAACTTGTTTGACACTTATGGATAGGTTTTTAGTGACCCTCTGTGATCTAAATATACTTAGATTTCTGGATCACCTTTAAACTCATAATATTAATAGATTTGTTTTGAGAAAGTTTATATGAAGTTTAAAGATTAAAAAAACCTTTTTGATGCAGTGTAAATTGTGTACTTTAGAAACATCAAAACAGGTATGTAACATTCTTTCTCTTAAAATTAACTTTAGATTCAGATGTATCAGCTCTCAAGGCTCCTTCATGACTATCATCGAGATCTCTACAATCACCTTGAAGAGAATGAAATCAGCCCCAGTCTTTATGCTGCCCCCTGGTTCCTCACATTGTTTGCCTCCCAATTTCCACTAGGATTTGTAGCCAGAGTTTTTGGTAAGATATGATCTATAGTCAATTCAACATTTTTATTTATTACAGAGACAAAACACTACCTAACCATATGGTGCCCCATTTTTTACATTTTGTGTTAACAATGGCAAATTATTATTGAAATTTGATCCTTGTATCTGGCTCTATTGATAATAATTTGAAACCATTTGAGTCTTAAATAGAGTTGAAATGAGAAACCCCAAGAGTTAAGCTATTGCCTTTGGACAGGCAGCAATAGAGCTATTATTTTCATGTGTTTTTGAAAGATAAATCAATGTCTTATTTTTCCTGAATCTGAGCCAAGCACTCATACAGTACTGATTTCTGCATGAGTCTTTAGACCTGACTTTGCTCTGTTTTTTCTTTACCCAGTAGATATCTTTCTTTCCATCTAAGAAACAGTTTCCTCGTGAGATTATTTAAGTACCCTCGTATATGTTCTTTTAATTATCTCTTGTTATTGTTGTTGGAGTAATGATTTTAATTCCTCTTTTTGTTGCTTATCCTGGCTTCTCTTTTAGTGGTATTAACCAATGGTTCCCCGTCCCCATCCCCCATCTTGGCCAAGGGACAGGTTGAAAGAGTGCTCAGCTGTCTGAGTCATAGATATATGACTGAACAGCGTTACACAACTTGAGCTGGGCTGCCTGTGTTCCTGAAGGGTGGGCAGTCACCTATTTTCCAAGTGTCATTTTAAAGAGATTCAGCTATTTGTTTGTGGCGGTTTAAAGCAACTCAGAGCACTTCCTAGAGAGTCACAGCTTATTTTCCACATTACAGCTCAATATTATTTGGTCAGCACTAGCATTTTGGATTGTGGCAGTTGTCAAGCACTATCTGTTCTCTGGATCATTTGTCAGCCATCTTGTTAAAAATTGAAAGCTTACCAGTCTGCCCTTTCCAAGATTCACCTTTTCAGCCAAGGAGTCTATAATCAGATGCAAAGAGAATCAAAAGTGGCCTGGAGAATCAGAGCATCAAGTGTTTACTAGGTGCCTGCCTGTGGTGTATAGGGTGCTGTACTCTGCAGTACAGATGCCAGGACAAAAACCTGAGAGGCCTTTGGCCTTGGAGGCTGCCCAAGGGAGGAGGGGATTGAGGAACTTTGTTTGCCTTTGAATGAGGAACCTTTGACAGGACTGTCATGGTCTAGGGAGAGAAGGAAATTTTTAGGGGAAATCCAGATGTTGATTGCCAGGGCCTAACTATGTCAGGCCAGTGCCGAAGTTCTTCATTCACCACCTCAAGAAGCATGGCTTATGGCTTCCTCTGATTCTTTTCTGTGCTTGTCAGTGAATACATTTATTTTACCTCCTCTTTGATACAGTCATCTCATTAACCACTTAGGAGTAGCACTTGGTCTACTGAGGATCTGCACAAATTAGATACTACACATATTAAATGTATGTGTGTATATGTGGTTAAGCCCTTCTTCTTTCTGTGGATCTTCTGTTTGATCATGTATCAGTACTTACATATCTCTGGAATTCTGCTTGGGATTGTACATCAATTAAACATGGCTGGAAGGAGCCTCAGAGGTCACATATCTGGTCCAGGCCCCTTAATTTACAGATGAGAAAACTGAGGCTGACAGGTTAGGTGACTTGCCTGAGGCTGCCCAGGATAGAAGGAGTCAGAGTTGGGTCATCTGACTCCAGAGCAGTACTAGGGTAAATAGCTAAGTGCTATTTACACTAGCCTATGCTGTATCCCTTGTTCTTATAATGGAAAAAACCTAAAACGAACCCAGAAACAAGCAAACAAATCTTTTTAGGCTTTTCTTTTCCACTCTAATCTTAGATTCCTTTGGAGTTAAGGGATTGAATGGAATTTTGCAAAACAATATGAACTTCAGTTCCATAGAAGGCCTTGCTTTATTTACAGCACTGCCCACCTTCTACCATCCTCTTTGGATTGCGAAAGGATCAGCCTAATTCTTTTCAAGGGATAGGATCATATAATCATAAGTAGATCTCGCAATGACCTTTGCAGTCGTTAAGTATAAGTCTCATTTTACCACTGAGAACACTGAAGCCAAGGAAGATCAAAATGGCTTGCTGAAAGTCACAAAAGTGTCCACTGTCAAGGGTCAGGATTCAAAACCAGGTTCTTTTCTGTTTTGGGAGAACTGGAGGTAGGTAAGCACAGTCTCTTTATAGTACTTAATTACTTTAGATTCTTTGTCTAAAAAGTAATACACAGATGGAATTTTGTATACAGTTTTATACTCAAAGACTTATTATAACTGCAGATCCTAAGAAAATAGTGAACGAAGAGGAATATAGTACACATATTTACTCACATTCCATGACTCTTAATATAAGCCTTCAATTTCCCTTCTAAGGATGATTAATGTGGTTTACCCTATCAGTTTTCCCCAAAATGTTCACTTATTGTCACTGTACCCAGTGACTTCTGGCTGCTTTGTTTTATTCTATTTAGGTTAAAAAATCTTATAATTTAGACTCTGAGGAGATTGTTATGAAGATCAAGTGATGTAATATATGTAAGAAACATTATGAACTTTAAAGCAAATGCTTTCCATCCCTTTCTTTTCTTTTCTTTTTTTCCCTTCCCTTTCTTTTCCTGTTGAATTCCTAACCATCTTTTGAGGCCCGACTAAAATGCTATTTTCTCATAATTCACAGGGATACAACACTCATAGCCATACTTCACCAATCTCTTTGTATAACAGATTTGCCAAGCTTAATTCCACATAAAAACTATATGTAGTAAGTAGTACACCTATTATTATTTCCATTGTACAGGTGAGGAAACTGAGCCTCAAAGTAATCCAGTGACTTATCCATGGTCTCACAGTTAGTAAGTGTTGGAACTGGGACTCAGATCTGTCTTCTGATTCGAAGTTTAGTGCTATTTCTGCTCTTTTGTGCTTGTTTCCATGAGGCATTGCCTTATCCTCCCTGTTGGTAATAACCTCTTCTCTCAGGACTTATATAGCCCTTTGTTTAGCCCCTTTCTAATGCATGTATCTTATATTATTATAAATTATAGTTCTCTGTGTATGCAGCTTTTCCTTCTATTAGATTGTAAGCTCTATGAAGTCAGGGACCATGTCTTGCTTAAATTCTGCATATCTCCTCAGGCCTTTACACACTGGAGGTGCTTGATAGATTTTTGCTGAATTTAAAGTATAGTCATTATTATTATTTCTCAGTAGCTTTCTGGTTTCAGAGAAGGCTCATCTTTTTCTTATGTTGGTAATTCGGAAAGACAGTATTTGTATCTATGTTTTTTCAAAGGCTATCTGGAAGTTCTTATCAGAAGAAAGTAAAATTCATAGATTACACCCATCTAAAGGATGACATCAAGCCTGAGAATCACTGAATCAGGCTTTCCTGGAAGACCTTTTATTTTTTTTCTTTGACATAGCTGCTTTTCTCTAAAGAAATTTCCTCTGGAGTTTCAGTTTCCTTTAATATGTCTTTCTGTGAATTCCTTCATTTTTCACTTCTCCTTTCCTTAGAGAAAATCTAGTCTGTCTTTTTCCAGAAAGAGTTCACTTAGATCAATGTGATGTTTCATTGGGTAAATGTCTTATGACTCACCTCAAAAGGCTGGTATTGTAGTTCCGCAAAGAACACTTTCCATCACTTCTATTTTTGAAAGTCTGGAAGATGCTCTTTTAGGCATGCCATAAATGTCACTGTGAACTTTGTTAGTTGCTGTTTCCTTTTTTGAATTCTAATAAGCTACAGTAGCTCAGGATGGGAAAAACATGTTTAATGATGAGGATTTAACCTAGCTGTCACCTATTATGTCATTGTCTACTCTTATCTGTTTTGCCATGGACCATTGAAATATCTAGAGACAGTGTCACATAGTAGAATCATCACATAGAGAACTATCCTTAGAGTCAGGAAGACCTGGGTTTGAGTCCTGCCTGGGACACTTTCTAACTCTGTGGGCCTGGGGCATGTAACATTAAGTTATGGTCTTCTTGTTGATTCCAGTGTAATTTATCTGTAATACTGAAAGAGGTTTAGACCCCAGGGAGTTTCCTACATAGGTAAAATCCTAAGTCTGGAATCCTTTCTCTCTTCTTCCTTCTCTCCCCTTCCTTCTCTCCCCTTCCCTTCCATAGCTATTTAGAACAGGGGTTAGACAGACTTTCACCATCTGTTTTTGTAAGGCCAATGAGCCAAGAATAATTTTTACATTTCTAAATACAATAAAACTTTAAAGTGTAAAAACTGTTTCTAGCTATCTGACAAAAACAGGCTATAGGCTAGGTAGTAGTAGTTTGTGAATCCCTGATCTAGATGGAGAGATTTGGAAACAGAGGTAATTATTTTTCAGTAGTCATTTTCCATTAAAGTCTTATTCTCATTATGTAATGGAAAGTATTCTGACAGCTTTGTCAACCGAGCCTCAATTTTAACGGGTTGGTCCTTACAAACTGGAAAGATTTGAAGTACTGGTTGAGCAGTAGAGACTTTTGTGCCGATTGTCAGAGGAATAGCCTAGCCAAATTCTGAGAGCATGATTGCCAGAAGGTAACAATTTGAAATTTCTTTTGGCTCAAGCAGCTGATGAGGGCAGAAGCCTGCTAAGGCCTGGAGGGGTTATGAGCTTTATCAGTGGTGAGAGCCCTCCCATGGATGAAGTATCATGGGTTCTCAAATGCTGATAGAAGTTAATCCTATCAGCCCAAGTGCTGATCTTTGGTAAAGTGGAAAGAATCCTGCATTTGGAGCTAGAAGACCTCAGGTTCCAGTCTCAGTTATGCCATCTCAATTTTTTTCTATTGTAAAATGTACATGTTACTTTTGCTGCTTACTTTACAGGATTTTTGTGAAGAACTGTGTTAGTTAGAATCCTGACTCTTTGATTAACTAGTTGTATGACCTTTTGCAAATCACTTACTTTCACTGACTCAGTATTCTCATTTGTAAATCAGAGATAATAATACTTGTATTGCTTGTGGCATTGGGGCATTGTAGAGAAAGCATTTTGTAAATTTTAAAACACTAAATGGATTTGAGTTGTTGTGTTGAAGAGTACCATATTAAATGATAGACTAGCTGTTTTATTCCCATCATGTTTCCTGTGTTATATTAGGTGATATTTACTTTACTTTATCCTCCTATTTAACATATCTTTATCTTGATTAATAGGAGGGAAAAGTTCCTTTTTTTATTTCCCACTGTCATGTTGGCATAGTAAATTATTGTTTGATTCATTTATTTATTTATTTTTTCATAATGGTGATAATGGTTTAGTTGTAATTGGTCATTACTTTTTACATTTCCTGCTGTGAAGAAAAATACCTTCAGATGTTAAGTCCTTTTCCTTCTTTCCAGTGTGTTGCATTGACTTTGGGGGTTTATGTTTTTAAAATCTGTAATGAATTTGTAAGTAAATGTGTAGACACAGATATAGGTATATATAAATGTGTATATAATTTGAATTTTCATTGTGGCTTTATCAGCAGTTTTTACTGGGCCAGATTAAAATGAAAATATTTGGTTTCTACAGTTAAATAAAAAATTCAGAAGCATTTAAATCTAAGTCATTTTGAAAAATCTTTTCTTAGTTCCTATAAATTAACAGTTCAATTTCTTTAAAAAAAATAAACATCTGAAGTGTTCCTTCGTCTATCTGCTGTGATAACATCAAATAGTATTTTACCAGAGAGTATTAGTCTTATCATCATTAAAGGTCTAATTAAAATGATTTTCTTTTTTTTTTTTTTTAGATATTATTTTTCTTCAGGGAACTGATGTTATATTTAAGGTGGCACTCAGTCTGCTAAACAGCCAAGAAACACTTATAATGGAATGTGAAAATTTTGAAAACATAGTGGAATTTCTTAAAAGCACAATACCAGATATGAATACATCTGAAATGGAGAAAATAATTACCCAGGTAAGATGTAATTTTAAAAAAACTGACATCAGGATTTTTTTTTTAAACTAGACCTGTGATTTCGTTGATGTTGGGAACTCCCAGTGAGGAAGCTAGCTAGCCCTACTTAATGCATCTGTGCAGATCAGCACTCTTTTATAACTTAGGGCCTTAAAGCAGTTGACTGGGGTATGGGTAGATTAAGTGACTTCTCCAGGGTCATGCAGTCAGTGTGTGTCAGAGATGGCACTTAAGGGTCTCCCTGACTTTAGAAAAAAACAAGTTGGTAATTTGTATAAAGGTTTCTCTGCTGATGATCTGTAAGAGTGTGGAACCTAGATATTTAATTATTTAAACAGACTTCTTATAATAATTATATAATAAGTCTTAGCTTTGTTCTGAAGTCAGTAATTCTAGTGGGCATATACTCCTGTGTTCACCCATTCAAGGCACAAGAGAACTTGTAAGTTGAATTTCTGCTTTTCTTGCTGACTCTTGGAAGAAGCCCTTTCTCCACCTCCCCAGGGGCCGACACCCAAATTTCTTTCCCTCAAGTTCTCTTAATTGTCACTTTGGTTACAAGGATTTATCAAGTGTTGTAGAAAAGTCAAGTCCAGTGGAAGTCCCCAATCCATATTACAAAAAAATTATAGTTTTAGAGGTGGGAATCATTCTCAAAGTTATCAAAGTGCTTTTTCTACTATATTGAGGACTCTAGGAAATGACTTTGACTCTCATGGATTCAAAAGTCCCAAATATAACACTAGTAAATGTCCTGGATGAAGGATGCATGGCCACGTCCTGGAGGGAAAATACAAATGGATCGTACATGGATATACTGAGGGTGAATATATCATGATACAGAATTTTATGTACTCCCATTTGTATTAAAAGGCCATGACAATTTAATTTGTGGGGCCTGCAGAATTTTGATGTGGTTAAAAAATAAGGATAATTTTTCTGCATATGTTTAATTTGCATAATGTGTACTTCATGAGACTGAACCACAGAGCCCAGTTAAGATGGTTAAGAGATCATGAGTGTGGTCCTTTTGGGAAGGACACCTTAAAGTTTACCCAATTAGGGATATAAGGATAGCTAGACAGAGGTAAGGTATAGGTCACCCTAACTGAATATCAAGTCAAGAATTTATAAACCCACTTGGGTCAGTAGCTACATTATTGAGCTCCTCTGCAGAGAAAAATCTTGATCTCCTGTGATTTGGTTCTGAGAACAAAGTGGTAATGAGTCTTGACAGTGACAGTGCTAGGAAGAACTGTTTGCCTCTGGAAGGTGAGGAGCCATGAGGCAGGTAGTCCCTGTCAACAGAGACCATGAGAAGAGGGCAACACTATGACCTTTCTGGCTATAAGAGAGCAGAGTCCTAGAGAAGAAGTGAACCATGGGCTGAGGTGCTTAACAGTTGGGAGGAAGACGATTCCTACTTTTCCATTATTTCCCTTGAGATTTTAGATATTTTATTCTTCCAAATGAATTTTGTTTTTCTTTTGTTTAACTTTATAAAATGCCCTTTTGGTAATTTGAGTGGTATAGCACTAAATTTAAATTATTTTAGGTAGTAATGCCATTTTTATTATGTTGGCATGGTTCAGCCATGAGCAATCAATATTCCTCCAATTATTTGTATTCTTTATTTCTTTAATTGTAATTGAAAAGAAATAGTTGCACATTATATTTTAATTGCAATTTGTAATTGTATTTCTAGAAGTCTTGACTATACCTTTGTAGATTGACTCCCAGATATTTTATGCATTTTGCCATTACATGATCTCTAAATCCTGTGCACTGTGTGAAGTTCATAGTATGTAGCCAGTGTTAACTCACAGTACTTTTATTACAGGTTTTTGAGATGGATATTTCTAAGCAGCTTCATGCATATGAGGTTGAGTACCACGTGCTACAAGATGAACTGCAGGAGTCCTCCCCCCGTTCCTGTGAGGAGAGTGAGCCTCTGGAAAAGCTAGAGAAGGCTAATAACCAGCTGAAGAGACAGAACATGGATTTATTGGAAAAATTACAGGTAAATAGATAAAGATTAATTTAATAATCATTTATTTAGAGCCTACTTCAGAAGTGGGGAACCTGTGCCCTTCTAGGTCCTTGGGCATGGCCTTCTGACTGAGTCCAAATTTTATAGATCAAAATCCTTTTATTAAGGGGATTTGTTCTGTGAAGTTTGGATTCAGTCATAGAGGTGAACTTGAGGACCTAGAGGGCCACATGTGGCCTTGAGGCCACAGGTGCCCCACCCCTGGCCTACTCTATGCATAGCTCTCTGAGCACTTTGGAGAGATACGAATGAACTCACTTCAGCAAATGCTTATTAAGTACCTACTATACATGTGCACAAGATTTAACTAAATTCTGTGGAGAATACAGAGAAGCTAAGGTGGTGTGATATGTTTTCTTTGGGAGCTTCATCTCTCATTGGTGAAAAAGGTATATCCAGGCAGACCAGTTAAACAAGAATACAAGGCAACATATGAGTAAGAGCTTGAATGAGGGATATTGACAGTAAGTGCTATAATAGTTCAGAAGTGGTAGAAGTTAATGTTGAACAGAACATTTGGAGAGGAAATAGGCATTAAGCATGACTAAGAAAAATAAGTAGGATATGGCTAGAGGGAAAAATGAGGGGCAGGTATATTTAATAAGTTTTTTAAAGTCATGATTAGTCGCTGCATTGATCAGAGTTCTGAAGTCTTTCAATATTGTTTTCTTGTGAATTATTCCTGTAGATACTCTGTCTTTGTCTACTGGTTTCTTCCCTGTTGCCTGCAAACACTCCTGTCTCCCCAACTTCCAGAAACCTTCACTTGATCCATCCCTGTCTCCTAGCTATTGTCCTATATTTCTTCTCCCTCTTCTGTCTAAACTCTTTGAAAAGGCTCTCTACAATTGATGCCTTTGCTCCCTTTCCTCTTACTCCCTTCTTAACTCTCTTCAGTCTGGCCCATGACCTCATCACTTAACTGAAACTGGTCTCTTCAAAGTTGCTAACGTTATGTTGATCACCAAATCTAATGGTTTCTTCTCAATCCTGATCCTTCTTGACCTCTGTGCGGTTATTGGTACTGTGGATCACCCTCTATCCTTGATAATCTCTTTTCTTTAGGTTTTTGAGACAGTATTCTCTACTGATTCTCCTCCTACCTGCCTTTTCAATCTCCTTTGCTGGATCTTTGTCCAGGTCATGTCTGTTAACTATAAATGCCCTCCAGAGCTCTGTTCTGAGCTATCTTCTCCAGATATGCTGTGATCTCATCAGCTTCTATGGATTCCTGTTATCATCCCAATGCAGTTGATTCTCAGATTTGTCCAGCTCTAACCACTTTGCTGACCTATGCACCCTTATCTCTAGCTGCCTGTTAGACACCTCAAACTAGATGTTCTACAGACTTCTTCAACTCAATATGTCTAAAACTAAACTCACTTTTCCCCTCAGAAATCCCTTCTTCCTAACTTCCCTTTAACTGTCCAGGGTACCACCATATTCACAGTCACCTAGGCTTGCCAACTAGGTGTCATCCTCATCTCCTCACTAACTCCCCATATTCAATCAGTTGTCAAGTCTATCATTTCTACCTTCTCGGCATCTCTTGTTTATGTCCCCTTCTTTGCTGTGACACTGTGTGACGCTGGTGCATATCCTCATCATCTTACACCTAGATTATTTCATGAGTAGTGTACTGATTAGTCTCTCTGCCTCTTCTCTCTCCTCACAATGGTTCCTCTTTTACTCAGTTGTCAAATTGATCTTCCTAAAGCACACGTCTGATCATATCATCCCCTATGCAGTAAATTCCAGTGGTTTCCTATTTCCTCTAAGATCTAATATAAAATCCTTTGTCTTTCAAAGCCCCCTATAATCTGGCCCCTTTGTACCTTTCCAGGCTTCTTCATCTTGGATGACTCCCCCCTCCCATGTACTTTGCAATACAGTGACACTTGTCTGCTTGTTGTTTCTTGAACAAGATAGTCCATCTCCCAACTCTGGGCATTTTCACTGACTGTCTCTCATGCTTGGAATGCTCTCTTTCTCTTTGTTTCTGCCTCCTGGCTTCCTCAAATTTCAGTTAAAGTCTCATCTTCTGCAAGAAGCCTTTTCCAATCCTTGCCATTAGTGTTAGTGCCTTTTCTCTGTTAATCATCTCTAATTTATCCTCTATATTGTGTTTGCACTTAATTTTTTGAGTCTTGTTTCCTCCATTAGACTGTAAGCTTCTTGAGAGCAGGGACTATATTATGCCTTTCTTTGTATGTGCAGTGCCTGGCACATTGTATGCACTTGATAAATGCTAACTGAGAGTGAGGAGTTGAGGGTGACGCCTAGGTTGCAAGCTTGGTTGACTGAAACAAGCTTGGTACCTTCAACAACAATAAACAAGTTTAGAAGAAGGGATGGTTTATTAAGAGAAAGATCATGAGATCAGTTTTGGACATGTTGAGTTTAAGGCGTCTATGGAACATCCTGTTTTTAGATGTCTAATAGGCAATTGGAGAGTGAATCTGGACATTAGAAGAGAGATTTGGGTTGGATAATTAGATCTGAGAATCAACAGCATAGAGATGATAAACGAATCCATGATAGCAGATGTGATCACCGAGTGCAATAGTATAGTGGGAGAAGGGTTCCGGACAGAGTCCTGGGGGACATCCACTGTTGATAGGCAGTAGATAGATACTCGATGATAGATAACCTCGATGATGTTCTCTTTGAAGGGAGGCTGAGAAGGAGTAGTCAGGCACGGAAGAGAAGAACTGAGAGAGCAGTATCATGGAAACCTACAGACAAGAGAGATTTTTCCCCATCTCTGACAACGAGTTGGCCATTGTGCTTGTCAAGGCTAAACCCTCTGTATATGCGCTTGGATCTTATTACCTCCTATCTTTTCCAGCATATTGCATTCTCATTCGTCATCATCTACCGGTATTATTTGTAACAGAGTTAGACTAGAATCTTTCCCAATAAAATCAGGAGTGAAACAAACATATCCATTGTCACCATTTCTTTTGTCATAGAACTCAAAATGCTTGCTAAATGAATAGGTAAGAAAAAGAAATTAAGGGACTAAGCATAGATAAAGAAGAAACAAAATTACCACTTTTGTAGATGTTAGATGGCATGCTGAAATAACCCTTAAGAGTCAACTAAAATTAATTGGAGCAATAACTTTAACAAATTTATAAGATATAAAATAAATCCACAAAAATTAACAACACACACATCTATGTCTCTGTCTTTATCTATCTGTCTGTAAAACCAGTGAAGCCCAGAAAGAAGAGATAAAAAGAAATTCCATTTAAAAACTCTATAGAATATATTAAATACTTGGGAATCTACCTTTCAAGATATACATAAGAATGATATAAATACAATTACAAACAACTATTTATAAAAATAAACCTAAATAATTGGGAAAATATTAATTTTTCATGGCTAGAACTAGCCAATATAATAAAAATGAAAGGTAATAAAAATTACCTAAATTAATTTACTTATTCAATGCCATACCAATCAAACTACCAAAGAATTTTGTTGTTGTTGTTGTTTAGACTTTTTCAGTCATGTCCAACTCTTTGTGACCCCATTTGGAGTTTTCTTGACAGATACTGGAGTGGTTTGCCATTTCCTTCTCCAGTTCCTTTTTATAGAAATGAGGAAACTGAGGCAAACAGGGTTAAGCGACTTGCCAAGAGTCACATAGCTAGCAAGTGCCTTGAGGCCAAATTGAACTGAGGACTGTGAGTCTTCTATGTTCAAGGCCAGGTGCTATATCCACTGTGCCACCTGGCTGCCCTGATAATTACTTTATAGAATTAGAAAAAAAAAATAATAACCAAAGTCACATGGTGGGGGAAAAAGATGATAAATATCGAGAAAAATAATGGAAAGAATGGGAATGAAGGGGACTTCACTGTGCTGAGTCTCAAACTATATCATAAAGTGGTTATTATTAATAAACACAGTTTGGTCTTGGTTAAGAAACAGAGATTGATCAGAGTTGGTATGCACGTGATTCCAGAAATAGAGGTCGGATATGGGGTGGGGTAGGCGTTAGAAAAGGTACATACAGTGTATACATACAGTGGCAAAGTAAAGGAATGAAATGAAAAAGCATTTATTATACAGTAAGCACCGGAGATACAAATAGAAAAATCAGGACAGTCTCTGCCCTCAAGGAGCTTTCTCATAGGGTAGACAACACATAGAGGAAGTTTCAACTGCAAGTCAGATGAGAAGGTACCATGATCCTTAGATGCAACAGCAAAATAGATGATAAAGTATTTTCTTTGGTGTTGTTTCCATTGATCCTATCATGTCACATCCTTTTATGAAGTTTAAACATTTGACATTACCAAGGACTTTGATGTCAAGAACTTTGGTTTTATTTTTTGCATGTGTGTGTGTGTGTGTGTGTGTGTGTGTATGTGTGTGTGTGTGTGTGTGTGTCTTCAGGAGCTGTGGTTGCTGTAGGGGCTGCAGTACTTCTGCAAAAGTAGTTCCAGGTTGAAATCCATGGGGATTGCTTCCCCCTATGTTGGCACGAGGTGTTGGACTGACTGGAAGCAGGACCACCAGTCAGGGGATTCTGTTGCTCCCAGGGCTCTTGGCTTTACCTGTCAATTGGTGACAGTCAACAGTTGATATATCAGTGGTGAAGAAAGTGACCTCTTTTCCACGGTGATTGTTCCCCTCAGCGATGGCTGATGGCCCTGGGATGGAAGCAAAACTAGTAGTCTGAGGGATACTGCTATTCCCAAGGCTCTTTGGTCAGGGCCCTGGGATAACTATATCAGGATCTGAGGGAAGGTGGTAGTGATTGTATTTTGACTTGCCTGGCACATGTTGTTTCCTGTCTCCATGTCAGGTTGCCTTGCTGCTTCATTTAGGCTGGCTTGCCTTTTCTGTAGGTAGCATTTGGTTTCCTGAGTGATGGCCAGGGAATATAGAGTGAAGTAAATGGAGCCTTCCTGAAATGGTTGGCCTTTGGGTAGTCACCAATGAGGACAGCAAGGTCCCTAGGGCAGTAGTTTGGAGATGAAAAGGTTAAAGCCTCTAGTGTAAGTCTGTGGTTTGGGCATCAAGGTGGTTGATGAGGCAGTGGAGAAGATGACTAGGAATAAAGCAGTTGTGGCAAGATTACCTCAATTTTCTCAGTAAAATAGAAGTGGAGATGAGGGTGTTTTCTGAGAGGTTAGAGGAAGAAAGTCATGTGGAAGGCTTGAGAGAGGAGAAAGCATCGAACAGTTTCTGTGGAGAGTATAATAGAAAATAAATCAGGAAAGAATAAAAAGATTGCCCTGAAATTGTGAGGACTCATTTGTAATTAGCATAAATTTACAGTGGACTCCCATCAACATAGTTCAGATAGAAAAAAGGAAGGCAGTCTTAAAATTAGGCTTGTGTACATACTTGACTATTTATAGATGAAAACAGGTATTAACCACAACAGTCTAAATTGTACTCATTTGTGTATAAAAAATCCCACAAGTTTCATTCATCACCAAAAACCTTCTGCGATAAGACAGAAGTGATTACTAGACAAGCATCAGTAAAGTATGCTGCCTTTTCTCGAATTGTTATCGTACAGTGCTGTAGATAATGTCTTGCAGTATCTTCAAGAACATACTAGTCCTATATCCAAGTACAATTAAAATGATAAAAGTGACCCCCTGAGAGTGGATCTGGGCATGATATGTTTCATGTTGGGTAGGCTTTTCCACACAAGGGTGCAATTATATCAAAAATGAAATTTAAAAGAAGCTTTAAACATCCTTTCTAGAATCCCAAAACGCATTCAACAGAAGGTATGCATGACAAATCAAATTGTTCAAATATCTTTTGCAAAATAAAATCCATCAGATATCCTGTAGGGTTGGGAATCACTAGACAACTGAGCCAGATGGTGAGTTTCCTGAGGAATGAGGAAGAATGAGTTGGCATCTAGTAGATGACTTTGACAAGGCTCTGGTCCAGGTAATAAAGATGAATGGAGAAAACCTCAAGAAAAGAGAAGTTGCTTGATGACAGGGGCAGAGTTCTTAAGCAATAATGAGGAAGGAACATGCCTGCTCTTTCTCTGGCTTTCAGAGCATGTGGGAGAAGGAGCAACCTGTACTTGAGAGGGTAGCTGTGTTTGCAGTGTTTTCTGGAGAAAATCAGGTAGGCCGGATTTGAACTCAGGTCCTCCTGACTTCAGGGCCAGTGCTCTATCCACTGTGCCACCTAGCTGTCCCCTGAATGTAAAATCTTTAAGAGGAAGAGGGAGGAGGTATGAAAATTAGTTACTATAGGGTAAGGAAAGGGGAAGGTAGAAGAGGATAGGGACTGATGAAGAGTATGGCTAAGGTGGGTGGATATAAGAGAGCAGAAAAAAAGAAGTTTTCTCAAAGGATTTGAGGAGGAAAAGGTTGGAATTGCTAGCCATAGGATGGGAGAAGTACAAGTTTAGACGTGTCCACATCCTTCTGGGTTCTGTGATATATAATATCACTCTATTTTCTTCCAAACACTATGAAAGAAGGAATTGAGCCTGCAGGGCAATTGAGTTGGACATTTGGGTTGGTCAACATCCGGTGATTGGACCGACAGCGTTAGACTGAACCTCATCTTTAGAGCCAACTTGGACTTTTTATACCAAATGATAGGAAATGAAGTACACCTAGAAGAGAGCTTAGATATGGAACGTGTGGGAGTGCTTCTGGCTCCTAGAGACTTAGACCTTTCATTGTTTCTGAGGTGTTAAGTCCTCTAGGGCCTCTTGAACTCTTCAATGTTCAGGACTTGGGTTCTAAAGCCCCTGATGTATAATATTTCATAGAGGCATTACACGTAATAATGAATTTAAGATTTGGTTCCTTAATGAAATTACCTTACTAAATGAATGGGTTGGACTAGATGATTTCTGAGTCTTTTTCCAAGTCTAACATTCTGTGATGCCAAGTGTCAGTATCATTTAGAATATAAATTTAAAATATATGTGTGTGTGTGTGTGTGTGTGTGTGTATGTATGTATATATATATATACATATATATACATGTATAGGTTTACATAATATATGTGTGTATTTATTTAAAATTTTTTAAACAGGTGGCTCATGCTAAAATCCAGAGTTTAGAATCCAACCTTGAAAATCTTTTGACTCAAGAGACCAAAATGAAGTCCTTAATCCGATCCCTGGAACAGGAGAAATTGACCTACCAAAAGACTGTGGAACAGATCAGGAAGCGCTTGCCGGCAGATGCCCTGGCTGACTGTGAGCTGCTGTTGAAGGAAGCGAATTGTAACCCACATAATACAGCAGGAATAGGAGAGAAGCCATAGTTTAAGAAGTGCCGCCTCAGCAGGCAGTGAGGTTTGACACGCTGAAGAAAAGGCAGCATGAGTGTGCTGCAGGACAGTCTCGGGAGACTCAGTGGAATGGAATCACCTGGAACTGGTTTGGAATCTCCAGTAGCATGAAGGGGGCCTTTAATCCCAGTCTGCAAATCCCAGACTACTAAAAGCACTCATGCTGGGTTTTTTGTGGCTGTTACTGATTGTGCACGTAGACGTGAAGGGAAATTTAAAGAAAAAATTCATACTTTCAGATAAGATAAGTAGATGTATATTTAGAGCAAATTAACTTCACCAAGGGGAAGAAGAAGCAAGGCTTCCCTGTACACATGTGAAACCTTTTTTGTCTTTGTAGTGAAATAAAGATGTATCTTTATATATTGAATAATACTTGAAGAAATGAATGTATTTTTTTCTCCAAAGAACAGCATGTTTCACTTTTTTTTGTTGAAAATCTGTGGTAAATGCATATGTGCCTGTCATAAATTCTACTGACTTGTTTATGGGAGGATTGTGACTGTGACTGATAGTCACTTTCATGTGACTTTTCAGGGAATGTGGTACATATCCATCCCTTCCTGTTATGTGCCATCTTTAGCATGTTGCTTCCACATGCATGTTGACAAGAAGTAGGCATCATTTTTTAGCAGCGTGGCTAAATAGAATGCAAAAATGTTTTGCCTGGATTGCCCAAGGTAAGGGGAGGAGTTTGTAATTATGTGGTTAACTGGACCAATGTTGACAGCCAAACTGGGTCAGTCAGGCCACAAAATAGCATCCATTTTGGAACCTTAACTGTCTAGCCTGTCTACATTTGTTACTCAAAGTAACCTAGTAATTGTGAACTTCCCCTTTACTTGGTGCTATGTAAACACAGCCAATGACAAGGATTTACTTTCTTCCTCTCCAAACACATTTCAGAATTTCAGTTTTTGTTCTAATTGCTTTGAAGAAAGCCTGAGAAGAAGGAGACTCAGATTTTCTCTGCCAGCAATACTTGGCTTTCTGCAAGTGCCGTGTTGTAATAATATGGCACTTCTCTTCGCAGTTGACAAAATTAAATAGATTATGATTTTCTTCCTTTTTCCATGTAAAATTTAGCAAAACTGTGAACTGAATTAGAACAGACTTCTTTTTAAAATCTCTTAGTGGGGAATGGAAAATGTAGCCTCATGCCCATCCTAGGACTAAATTGTAAATTCTGACTCCCAACATTTTATCCACACACATATAAACTACTTAGATCTTCAGCTGTACAGTATGTATGGGAGGAAATTAGTCTTCTATTACAAATCCTGCCTCTCCCCACACATACATTTTTCCACATAAAGAATGAATTCTTAAATAGTATCTACAAAAGGAGACTCAGTAAAGTAAATGATGAAGCAATTTTTTGCTTTTCAGTATTCCTGTTTTTTAAAGTACTTTTATATAATTACTGACTCATTGCCTCTCTTCAGTGAGTTTACCTTGCAATGGACAATAGAATACTAAGAGAGAAAAGTGCTGAAACCCAACCACCTCTGAACCTTGTTTGTGTATTATTGTCATGAATCTGATTACAGTAGTACCTGTGCTGTAATACTGATATTGTTTGTTTTTGTGTTTCTGAAGAAAAAGTCTTATTAATAAAGTTATGTAAATTAAAGTTCTCTTTCATTAGATGGAAAGTCTAGGTACCTCATGAAATCTGGGTAATCAACTGATTGGTTCCTATAGAATATTTTATTGGATCAGAATTCCTTCTCTGGCAGTTGAGAGGTTTTCTTCCTATCTTAAATTTAATAAATGTGTTGATAGACTACATATATTTCTGTTTTGCCGTGGTACCAGGATTTATCTAATGTGTAGACATGGAGCATCATATTTTGACTTGGCTGAGTTATAACTAGGTAAGCTAAGGAGAATGCTACTCTGTGGTTTTGTTTAAAATGAATTTTAGTCAATATGTCTATAAAAGAGACAGCCCTTGGGAACCTGCAGTTAGTAGAGTGTTCAGAGATTAAAGTGACTCAGATATTCTATGAAAATGAACATTTTTTTTTCTCTTTGTGATTTTTAGGTTGCACCAGTTGTGCTTTGCCCTTTGTTTTATCCCCATCAAGTTAAATGTAGTGTCTGATTGATTTCCAATAAATGCATTGCTGCAGTTTCTTTCCATGGCCTGTTGGATCTGTTTTTCATTTTGGGGCAGGGGAGTTCATGGTTAAAAACCTTTCAAAAGGTCTCCAAAGAAAGGAATTTGCTACTTAAAATCAACCTAGTTAATTCTTGGTTATCCATCATACTTCAGGTTGAAGTGTAACCATTAAAAAAGCAAAACCAAAAAGAAGGTTGTAAAAGGGAACCACTTGAATTGGTTTAGGCTTAACTTTTTCAGTTTTCCTAAACCTCTGTACTGAGATACAAAGGAGAATGAATTGATCAAACTTGCAGAGCAGCAGAAAAGGAGGGGGGGCTGGATGATTCTCAAATTAAATCAGCTTCTGTGTAATCAAGGCTTGAATGTCAAACCTGCTGTTAGCAATAATATGTGATGTGTTTTTGTAACATGTCTCTTTCAGAAAATTGTCAAACATATCCCTCATTTTAATAAAAATGTGCTATTCATTCTCTCTTAATTTCTGGGACTAAAAGCTTTAACTGTGTAATACCACATCCAGTAATAAAGCGTTGGGAGTGGGAATAAACTCATGGTTTGAGTCTGAATAACAGCCAGGGGTGTGCTGAACTGGGAAGAACATTGAACTTTGGAGATGCACGACCTGGCACTGCCCCTGGCTCCTACCTGTGCTTGTTCCAACCTGCTTTGTAACTGGCAGCCTTCCTTTCCTCTTTCTCCTAGGACCCTGTCTGAATCGTAGGCTCGCTAGTAGCTTCCGTGGACATTACTTAACTGTCCTGTGGGGAGGTAACTACTGATTCCTGCTCTACCGTAGAGAAAGCCCCAAGAAGAGGGAAAGAGCATTTTTGTTAGAGGCTGAACATTTCATTTGATACGTGTGTGTGTGTGTGTGTATACATACATATATATGTGTGTGTATATTTATATATATATATATATATATCCTTATGTATTAAATCATGTGCAAAAACTAAGGTGAGAGCCTTTAACGGATTTGAAATGTATTTTTCACCCTATGAAGACTGCTAAACCTGAAAATTTGCTTTTCTTTGTGGAAGCATAATAAAATTAGGATAAAATGTTCTTCTTCCTCTAAAAGCTGGTACTTTGTACTATCAGGCACCTGGGATATGTTGAAAAAAAAAGACACTGGATTTGGAATAAAATTATCTAGGTTCATGTATTAGCTATGATATATTCAAGCTGTGTGATCTCAGGAAAGTCTTAATAGTTCTTTGAGGTTCGTTTTCTCATCTGTAAAATAAGAATGATACCCTCATCTCTACTGCTCCTGCAGAGCGGTGAAGATCAAGTGAGATAACTTCTGTATTTTGCAAACTGAGAATCGATAAACAGCTATTCTCATATTTCTGTGTGGTAGGTAAACCAGATTGGGCCACAACCAGTTTATTTGGTGGTGATAACCATATTTCAAAACCAAACAAATCACATCATTATCTGGAGAAGGTGAGTACTGAAATGGATGGATCAGACAGGTTCTTCATCATCCTAGTTTTTACAATGTGGCCTTAAAAGAAAAAGATCTGAAGTTAATGCTTAAAATGCTTTTCTTAAAAACACAGGAAAAACCTAGCATAATAGAGAGAGAGTCAGAAAGACCTCTGACACATATTGGCTCTGTGCTAACCTCTCAGTGCTCTCGGCATCTCTACAAGTTGCAGAAAGGGTGCTAACCTGTATTGGTGGTGAGAATATCCTCGTCCAGAGAGTACCCTATACTGGCGAAGTCACAGGTCCAGGGCCTATCCTAAAAATGTATGCTATTTTTAGCAAACACACAAAAGTTATATTTCTGATCATGTTGCTCAGACATTGCTTGTTCTTATGTAAAGTTTATTTTATGTACTCCAATGTTGCTTTTCTTCTCAATTTAACAAGAATTGTGAATTCATTAATGTTATTGATGATGTTATTCAGAAATGATCATTTCAATTAAACATACAACTTCTATTCTGTTCATGGAGAAATCTCAGGTTTATGCAAAATGAAATGAGGTATTTATATTTTGTACACTTAGGTTTATTGAATTTCCTCAACATACTGTTGTACTGTTTCTCCTAGCATGTCTCTGTTCTTCATGCTACCTAATTGCTGCTGCTACTAAGGTGCTTAGAATATTCATGAGGTCCCATTAACTCTATTTATAATAAGCACCAACTTTTAATGTAATGTCACAGAGCAGTAAATGATGTCCTAATGGCCTGAAAGAATTAATATTCCCATTCTTCTTCCATTTCCTAAATGCCTTATTTATTTTTAGGAAATTATTTAAGGAGAAGTGATCTCACTTCAAATAACTTGCATATGGTTCTTTTAAAAAAGACAGTATAAGTATACACATTTTAAAAATACATTGATACAGTAGAATATCAGCTCCTTGAGGGCAGAGGCTATTTCATTTTTTTGTCTTTGTATCCTTAGCATGATCCCTGGTACACAGCAGGTTTAATAAATGCTTGTTTAATTGAAGGGCATTGAACTGGGAGTCAGTAAACTGATTCTAGTCTCACACCCGCCACTAAATACCTGTATGACTGGACACGTCACTTGTTCTCTCTGGCCTTTACTTTCATCATCCTATAAAATAATGAACCTAAGGTAAGTCATCCCTCAGGTCCCTTCCATCTCTTAGGACCATGTCTGTTTCATACATCCCTTACATTAAGAACTTGTTAAGGCAGAAACAAATATGAAAGAGTTGTTTGGGTGTGGGTGTGGGTGAAGGGACCCTGCAAGAAGCTCTCCCTACACAGTCGTGAAAGACTAGAGGATGGTTTGATAAATGTACATAATGGAAAGAAGTTTCAATAATGTCATTTTGAGTGGAATGAAAATTAAATTATTAAAATGTAAATTTTAACCTCTTTGTGCCTCAGTTTCCTTACCTAAAAAAGGAAGTTAGACTAGGTCATTTCTAAAGACCCTTCTAGCTCTAAGTCTGTGATATTCTTGCCCTATTTCAAGTAGGAGAGGCAGAGGAAGGCCTCTAGCACTTTAGGCAGGCCATCCATGGAAGACTTTGGGGAAGTTGTGGACCAGAATCCCACAGAATGGTGTGATCAGGATGGGTTGCAATCTGGACCAGTGGAAGGAATACTCACATTGATGAGGTGATGGATCCATCAGAGAATCTGAGTAAGGGGGAAGAAGAACTGAAGCCCTTCAAATGAGCAAATTTGTTAATAGAATTAAAATCCATACTTTCTGCCCTCCGCATTCATTTTGTCAATATCCTTGCTCATATTCTCATTGGTTCTCATCTGGATTATTGTCATAGACTTCCACTGTTCTTCTTGCTACCAGTCATTTTGTATTCTAATTCATGTTTCACCCATCTTCAAAAATATTCTTTCTAATGCATAATAAATAGCAACTCATTTTTAAAGTGCTTTGAGTTTTGGAAAGTGCTTTATTTGTACCATCTCCCTTTTTTATAATTGAGGCCCTGACTTGACTACAGTCACAGTAGAAAGTGTTTGAGGTAGGATTTGATTCAAAAGTCCTAACAATATTGCTCCCTTGTTCAAAAATATTCAATGGCTTTCTATTGCCAATGAAAAATTTGTTAGTTTGGAATTTAAGGCCTGGCACAATCTAGCTGTAGTCTATTTCTGGCCTTATTTCAAACTATTCACATTCATGAACTCAACATCTGTAAAAGAATGGGGTCAGACTAAATAATCTCCGAGTTCCTTTCTGGCTTTTAAATCTGTGATACATCCTGGCCAATCTGGACTACACTCCTTTGCCTCTGTCCTTGCATATTCTCACAGCCCCTGCCTTGAATTTATTCTGAAATCCCCTATTTCCTTCAAGGCCCACCTTAGATATTACTTTTTCTATTAAACCTTCCCTTATTTCCTAGCTGAAAGTGATCTCTCCCTATGTAAATTTTCATACAGCACTTTCCTTTGATTTCCTTTTATGTTTATCACAGCTTTTTGAGGGTAGGGACTGTGTTGATTTTTATCTTATATACATACCCACCACCTTGCACAGCGCCTTTATCAAAGTAGGTGCTTTATAGATGTTTAAATTCAGTTGAATCACTGACAATAACAAGTTTGACGTTGGACATTTTCTTTGACATTATAGTAAAATTACTGGTTTGTAGATTATAGGATCCTGTAATCAGTAACTAGAAGGGATCTTAGTAATCATACGGTCTAACCCCTTCATTTTATAGATGGAGTGGAATCTGAGAAGGGTACTGTCTTGACTATCTCTGATCACATTTGGTAACAAACAGAAGAGCCAGCATTCGAACTCAGCTCTAGGATCCTTTCCATTACAACACACTGCTCCAGTAAGAGATGTGATAGCTGTGATTTGTAAGTTACAACACAGGCCTGTTTGCCTTGTGGTAGTCAAAACATCATGAACAAGTAATTTTGATTGAGTAGTTGCTGCGTTGTGTTAAGCAGTTCAAGCTTGTTTGTGTACAAGCCATTCACCTGGAATAACTGGTTTCTCTTCCTGTCTTTTGGTATTAATCAACCAAAGGAATGGTAGATGACTGTAGTGAGATCTCATTCTGATATATTTGTAGCACGGATAGATGTCTGGGAACTCCAAGTTCCCTTTGTGGCTTAGCCCAAGGGCTATCTCTAATGATGCTTTTCCTGATTCTCCCAATTTTTAATGTTTGAACCTCAAAAGACAATAACTTTGTCTTTATTTTGTATTTTCTTATCTGTGTGAATATTGTTTTCCTCCAAGAAAATAAAAAATCCTTGAGGGTTGGGGGCTATTTTGCTTTTTATCTTTTTTTAACCTCATCCCCTGGCATGGTGCCTAATACAAGTAGGTGCCTGTAAGTGCTGAAATTGAAGTACTGGAGCAAATTGACAAATAGCTTAAATGATTGGATGCTCCATGAGGAAAGTAAAGCCTATGACCACTTCTTCTGATTTCACTCTTTTAATGATATCATCAAGAAAAGACTTAAGTGGGGCAGCTAGGTGGAGCAGTGGATGGAGCACCGGCCCTGAAGTCAGGAGGACCTGAGTTCAAATCTGGCCTCAGACCAAACACTTGACACTTACTAGCTGTGTGACCCTGGGCAAGTCACTTAACCCCAACTGCCTAAAAAAAAATAAAAGTAAAAGTAAAATTAAAAAAAAAAGAAAAGAAAGACTTAAGCCAAGGGAGGCAGTATGGTCTAGCAAAAGAGAGACTGGATTTGGAGTCAAAGAACCTGTATTTAGATTTCAGTTCTATCATTCTTCTTGTCTCTTCTCCAGTCTCCTACAACTCCTTCCCTTTCTCTCTCTCAGCTGAAGACCTTATCTCTTAATTTACTAAGAAAATTGAAACCGTTCATAGTTATCTCCCTCTTTTCATATCCTTTTTATCTCAAAACTGCTTGACAATCTCCCAAATCTCTCTTCCTTTCCCCCAGTCTCTGGTAAGGAGGCAGCCCTTCCCAATTGCCTTCCCCCCCCCCCACTTGCCAAGGGCAACCACTCTAAAACCACCCTTGATTTGATCCCTCCTGTCTTCTGCAAACTCAATCAAACAGTTTCTCTTCAATCATTAGCCTCTTTCTATCTACTGGTTCTTTCCTTATTGCCTTCAAACATGCCCAAATCAACCCCATCTTGAAAAAAAATCTTTACTAGGCCTTACCATCCCCTCAAGATATCATCCTATATGGCTCTTCTTGGTTAACTGCAAACTCCTAGAACAAGTCATCAGCATTTATTTCTACTTTCTCATTTATTCCTCAGGCAGTCTTGGTTTCCAACATTGTCACTCAACTGGAACTACTCTTTCCAAAGTTAGTAATAATTTGATTTCTTAATTGCCAACGTGGCAATTTCTCAAAAGCAAAGTGATATTGTGGAAAGAGCGTTTGACTTG
This sequence comes from Vombatus ursinus, assembly GCF_900497805.2. Lineage (NCBI taxonomy): Eukaryota > Metazoa > Chordata > Mammalia > Diprotodontia > Vombatidae > Vombatus > Vombatus ursinus. The sequence goes on from NW_020954720.1 coordinate 7,217,259, forward strand.
GTATCTGGACCTGATTTTGAATTTTGTTATTTATTACTCATGTTATAAATTCTGTTATTTATTACCCATATGCTCCTAGGCAAATTGTTTAACTTCTCCATTTTCTAGACTTGAATTAGATGATGTTTAAGATCCCTTCCAACTTAAATTTTGTAATCTCAGGGAAGTGTGACCTGAATTTTGTAAGCTGATACTGAGCTTTTTGGTGTGGAAAATGGAATGGTGTGACTCTTTTGGTGATCAGATTCCATTGTTAGACTCTAAACCTTAGAACTGTACCTGCCTTCCTTAGCCATGTTGCTGCTTCAAATAATTACTCAAAAGTGGCAAAAGAATCTTATGAAATGTGTTAAGCTTATTATTTTCTATATAAGTGTCTTGAAAATTTACCCTGTTTCTTCCATCCCAAAATGGTGCAGTATGCTAGTCATAAATGTAACCTTATTCAGTTTAATTATGATAAATACGAAGTGCTTTATCCTAATGTTATTCCTGGCCTTTCACTGTCTTATGCTATCCTACCACCTTGCAGAAATCAGTGTGCTAGAGTTTTTTATGAACACTTACTGTATGTGGCTCCATGATGGTTGGCATCGTGGGGTTTTTGAAAGAGAAAAAGGAATCACTGCCATTGAGTTTAAATATGGTTCAGAATGTTTTCTAAAATGAGAGCAAAGGAATTATTAGAGCTGAATGACATTAATAAGGTAAAGCTTCCTGTAATGTTTGCTGTTTTCCCAAAAGAACTATTTGAAAATGACATGAATTCAATTCTTCCCCAAAGGATCTGAACCAGAGAACTAATCCTGATGGCTATGAAAATTGAAAAAATTAGAAGAGCACTTCTGTACACATCTCTCCTGTACAAGTTATTATAAGCTTCCTTGGAATTGCAAAACAGACTCTACTGTGGTTCAGTTCTTGCGGCTCGTGTTTCCTATGACCCATTTCCCAATTCTACCTCCAGGGTCCTGGTTGGAAATGTGTTTACTTCAGGGAAAGGAAATCTAACATAGAATCGATGGGGTGGGGTATGAAGCCTTGAAACATCTTAAAGGTATTCATCCTAGCAGAGGCTAAAATTACTTCTTATAGTTGTGGTCAGTGTGCAGACATAAATGTTTACCATAACCTTATAATCCTTGTACATAGTAGGCATTTAAATGATTTTTAAATTCAAGTGATTTATCTATAAGAATATTTGGCTACCTGTCACAATATTAAGCCAATTAGTACTTTCTGGAGAATCCAAGGAAAGGTTCAAAATGTGTGTATGTGGGTCTCCTATGCTGAAAAAGGTTTAGGAGTTTAGGGTAGTGTTATCCTTATAGAGCACAAACTGAATGGACAATTAAATGTAATCTTCAAATATCAGGGTGGTGACTTTTGATAAGCTGAAAAGCATTAATGTTAGAAAAGTTCTATTTGTAAGTTAGAGTAGTTCTGTTGTCAAGGGAGTTTCTTTTAAAAACAAAATTGAGAGTATTGTATAAATTTATAGAATTAATGTGATTGTTTTTTTTAAGGTCATGAAATACTTCTTCAGTAAACAAACCATCTTTTTATTTTCATTTTCAATTTTTTATTGATATCTTTTCTTTTTATATATTCCTTCATTTCTGAGTACATACTCCATCTCTGCTACCCAGTGAGCCATTTCTTATATAAAGAAATGAAAAAAAGAGAGAATAAGCTATTCTCACATTAACTTAGACTCATCATATGCAAAGTTCCACACCGTTCTGTAAAGAAGGGAGTGAGGTACATTTTCTCATCTCTTTTTTGAGGCCAAACTTAGTCATTATAATGACAGTGTTCAGTTTAATTTTTTGGTCTTTTCATTTACTTTGTTGTGGTCATTGTGTATTTTTTTTTTTTTTGTAGTTCTGTTTGCTTCGCTCTGCATCAGCTTGTATGTCTTTCCATGTGTCCCTGAATTCTTCAAATTCATTATTTTTTATGGCAGACTTTCATTCCGTTATATTTGTGTACTACAATTTGTTTAGCGGGCTGGACAGCTAAAAAGTAACCCTTTTCAATAGAGGTGTGAATGAAGTTGATAGAGAAGTGGGACTATTAGGTAGATAGAAGGTATTAAGGGATTCATTAACGGTAAAAACCATTTGAATGATGACCATTGGCAAGATTTTTTTGCTCTTACTTTCGATTTTCTGATTTCCGCTTTTTCTTGGACCCGCTTTTGTTTTTCTGTAAATCTCAGGCCTCTTGGATAATATTTAAAAAATTTACCTGGCACTTTATAAAAGTTTGATACATTGATTAATCTTGTGGTATAGCATGGGTTTTTGTATTAATAATAATAATAGTTGACATTTACAGAGTACTTACTATGTACTGTTCTGAGTGCTTACCAATTATCTTATTTGATCTTCACAACAATCCTGGGAAGTAGGTGCTATTATTATCCCCATTTTACAGTCCAGGAAACTGAGACAGATTAAGTGACTTGCCCAGGGTCACACAGCTATTGAGTGTCTGAGCCTGGATTTCAACTCAGGTCTTCCTGACTCCAAGCCCAGTGCTGTAGCCACTATGCCATCTCCCTGCCCTGAGATATTGCATATCTCCAATTAGAAACCATATAGACTAATTATAAAACCCCAAATAGTCACCCATTCCAAGTCAGAGCTGTCTCTTTCAACTATCTTCATGATAGGAATAGCAGCAAAATGGCCTTCTGCTCAAACTCAACTTTCTATGGTGCCTGAAATCTTCATTATCATCATTTACTACTAGTGAAGGTGTTGAAGGTCCCTGTTACAGTGTGTATCTGAGAAGAATAACCCCATTAATGCTTTAGAACCAATTTGTCCATCACCTTAGTAAGCCAGTCACTTAGCACTTGTCTCTGGTGGCTGGGTAAAATTTGTCCGAGCATATGGAGGTTAGGAAAATATTTGGAGCAAATAATTGGCTTTCTTTGAAAGTCTAGAGATCCAAGGGAGATGCACAGCCTCAGGAGCCTGGAAATCCAGGGTGAAGAGCATTTAAAAAAGCACCAGAAGGAAGATCAAGGATAAACTTTATTTGCTTTCCAAATTGTCCAACTTGCTGCCAGGGTCAGCTGCTAGATTTTCTCTTGGCTATCGCACTTTGTACCTAATGTCAGATCTGGAGAACCTAAGACATGCATAAGCAATGTGGCTGTTACAAATTTAATTAAGCAGCTGCTAATTCTGCAGGGTTTTAGCCTTTAAACTGTGACTATCTTAAGTACTTAAATTGTAATCTTGTAGTTTCCTCTAGTGGGCTCAGCGATCAGTCAGCCTGATGATTTTGGGATTCCTTTTCCCTTAAGTATACATAACTCAGCTGTGTATGGGGGGGAGAATCTTGTAACAAGTTTGCATCTAGGTTTTAAAAAATTAATTAGTTTTAATCTGACTATATGTAGGAATTTATTCAGGTTGGCAGAGTTGGTTGTTATTGTGAAACCTTACACTAGATGTCACTGTTGTTCCAATTTATTTGCATTTGTCAATGATGTCTTTCTTTGGAATGATGGAATAAAAATCATATGGCACCAAAGAGATGCTGTAGTTCATTCTTTGGCTTCCTGGCAGAGGAGTATAGCTCAACTGTGCTACATAGATGAGAATTTGGTCAATTATAAATGCCTCTGGAGAAAGGATCAGTTGTTATCCTCTTTACAATTTAACAAGAATTTCACTCTTAGGGAATTTTTCCCTGTATCAAATCTAAGTCTTTGGTACTGAAGTTTAAACTCACTCTTCCTTCTGTTCTCAGTAAAAACAGAGCAAACAGTGAATCATTAATATTTTTGCTCTAAAAATTCTTCATATGCAAGGAGTTCAGTACTTGACCTGCAATCTTTCTCTCTTGTTCAAACCCTGCTCTTGTATTTGGGGACATCAAACATTTAAGTTGATGCCCTTTCAAGTGATCTGCCCTCCCAGTTCATTAATTTCCTCAGTGACTTACAGCTTGACTCTACCTTAGCCACACAGAGGGATGGTCATACCCTAGATTTCATGGTCACCTATAATTGTACCTCCTCCTTTATTTTGAACTCAGAGACTCCCCCCTTTCTGGTCACAGTCTCCTGTCCTTCATCTCTTCTCACTTTCTTAAATTTATTCTTTGTCTGGACCACAACCCCTAGACTCTCCCTGTTTTATTCCGTCACCTCCACTCTAGCCTTAGTTTCTTCTTTTCATTTACTTCTTGACTCTGTGATTGATTAGTTCAAATCAAATCTTCAACCATGGATTACCTTCCCCACCTGCCTTTTCCATTCACTTCTGAGTTGCTGAGTGCTGACAGAGGATGTCTGCTACAGATTCGTATTGTCCAATCTTAAGTGGGTCCTCACTGCTTCTTGGAAAAATTCTTCATTTTTCCTTTGTAGACTATCACATTATCCTCTGTCATTTTTCCAAACCTCTTCTCTTCTCAAGTTCCTAACGCCTCTTTTATTTCCCCTTCCCAACAGCAAATGTCCTTACTCTTACTTTATTTAAAAAAAAAAAAAAAGATGGCATTTATGAGCTCTCTTTTCTTCCCTGGCTCATAATACAAATTTCCTCAACATTTCCCTTATCTGCTTTTTTATTTTTGATGCTTAGAAAGAGGTTGCCCTTCTCCCAGCCTTGCCCAATCCCTCTACCTATGTCCTTGACCCCATCCATTTCTTTCTGTCTTCTCCAGGAGTTTGTTTCATCTTTTCCTCAATCCATTCCAAATCCTTCACTCTTCATTCTCTTCCTATCTTCAGTTTTTTTATCCTTTTCCTACAAATTTGCTTAGTTCTACCTACTTTTTAAAGCCTCATTTGACCCTCCTTCCCTCTCAAGATATCATCCTAAATTTTTACTTCCTTTCACTAAACAACACTAGAAACCATTGACTACAACTTTTGCCCCTCTTTCATGCCACCCGCTCACTCCTGAAGCTATTGCAATCCTGCTTTTGGCTCCTTCCCTCAATGGAAACTCATCTCTCCAAGTTACCCATCAACCCTTAACTGTGAAATCTGTTTTTCTTTTCTCGTAATTCCTCTACTTCTCTTTAGCTTTTAATGATGTTGACATCTCCTTCCTTCTGGACTTCCTTTGGCTTCTATGACAGGGCTTTCTCCTGATCTGACTAATTCTCCTCAGTTTCTTTTGCTGAATCATCTGCTGCCTCTTTAGTGTGAGTGTTCCTGTGTGCTGTGACCTGGGCCCTCTCTTCTTCTCTCTCCTTTTTTCATGCTTCCTTAGATATTATCTTGATTCCCATTAGTCCAAATATCATCTCTACACAAATGATTCCCAGATCTATGTGTCTAGCCCTAATATTTCTGATGACCTCCAGGCATATATCATCAACTGCCTGCAGTACATTTTATCCTGCCTGGATGTCCTTTCAACATCTCAAACTTAGCATGTCCAGAATGGAACTTATTATCTTCTACCTTAAACCTGTCACTCTTGCAAATTTCCCTTTTTCTCTTGAGAACGTCACCATATTTTCAGTCACCAGGGTTTGTCATATCAGAGTCATCCCTGACTATCCCCTTCTCCTCTCAATCTAATCAATTTGCTCATATTTTTGATTCTATGTGGCCTATATCTCACATCATATACCTGCCATCTTGTTTAGGCCCCTATCACCTCTCATTTAGATTACTAAAATAGTCTCCTAATTGGTCTCCCTACTTCTAGTTACTTCTTTCTCCAATCCACCCTCCACAAAGCTGGAAGAATAATCTTGCTGAGGCCCAGGTCCTACCGTATCATTCCATTGTTCCAAAACATTCTTAGCTCCCCTCCATTGCTTATAGGTAAAGTACAGATGCCCTGTCTGGCTAGTGATGCCTTGGGCTATCTAGTTCCCATATTCCTTTGTATTACTATCTTTCCATTAAACTGAACTACTGACCATTCCCCAGATTTGAGAATGTTGAAAATCCCATTTAGTGGATTTACACAGTCCTTTTGCCATGTCTGAATAGGCTTCCTCCTAATTTCTACTTCTCAGAATCCTTATCTTCAAGGCACAATTCAGGTACCACTTTCTCTGTAAAGCCTTCCCTGATTGCCCCAATTTTTAGTGTTTCTTTCTTCTCAGTTTTTCTTGTATTTGTTTTTTTGTTTTGTTTTGTTTTGTTTTGGTGCCTCTCCAATGTAATGCTAAGTTCCTTAAGGAAAAGGACTGTTTTCTTTTTGTGTTTTTACCTCCTGGGTCTAGGTGCTTTGGAATAGGTGCTTTGTAATTATGTCTTCAATTGAATTGTATTGAAATTCTTCTTAGAGCAAAATAGGACCTGTTCTTTTAGTTTTCCTTCATCTTCCTTCTTGTCAATTATTTATTCATCTTTATTGTCCTTTATGAACATTGAGAGACAGGGTGGCACAGTGGAAAGAGCTTTAGACCTTGAGTCCAAAGACCTGGGTACAAATTCTTACTGCTGCTTACTGCCTTTGTGACCTTGAGTATATCTACCACCTCAGGCCTCAGTTTCTTCATCTATAAAATGGGAGGGTTGGGCTACATGACCTTTTACCTCTAATAGGTGATTCTATGGTCTTTATTCTGTTTAACTAATGATGTCTTGAAGCCATTGTGGTATTAGAATTGAAACTGAATTTGAGTCTCAGCCTCACTACTAAGTAGGTGTGATTTCAGGCAAGTTACTTCATTTTCCTTATCTGAGTTTCCCTGTCTATAAAATAGGGATCATAATACACTACTTCACAGGGTTGTCAGGGAGCTAAAATGAGTTACTAGAATTCGGAGACCAATTACGAGACCAAGTAAAGAATATTTAACTATAGAGTGGTATGTAAATGTCAGTGTTATTATTACAATTATAATTACTTCTTCAATTTATTGAGGTCCTTTAGATTCCTAACCTCCTATAGTTTTTCTCATGTTGTAGTTTTGGAAGAATTCTCGGAGTATTAAAAGATAGCCCAACACTGACTGATAGGTACTCTTTGTGTTCTCAAACAAGCCACATAAAGTACTTTAATACCACAGAGCTGCAAGAAGTCATCTGTGAAGCATCAGTTCAGCAGATCTCAGCCATTAAATATCTTAACACCCCCTCAATGTCTTAGTAGATGGTAGACTTCATGAGTCTCTCTAATGTAAAAATTTTTAAAAATCACTTGGTTACCAACTATCTCGTGATGCACCTCTTCAACATTTAGCTTGAATGTTCCTTGGATGACAGATATATAATCCCTTATGGGGCCCATATTTGAAGCCTTTCCAGCTTGATTGGACTTGCCACAGCTTGTCATCATGTGATATTGTAGCTTGCCTTTAAAAATCCAGAGTCAACTCTGTACCACAATGACATACTGGATCAGGTTTTAACAGAGCTGCATAAACAACATCAAGGAAAATTAGTCTATTTATACAACTCTGCTTTGTTTTGTTTATAATGGGCAATAGAGTGCACTGATATTCGCCAATTCTGACATTTACCTTGCTGGAACCATCTTAAGAGCTGATCCCTACTACCAGATTGTCTGGTAGTCTTCTCCTCCATGTTCCTGGTCATCTGGCAGTAGAGTTCAACTCTTTGTTTGAAGATTGTTCTGCAAGGGTAGTAGACTAATTAGTTTATTAATCAAGTTAACTTTTCATTAGTAGCTGAACTCTTAGATTCTCAAGATGGGGTTAAGTTCATGGTTGGGGTTAGATTTTGGGGGTGTGTAAGAGAAGACAAGAGAGCCAAATTGCTTGACAATTCGATTTCTTTCTTATCGAGAGACCAGTGACAACATTTGAATGGGTGGTCAAGCGATACAAGATTATCAAGACACCCAGGAATTGTACTTCTAAGAGTTGTAATTTCTCTAGAGAAGGAAGAAATGGAAGGTACAGTTTCCCTCTGAAAGGCTGATTTGAGAATCAAAGGTTTCTGGTGTTTTTGCCTTGGTGATGCTACTATCTAGGTGATTCTGCCTTACTGGTTGAAAGGTTCTTCCCAGCTGTGATGTCTGTGCATTTTGCTGGCCACTTCCACTTTAACAGAGCACAGAGATAAGTCTTATTCATCAGTCTCTAGCAAAATGCTTTGCATGTAGCAGGCACTTAATAAATGTTTATTGAATTGAATTGACTTGGATGTTTTGCTAGTTTTTCCCACAGCTCCAAGTGGCCTTTCGCTCTGAATGCTACACATCTCTTTGAAATACCTGAATATAAATTCAGTCTGGATAAGTGGATGCTGTGCAAGCAGTAACAAATAAAGACCTACAGTTAGAAAGAGAAAAGATTTAAAATCAGTCTTTTGGATTCAGAAAGAGCCCTCTGACCAAGGGTATTCTTGGATCTGGACAATGAAGGAGGACAATTTATTTCATCTACCTGCTGAAGCCATAATCCTCAACTCATATTCAGGTAATTAGGGCATAAATGTTTCCCCAAGGGCTTCTTGGGGCATAAACAAAGAGAACATCTTTTTTTATTATCTGTTTGCTTTCCTGAAAGCGCCAAATTAGGGATGGGACTAATGGGTTGAGGATGCTTAAAGCCAGTTTATTGTGGCTTGCTGGCAGCATATCACCATCTGAAAAGCCATCCTGGTGAAAAAAAAACATCACTCATGGCCTAATTTAAATAATGGCAGCGTCTTTGCAGTGATGACAGGCTGTGACACTTTATAGGTTTTAGATGACTATTCCTGCACTTTGTAAAAATGGATGAGCTGCCAGCAGACCTACAATTATTGCACACATTCGTAATTTTTAAAGGAAAATTGAGTGGGCAGCTGCCATCATGCCCAGGTAAATTTAGACGAGTGAAAGTGTCCATCAAGTAATTTCTGACATTGTGAGCATGTCTAGATCTAAGCCCGGAAGCCTCTTTTCCTGCTTTTAAGTCACTAAAATACCTCTATGGAAAATGAGAAGCTGGAAGGAATCAGAACAAATATCTTGAGAGTGAGAAGAGTAAGAAAGAAACAATCTCCCCTCCCCCATCCTAACCCTTTAGGATGTTATTCTACAGCTCTCTGGCCATGGGTAGACTTTCCTAATCTTTGGACTCTTCATCGAAGTGAGAGTAAAAATACTTGTCCTCCTAGGGTAAATGATGTTTGTGAAAACACTTTGTTTTTAACTTCAGTATCTGTAGGATCTGTGATTTCACCACCATAAGCACTCCCTCCACATACCCGCATTGAGACCCTTCTAAACTATCTGGGACTTAGTAGGTTGTCTTTTGACAATCTTCTTTTGAGGATCTTCTTCTGACAATCTTCTGAGATTGTCTTCTCTTTGGGCTGAAAAATTCATCACCTGGTGATGAGCTCCATGACTTAGCTAGTCTGGCCCAAAGACGATAGACATACAATACAATAGACAGTGGAAATACAAATAGCCATTGCCATTTCTTACCACCTTTTCAACTGGGTTCTGTATACATGTGTCATCTTCTAATCTTCACTGTCCCCACATCACATCCACTTATCCAATTAGTAGTCAAACCTTATCAGTTCTACGTCCATACCTCTCCCATCTGTTCTCTCTACTCATATAGCTATCACCCTATGGTTCGGGTCCTCCTGCCCGGATTATTGCAATTACATTTCAATTGGTTTCCGTGTCTCAAATATCTCCTCATTCCAATCCATCCTCCATAAAGTTGTCAAAGTTATTTTCCTGAAGTGTAATCCTGACTGTCATTTCTCTACTCAAACTCCAGGGACTCCCTATTTGCTTTACAATCAAGTATCATCTCATGTTTATCTCATAACTTTAAAATTTCTAATTTTGTGTTTTTAATATATACGTTACCAGTAAAGTAGAACATGTATATAATTTATAAATAACTATCACATTGGGAATATGCGCTCAACATTTTTTACTGCTGGGTTATACTGTCAAAAAAGTTTAGAGATTACTGATCTAGTGAGGCAGTATGGTACAGTGGAAAGAACCTAGTTACTGAATGGGAGAACCTGGGTTCAAATCCCACCTCTGATGACTGTGAGACTGTTGACAGTCACTTGACATCCTTGGGCCTCAGTTTCCTCACCTGTAAAATGAGCCAATTGATACTCTGATCACTAACTGAATTGCTAGGTTGTGAGGGATTTATGTCATTTGAATAATCATCCCCTTTCCCCTTTACATGTAAGAGATTGCAAAGATATGCATTCTTGGGCAAGAAGAGAGAAAAAAAACTTTCCTTTATTTACTTCTTAGATTGTCTTCTAACTCTGTTTAGACATAAGAGAACTGGTCTTATTTGCTGGCCATCTTACATAATTAGCACTAGAGACAAAGAAGCTTTTCTGTATATTTTCAGAAGCTAGGTAGAAAAATCCCTACATGAGGACTTAAGAATATTAGAGGAATTGGTCAGGGTAGACTAGAGAATCTTGTCTCCGCATCATACTTGTCCAGAATGTGTGCCGTATGCCATAGTTGTTGTGGAAAGAGCATTGGTCTGAAAATTATACCTGTGGTGGGTTTAAGTCCTGACTCAGTTATTTACTTGATATGTGAACTTGAGCAAATGCCTTACCCTCTCTTACCTTCAATGTAAAATCAGGGCAATTACACTACAGTACTACCCACCTCAGTTGTAGAGAAAAACACGGTGTAAGTGACAAAGTACAATGGAAATGTGAGCTATTATTATCCTTTGCCTCCTCTTCCAGCATGGACATGCAAACATTTATTGTTTTCTGTGGCTTGCTAAGTTTACAGAGAGTCGTGCTGAATAATAATAGAATTGTGAAGCCTGGCTGGCCCAGCAAGAAATAGTGGTTGCCAAAAGTTAGTTGTAACCTTCAATATCGGATGTACTAATGGCAGGAAGAACACCATTTTTTTTCCCCAGAGGTGTCATATCTTTTGACTGGAGCCACCACTTAGAAAACTGGGTAAGCTTTCCCCATTGAACATCCTCTTTGGGCTAGAGGCAGTGGTGTGGTTAAGGAGCCCTGTTAGGGGAGTCAGGAGACCTGGGTTTGAATCCTGATTCTGTTATTAATTAGCTGTGTGACTGGACAAAGCATTTCATTTCCTTGGGCCTCAGTTTCCTCATTTGTGAAGTTGTGTATGAACTTTCATTGTTCAAACTCAAGTCTTGTTGAGTTGTTGAGTTCAAGCCTGGCCTTTGAGTTTCATTGATCCCCATTTGAAGACCTTGCTTTCTTTATCTCGAACAATGCTCCTATCTTAAGTTCTTAGTTGCCTTATACTCCATGCTTACCACTCTTAAAACTTGTCATCCTGCTTTATGGAACTTGTTTTTTGCTTCTGGCCCTTCAAGACCAGGCCTACCTGTACCAAGTATGACCAATGCCCATAGTGTACTCTCAGCTGAAGTCCTCAGGTCCCACCCACAGTCCCATGCATCCATTCAGGGTACATGGGCATCATTTTCACTAATATATTCAGTAGGCTGATTAAACTCACGTCTCAATCTTGGTGTATCATTCTGACTTCCTCAAACAGAAACTGGAAATAATATACTTAATTATGTATGTATATATACACGCACAAACACACACACACACACACACACACACACACACACACACACACATCTATCTAGTTGACCCCAAAAACAGTTTGTTCTAAGAAAGAAACAAATGATTTAGGTCATGAGTCCATGTTTTATTTTTCTCAAGCTGGCTTGACATGCATTACATAAGAGTTGCATTGGCCTCCTGAGGGAGCCAGTCCAGAACTTCCTGGATTTGGGATTTGGGGGTACAGAGTTATATGCTCTTTGAAGAATAGATGTTCCCAAGGAGTGCTAATCAACTCTGATTGGTCAGCATACTGGGAGGTGGGCTGTATTAAAATGAGGGTCTTGAGTATGTGACTTAGGTCACTTAATCCTGGTACAATACCTTTTCAACAGGGGCTGATATCATCCTGCCATCATTCTACCTCCAGACAGAGGAAATCAGAGGAAATACCTGTTCTATCAGACCATGCTCCAACCAGACCACTCTCAGCCTTGGGCTCTCTAGACAGAAGAACCTGTCTCCACCCAAGCCTGAGCAGATTAAATCAATTCAGGCCTGGGTTGGAGTTTGACCGGGATAAAATTCAATGCAATTTCATTATCAGTAACGTGAGCAGTAGGCTGGCTGGGGAGGGGAAGCTCTGAGAATCAATTTTCACAATACATATATATATGTATATGTGTGTGTGTGTGTGTGTGTGTGTGTGTGCATGTATATATGTAAATTATATATACTTTTAATTATATACCTATATCTATATCTATATATATCTCCTTAAATAATATATTTAAATAAAGTGTTTTAGAAACCAGTCACTTGATAGTGGTAGGGCCTTTGTGCTATTCAATAATTGAATAATTCTGGATAACTCTATTAAAACTAAACCCTCTCCCTCTGCTCCCTCCCACCCCAATAGCCTTATTTCTAGGAATTGTCAAAGCAACCCAATTGTCCCTCAGCTCATGTCCAGTGGGGATTGGGTTATGCTTATAAGTTATGCTTATAAGTAGGTTACTTGAGACCAGAAGTACATATAACCAGCACTTCTGCCCAGGACTTCCCTTCCCCATCTAGAGGTACATTTTTTAGCATTTTTCTTAACCTGTCAGTCCTAAGAGGCCTGGTGTATAGTAAGTGAGAGCACTAAGAAGTGCTTGCTGCAGTAAAGGTCACCCAGAGTTTTAGACAGATATCTTGTCTAAATCAATAAGTACATGTTATCACCCATTGTTATGGATTTTATGTGAATAAATGGTATGTTGTTGTTGTGGTTCAGTTGTTTTTCAGTCGTTTTCTTGGCAAAGATACTAGAGTGGTTTGCCATTTCCTTCTCTAGCTCATTTTCCAGATGAGGAAACTGAGGCAGACAGGGTTAAGTGACTTGTCCAGGGTCACCCAGCTAGGAAGTATCTGAGGCCAGATCTGAATCATGAAGATGAGTCTTCCTGATTCCAAGCTCAGTGCTCTATCCACTGCACCACCTAGCTATCTTGTAAAATGGTATGCTTGTCTCCGATGAGAACTATCCATTCTGTCTCCCTGTCCTTTGTAAGAATGAGGTTACTTTAGGTCAGAAGAGTACAAAATAGCATGGGAATGACTTCTTTTTCTATTTGAACTTTCCACTAAAAAAGAAAAAGCAAAAAACAAACCAGAGATGACAGCATCAAAAGTTTCTAGTCTATCATTGTTCCTCTTATAACATGTGGAGGTGTATCATCCATGGGGAAGATGTTGGGAACTTTTGCTTGTTTCATAAATAGATCTATTATTGAGAAAGAGCATGCTATAGTTGAAAGAATGCTAGATTTGGATTTGGAGTCGGTAAAAACTGCTCAAGTCCTACTTCTGGCACTTGTTAGCCACGTGACCATAGGCAAGTAATTTAATCTCTCTAAGCCTCAGTTTCTTCATCTGTAAAACAGGGACAATAATACCTAAAACATCTGCCTCACAGGACTGAGGATTAAATGAAGGAATACATGTAAAGTACTTTGCAAACCTTAAAGTGCTCTTTAAATTATATGATATATGTACTATACATAATGAACATATATATGTCTATACATACACATCCACTCATCCATATATAAATGCTATGTAAATGTTAGCTATTATCAGTTCTGGTAGGTCAAACTAATAAATATCCAGCTCCTACTATGCACATAGAAGGGTTCCAGCACTGACTCAAAATCCATATGTTCAGAACAATAAAAAGAACAAATACTATAACGAGCACCTTTATTTACAGAGACATGTCTTGTCTCTAAATGCGGTTATTGTTTCTAAGGTGACATCAAGAGATGCCTGGGTTAGGGAACAATGTTAATCTTTCTCCACTATGCCCATTATTAAAAGCAATTAAATTCTAGGAAAAGTGAAACTTTTGACTTATGGCCCCCACCCTCCAAATGATTCCATTTATTTATTAGTTTATTTTTATTTTAAATTTCATTTATTTATTTATTTATATTTAGAGTCACATTTTGACTCTAAATAAGTAGTTAAAAATGCATCTAGACAAAGCCACTCCCCATGCACCATACTTAGGCCACCATGCTCCTCACCAAATATTCTCCCTCTTCCTGTTTTTTGGCCCTTTTTGTCTTTGTGCTTTGTAAGCTATGCCCTTCCCACAAGTTGGTGGTATTGTTTATTCAGTGGGAAGACCTTTGAACTGTACTTCAGGAGGCCTAGTTTCTAGTCTTTATCACTAAATCTCTAACTCATCACAAACCTTCTGCTTATCACTTATTTTTCTTGTGTTTCCATTTGCCTGCCTATAAAATGGGAATATCAATGCCTATTGGATTCTAAGGAGAGTTAGGAGAGATGAGATAATGTCATCCAATAGCACAAAGCTTCCCTACTTAATTCATTTGAAAACAAAGCAAAGCAAAACAAAACATTTTGCTAGATGACCCTTGTTCTACCCTAACCTGGTGCTCTGCTTGTATAAATACTTGGTGGAATTTACAGAGTGTGATTATGTTATTCCCAGGGCCTGGTACATAGTAGGTGTTTAGTAAATGTTTCTGATTAATTGATGTTAGAGAAACAGGATGAGGGAATGGATGTTTGTCTCAACTCTTTCCCCTTCCCCCAAGAATGTGCACCAGATGTTTGCCTCATTATAGTACCATAGATAGTCCTGGATACTCAATCCTGAAGGGGGTATAGGAGAAAGGGAACCTAGCCAGCACCAGTTCAATTCAGCTTAGGTCAACATTTATTAAGTACCTATTATGCCTAAGTCAGTGAGATGGGTATGTAAGACACAGTTCATGCCCTTGAGGACCTACAAGCTAGTATTTGTGTAAACAACTCTAATTCAAAATTGAGTATGACAAGAAATAAGAGAGGTAAAGATAAAATACTATGAGAGATCTGAAGAGAAATTATTCCTGGCAGAGGAAAGAGGGTTGGCCCAGTGAGTGCTTCATGGACGAGCTGACATATCTAAGTTGGGCCTCAAAGGATAGGTAGGGTTTCAACAGGTAGAGGTGAAGATGGAGTTGGGAAAGTAGAGGAGATTTCTCCTTGAAATAATGGAATAGATGAGGAAATGCATAGAGAGTGATACTCCCACTCATCTCTTAGAGAATATTGTAGGGCTTGTTACACTCTGCCATGATTATTTGGCAGACTTGTAGCCCCTGTGACACTGTTTATTATTTATCTAATATTTTGCTTTTTTAGAATTTTGTAGTTGCAAGTATCATTTTTCCAAATTCTGAAAAATGTAAAAAATCAACATTGATTGTATATTCACATTTATATATGTAGCTATATTAATCAGTAAGGTCTATACTGTTGGGAATTTTATGTTTTAGAAGAGCATTTCCCCTCCCCTGGGGGAATCTGATGGCATTTCACATGTAGAATCCCAAAGGAAAAAAAATCTACAAGCTCCTTAATAAGGCTTTTGATCCCTCACTTGGGAGAATAAACCAAGGTTATGCCAAGACTATCTGGTATTTACCAGAAAACTTAAGGGACAGAACTCCCTGGGAAGATTTAAGCCCGTATCACTTGGTGTCTTTTCTGTAGGTATTAATTGTCCATGCTTTTTTACTTTTACCCCTGAAACCAGCCAAAAGATCTCACCTTCTTTTCCCAATAGTAACTCCACTGGTTAAGTGTCCACTTGGGCTAAGAGCCCTATAACATCTGACATTTTAAGACTTTTCACAGGGCACATTTTATTTTCATATTCTTATCCCCCTCAACCAGTTAATGTGCTCAAAGATCCCCAAAGTGGATCTTTGTAGTTCTTGAAATCAGAAGTAGCAGACCATACTTGGATTCCACCAATCATATTGTCTTGGAACCCTGGAAAAATGAAAAGCATCTCTAACATGTCAGAGATGGGACCCTTTCTACACACACACACACACACACACACACACACACACACACAATAGGAAAGCTGAAAAGACACATTTGGAGCTATCACACCAACACTTCAATCCAGTTGTGGATTTAGAGGACAGCAGCAATCTAGCTTTTGTCTTCAGTCCTTTAGTGAGGCCTTGGTTGGTTATACAGAATAAACTTCTGTAGCATCTGGGCCTGGGTGTGAGTATCTAGAACACCCAACTCTTCTCTCTTCTCTCACTTTGTACTGGTATGTTGATTCCAGATTGTACTCACACTGAGAGGAGCAGGTTTTCCTCGAAAGCTGCAACTCAGTCTCTGAGTCCTAAGAGTGGCCACGAAGCTACAACTCAGTCTCAGAGTCCTAGGTTTGAAGGAGTTACACATACTCCCGGCTGGTAGATCCTGAGTCCCCACCAGTATGCTTCCCATTTACAAATCACTGAATAAGACACAATTCACCCTTAATCATGAAGCATTCTCTAAATGGAATACAAAGCAAAAATAAACCCATAAACATAGGCCACACTTTCCCACTAATACACATAGTATCTGTGGAAGAAGAATGGGTACAAATTTATAGAAACCTAGAAGGGAGGCATGTGAGTAAGGAAACCTACAAGTGTGAAACAATTCACAGCTCTGGACTTGATATATATTTAGAAAAAATCTGTACCAAAGGCTCCTTGAGCATGGCCTCTTCTTTCTGCCTTTTCTACTCAAACTACTCTTTGACTAGGCTTTAAGGCAGTAATACACTCTTTTAGTAAAAGCAATTCCCCCAAACATGGGATCTGCAGAGTTATTCAGACCAGGTCTTCTGTGCTCTGAGGGGTTTCTTTCTCTCAAGTTTTAGGTGGTAGTGAAATAAATGATAGGCAAGTCTCTTCTTTCCCTAATCAGCTCTGTTAAGCAGCAGCAGATTCTTCTTCCTCAAATCAATAACCAGTAACAAAACTTCTCCGGTCAGCTCAGCTCCCAGCAGCAGATGCAGAGCTATCTTCCTCTAGTCAGTTTCCTCAGCAGAGAGGCAATGAAGTCTAGAGTCTAGGTGTAGGATGTACTCTCAGTTATTAGTTTATCTGCATTTCTGTAAGCCATCTGTACAGCTGGACACAGCTGGACTTAGCTCCATTCAAGTAATAGGCAGCAATATCATTTTTTTTTTCCTTCTTAGCTTTTTCTATCTTCTTCACTTCTATTCTCACTCTTCTTCTTTGGTCTCTGTCTTGATTCCTGCTTCAGAGCAGGATCTTTTTGTGTGAAGTGACTCACCTCTATTTTTGGGTGATAAACCAAAATTCACAAATTTGTTGCCACAAATTAGCAACATGCAATTGTCTCATAGTCACCCAAAAGTTCTAATTATCAGAGTTTCCTAGCTATCTACCTCAAGGCTCTCATAATAGTCACATGCAAATTAGTTGTTAGGAAATGACAATGGCTATATTTGTTTTCAATAAGTAGTTTGGTTGTTTTTTTTTCCTTTCTCTGAGGGTTGCTGTTTCTCAAGTTCTCTTAGAACTGTCTCTGTTTTTTCCCCAAGTACTTTTCTAATTTGAAAGGGCCTCCTCCTTACTTTTTAATAAATCTTTTATTGGACTCATAAATCTTGTGCAGATCTTTTTCCTTTATCCCCGGGGCAGACACTGAGTTGCCATATAATCACTCATTTAGAGGGACCTTTGCTGATACATGTAAGAATTTATGCAGAGAGCCCTTCATTGAAGTGAGTGCTCTCTAATTTAGACAGGTCAGATAGAAGCAAGACTTTTTAGGAGACACAGTAAATAGAGAGATAGTGTAGATTGATCTTTGTAGAATAATAATAGTAGCAGGCATTTATATAGTTCTTCAACATGTCCACGACACATCCTTACAACAACCCTGGTGGGTAGGTGTCATTATTATCCCTATTTTACAGATGAGGAAACTGAAGCAAACAACATGACTTGCCCAACATCACATAACTAATACATGTCTGAGGAGATTTTAACTCGGGTCTTCCTGACTCCGGGTCCAATGCTCTATTCACTGTGCCACCTAATTGCCTAAGTTTGTTGGGGAAGAGCAATGAGATAACAACAATAATAACAACAATAGCTAGCAT
This sequence comes from Vombatus ursinus, assembly GCF_900497805.2. NCBI lineage: Eukaryota > Metazoa > Chordata > Mammalia > Diprotodontia > Vombatidae > Vombatus > Vombatus ursinus. The sequence continues at coordinate 7,235,213 of NW_020954720.1, forward strand.
TTATATAGTATTTTAAGTTTTGCTAAGTTTTTTACATTGTTATCTCATTTTATTCTCACAACAACTTTGGGAGGTAGGTGCTATTATTACCCCATTTTACAGGTAAGAAAACTGAGTGACTTGCCCAAGGTTACATAGCTATTAAGTGTCTGAGGCTGGATTTAAATGTAGGTATTCCTGATTCTAGGTTTAGCACAAACTATCCCTTATGCCAAGGGAAAGTCAGGATAGGATAAGGAAGACCTGAGTCTTTCTAGAGGGTACAGGGAAAGTAGTTATTGGAGAGGAAAAGATTGAGGATGGAGGACGGGATGATTGGCATGTCTCGTGACATTTCTCCATAGTTCATTTCTTAACTCTATTTAATTATCTCTCACAAAAAAAAATAAAAGGGGGAGTTTTGCATCATTTACAGAATTGTCATCAAACCAAACTTTTACATTTTCAGTCTTTACCATTTCTGATGAGGGAATAATGAAGAATGTCCAGACTCCACACCTTTATTGTGGGACGGGAGAAGAAGAAATCAGACATGCATCCATTATATTATTTTTCTTGTCATTTTAAATTACTAGGTGGCAGTTTTGAAATACTGTACATGACTGAATATGGCCTGAAGTAAATACCATGTCTGATGCTGGCAGACAATAGATTTCCAGGAGCCTGAAGCGTGCAATTTTTGAAACTCTCTTTTTCTCCTCCCCCTTACTTGTAGTTTCAGGTCATTTTTATAAATAAAAATAACCTTAAAAATAAAAGTGCAAACAATGAACTTTAAAATGTGTCTATTTACATGTTATCATCTTTTCCTATTTTGAGGGAAAATTTCCTTTTTGATTCTGTCTTTTCCTTAGCTGCATCCTTTTCCCCTCTGTCTTGCCTCTCCTCCACCCCACACCCACAACTGTAGTCTTTCCTTTGTGCCTTTTTCTCTTTTCATTTTCCCATTTTTCTTTATCTTTGAAAAACCATATAGTATTTTCTTCATTATTTCTGTTGTCTTTCTCATAGCACAAGACTTTCTTCTGAAGGTGAACCCAGGATAGAAAGGAGAGGTACACTAGTATTGTTGGGGATGGGATCTGACTTTGGGATCTGGACCCCAAAAAAGAAAAGCCCTGGGCTTTCCCACATGGCCAAATCTCTGGCATTTGCCTGAGGCTGTAATCCTATCAACTGGCTTTTCATTATCCCCTCCCAATTCTCTGTTACCCTTAACCTAGCCTAGCTCTCCACTGCCTTACCTCCTCATGCCCCCCCCCCACTTCCCTCCCTTAATCCTGTCTAGACCCCATTCTCCCTTGGCCACTTGGTCCAGGTCCCTGGCATTCTGTTACCTCACAGTCACCCCAGCTTATTGGCCACTCCCATCCAGATCCTCCTTAGACCCCTCCTCCAGTCACCCCAGACTACTTGGCCATTCCTAGATCCCTCCCACAGTCTTTCTGTAAATAAGGTCCATCTGGCCTCCATTAAGGTGCTCAGATTCTTAAGAGTCTGGCCAACATGGCGGATTCTTTAAGTCTCACCCACCCTGGATTGATGTTCTAATAAGATTTGTCTTTGGCTGAAATAAGGCTTGGGTCGAATTCATTTGGGCAGGACCCAAATGTTGTGATTTTGGGGTCCCAGCACCCCTAAACCTCAATAGTATGGCCGTATCACCTTTAGCTTTTTTTATAGCCCTCAGGGCTAATTCCCATTTCTTTTTCTCCTTCTACCACAGGTAGCCCATCTCTTTTACAGTGCCTTCTATCCTTGAGATTTGGATATCTAAAATTGAACTTGCCATTTTCACCCCTGACAAAGATATTCTTCGCGATGTCTCTATTAGTGTTGAGAAAAGTGAACCCAGAAGAGATGGATACACAGGCATGTTTTATTCTGTATCCAGGTTTTGTCAGTTCTTTAGTCATAATCTCTTTCCCTAGCTCCCTTTCCATTTTCACTGTCACTGCTCTACAACTGCTTTAGGAATCAGGGAGCTAGGGTTCTGGTCTGGCTCTGCCAATTTACTAGTCATGTAACATTGAGAACAATATGCTGGAGCTAGCTCAAACTGTTTCAAGAGAGCTGATAGTTAAATCTTCAGTGTTCAGTTCGTGTTTGGAAATCTGCAAATGCTACAAACCAGGCTTGATTTATCATTTTGTCAATTGTCTAGACTTACGAAAGTGATAAAGTGTAGATTAAAAATGTAGATTAAACTTAAAAGTAGATCATGGGTAATTGTATTCTTCTGGAAAGTCAATTGTTAAAACATTTTCCAGCATACCACTGCATGTAGTGGATACAAGTTCTGGTCTTGGAAGAAGATCTGGGGTCAGATCCAACCTTGTACACATACATTGGGCAAGTCAGAGCCCCATCTGAAAAATGCAAGTTGTATTTGATAACCTTTTAGGTCCTTTCCTTAGGTCCTCCCTTTAGGTCCTCTAAATCTGTGATCCTAAAAGTGTTGACTTAATCCTCTGAACCTCATTTTGATCACCTATAACAGAGATGATAATTCTCGGCCTGTTGATTCACAATATTGTTGTGAGGATCAAATAAATTAGGGTATCTAAAAACACTTTATAAACTATAAAATATTATATATGTAATGAAAGTTGATCAGGACAGCCCTAATTGATTTGATGAGCCCCATAATCAGCTTGATGAGATTATAGGGTGTGGACTTTTGAAGGAAGGGAAACATATCATGAATGCAGACATGTGCTCTTACTGAGAGGATGCAGCTCCTATGATTGATCGCTAGTGACTTGAATTCCCTCCAAGATGATTGAAGATTGAGATTCAGGTGAATAGACTCTGGTTCAAAGGAGCTAATCTCCCTCTGTGGTCTATAAACATCCCCTGTGAAACAGCCTACTTTTTATTTTTCCTTGCTTTCCCCTCTTTGACTTTTAGGCCAGAGTATAGCAAGGGAAGGATGTGGAGGAAGGACGAGAAGGGGATTCAACCCTATCCTTAACTGTTGAATTTTAGAAGAAACACATAAGAAGTGGCCTGTGCCCAGGTAAGCCTGAGAGGGAGATTATTAAGGCTTTGAGCTCCTGGATATTATCTTCTGCCATTCAGTTACCTTTTCTGAGCACAAATCAGAGACTAGAAATCCTGAGAATGGACCTTTGCAATTGTAGAGATTGTAACAAGGCCAACGAAACTTTAACTATCGTAGATACCTTCTATAATGTCTGATTTCTGTAGTTTCTCTGACTCCCTACTTATTATGTATATAAAGAGAGGCAGCTAGGTAGGCCGTGGATAGTGCTAGGCCTGAAGTTAGGAAGATTATCTTTGTGAATTTGAATCCAGCTTCAGACACTTATTAGCAGTGTCTTGGCAAGTTACTTAGCCCTCTTTGCCTCAGTTTCCTTATCTGTAAAAAATGAGCTGGAGAAGGAAATGGCAAACCACTTCAGTATCTTTGCCAAGAAAGTTCCAATGGGGTGACGAAGAATTGCATGTGACTGGAAAAAAATATAAGGATGTGGTTTTGTTTCTGAGAATTTTTTTACAATTTATTTTTAGTTATCAATAACCATTTCCATACAGTTTTGAGTTTTAAATTTTCTCCCCTTCCCTCCCCACCTCCCTACCCAAGACAGTGGGCAATCTGATATAGGTTATACATATACATTCCTATTAAACATATTTTCACATTAGTCATGTTGTAAGGAAGAATTTGTTTCTGAGAATTTTATAACTGATAATGCTATCCTTCCTCCCTGAGAAAATTAAATGAATTAATATTGCTTGCTATAAAATATATAGATTCATATACACATTTATACATAGCTATATTAATTAGCAAAAAGAGCCTTCTTAGGCTCTTTGCATATGGGAAATTTATTCCTCCTTTTCCACCATTTCACTCATAGAATGCCAAAGCAAGGGTGGGGGGGCAGGATCATGTAAGCATTTCTATAAGGCCTTGGATCTCTCACTTGAGAGAGCAACCTAAGATCATTTTTTTTGTTACTTGCCAGATAATTGACCTGGGGTGGTTAGGTGGGTCAGTGGATAGAATCTGGATAGGGCTTGGAGTCAAGAAGATCCAAATTCAAATCCAGACTCAGATACTGACAGTGTGACCCAGAGTAAGTCATTTAACCTCTGCCTCAGTTTCCCCAACTGTAATTTGGGGTAATAATAGTACCTATCTCCCAAGATACTTGTAACGATCAAATGAAATACAATTTGTAAAGTGCTTAGTACAGTGCCTGAAACACTGTAGGTGTTTAATAAATGCTTGTTACCTCCCTCTCTCCCACAGGTGTTAATTATTCCCTTGTTTTTGTTTTCAGTTCTAGAACCAGACAAGGTTTACCTCCTTTGCCCAATAATAACCTCAAAGATAAAGTGTCTATCTGAATTGAAAAAGCCCCACAACTTCCTTTCTAATCCCTCAGTTCCCTCTGCTTAGATTACCCTAAGAAAATCAGCAAACCTTCCACTCCCACACTTTCGTTCCTATCAACCAATTGCTAAGCTCAAAAATCCCAAAGCATAGATCTAGAATTAGAGGTAGCCAATTTTGCTCCCAAACATTCACTATCCTGGAACTTTGAAAAAGGAGGAAGCATCTCTTAATTCAAATCAGAGATGAGACTTCTTCATACATACAGGACAGAAATCTGGGAAGCCTTCTTTGGGAAATGGAGAGAGAGAGAGAGAGAGAGAGAGAGAGAGAGAGAGAGAGAGAGAGAGAGAGATGACTTTGTGTAACTCTGCCTCACTTAAATACGATTCATGCAGAAGCCAAGACATCACCCGTGTTATTGATGGGAATGGGGCCTGGATCCCAAAAAGGAAAAGCCCTGGACTGCTCAGGACCAAGGTGAGTGAGAAATATTTGTTTAGTAGTCCCAGAAAGAGGGGTTGAATGTCTTATGGTACTGTATTTGTTTATGAGTTCCTATTTATGAAACATCTTCCAGTCTCTGGCATTCTCCTGAGGCTATAACCCACCCAACTGGCCTTTCATTGTGGCTACACCCAATCTCCCAATTCTGTTCTGTTACTCCCACCCCTGGCCACTTCCCACCCTTAATCCTATCTAGACTCCATTCTCCCTTACTCACGTGGTCCAGGTTCCTGGATTTCTGTTACCTCACAGTCACACCAGCTTACTGGTCACTCCCATCCAGATCCTCCCTAGACCCCCTCCTCACAGTCACCTCAGACTACTTGGCCACTCCTAGATCCCTCCGACATATATAAGATCCATCTAGGCCACCATTAAGGTGCTCAGATTCTTAAAATCTACCCAATAGCCAGACTCACTAGGAATCTCACTACTGCCCCAATCAGTGTTCTAATAAACTTTGTCTTTGGCTGAAAGAAGGCTTGGGTCAAATTCATTCCGGCAGGACCCGTATCTCTTACTCTCATTATTTTGGGGTCCTAGTACCTAAATCCCTAAACCTCAACAGTGTCATTGGTCTTCTTTGAAAACTAGGGATGAACAGCCATTCAAAAGGACTAGCATTATGTCTGTCTATATTGATGGTCTAGAGTACAATTTATAGGGGTTCAAAACAAAGCTGCTTCTCTAGTCACTAGGGGCAAGGGTAGCTCCAAGCTTATACCCACTGGCTAAGACCCTTCTCACCAAATGCTAGTTTTACAAAAGACCATCACAAATAATGAATAATGAGTAAACTCATTTATCCAAGCAAAACAGCAAAAAGAAATTGGAAAAGTTCTACAGACTTGAATATACCAGAAAACATACAAGAGTAATTGAACTCTTTGTTGGGAGCAGGATAAAGTCTTCCCTGATCTCACTGATCTCCAAAGACTCCTGAGAGGCAAAATAGAAATCAGGAACATTCAGAGAAGCCAGCTTCCCCTACATTTCTTTAGTTTCTGAAGTCTCTATCTCCTTCCTGGAGCTGGGCCCAAAGAAAATCTGAACCATGTGTCTCTCCTGGATCAGCAACTCTGGCACCAACTTTATCCTTCATGAAGGAATGCAACTTGGTGTCAATATCCTTTCCATCAATTTGGAGTCTTCTGAATACACAGTGGCATGCAAAAAACCCCAGGCTTGGGAACTCCTGTTTCTCATAGTTTACTCATTTAGAAAGCATTTGTTGCCAAATAAAAGAATTTATATGAGAAGAAACTGATCAAGTCTCCTCTTCATTTTCAAATCCCTCACTCAGAGAAGCCTTATTGTATTTGCTGCAGTGAGTAGACCCATTTTAGGGATTGCCTCATAAGTAATTCTGAGTGCTAGAGTTACCAAGAATTTAAAAGTTCATGACTTCAAAAGTTGGACATCACCTCTCAGAGGGAGATTTCCTTAACATCGGGTTTTTAAGAGAAGAGGATCCTCCGTGGAAGACGCTAAAGTGCCAAAGCCATGTCAAGTGATCTGGGCCTTGCCAGTTCTGTTGATATTGCTGTGAACTGCTCAGGACCAAGGTGAATGAGAAATATTTGTTTAGTAGTCCCAGAAAGGGGGGTTGAATGTCTTACGGTACTGTATTTGTTTATGAGTTCTTGTTTGTCCTTTGCATCTCATGCACTTTCTCTTGTGGATGAAATAAAAAGGCTATCCTATATCTGATGCTTCTATTGTAATGGAATTCCTATGTGGGAATCACCTATACTAGGAGCTATACCTGAACTTTATTTTATAGATTTTTTTCCAGGAGAAATTCAGGTTGGAGGCACAAGAGGTCAAAGAGAAAATGTCTCCTTTGTGAGTAGACTTCCATGATGAAACCAAGTCCATATGGACTCGGAGTTCTTGAGGGACAGAGGAGAGGAAGGGATCCTGGGTCATATGTAAATATATATATATATTTTATTATTATTATTATTATTATTAAATAAGGTCCTTGTTACCTCATATATGAACTACTGCAATAGTTTTCTAATGCATTTTCCTTTTTCCTTCCTTTACTTCTTTCTTTAATCCAGGGGTTTGTTTTTGAGCGAATTTTTTTTTAATTTAAAAAATGCATTTAAAAAATGTAAAAACCATTCTTAGCTCCCAGGCTGTACAAAAACAGGTGCAGGAGTATTTGGCCCCCAGAGTTTGCTGAAACCTGCCTAATCTGTCCTACCTAGTGTTGTCAGTTTTCTGTATTCTATTTATCATATTTATATTTTTAAAAATAAAGTTTTGGTGATAATTTTTTGTTTTAACTAATCTACATTTTCCAATGTATTTGATGCCTCTCCCCTCCCAGGGAGCCATCCCTTATAACAAAGAATATAAAAGAGGAGAAAAAAGTTCAACAAAACTAACATATACATACACATATATGTATATGTATATGTATGTATATATGTATATACACACACACATATACATACATATACATATATGCATATATATACATATATACACACATGCATACATACATATAGACACACTTACATATATGTGTGTGTGTATTGGACAAGGGACTTAGATTATATTGTGCAGGAGGCTTGTTCCATATCTCTTTAGAGAGAAGAATAGAGACCCAATAAATAATTCTGGGGTTACTCAGAGACTCCAGTGGTGGTCGTATAGGAAAGGAGGAATCGGGGCTGAAAGACATGGCATTACTGGTAATTAGAGCCCAGAAGGGTGTGACTCCTGACTGAGCTCAGAACTTTGTCAGACCTGACCCACAAGAAACTCATTAATGGGTAGAAGGAGCTGGTTCCTTGCTAGAAACGCTCAGCTCCAATTTGTAAGTGCGTTATGATTTCTTGCCTATGAGCTATGACTTCTTCAGAGACAGTCTAACGGGCACAGAGGCTTTCAAACCAGAAGAGAAGGCAAGTTTGCTGATGTTCCTTAGAGAAAATCACAATTAGGGGGACAGATATGCCAGAGGACAAAATGGTATACTGGGGAGCTGGACAGAGCCACTTCTGGAGGGATTTCATATAAGGAGGTCCCTGGGGCCCTACAAAGACATTGAATAAATATCTGTTGAATGAACGAATGAACATTTTCACAATTTTGAACATGATCTGTTTCTTAATTCCCTCTTAAAAAAACAAAAAACAAAAAAAAATCACTTTAGACTACCCAGACTTTTCTGTCGGACTTTTCTATCACTTCTTTGTCCTTTGGCCATGATCAAGGAATTGGGGGTTGTACTATGCTTTTCTTCCCCTTTTTTTTCTTCCCTTTTTCAGCCAGCTGCTCCTTGGGCCCCAGGGATTTTTGCTGCATAGGTGGGGAGGGGGTAGGGAAGGGAGAGAAGATTCAAGCTTTCTCAGAATAACCTCAATTTGCAGCCACATTTGTGACTCAGTGTTGTGATCCCTGCCTGAAATTCTTTCTCACAATTAGACTTAAAAGAAAGAAAAATAAAATAAAATCACCCATGTAAAGCACTTGCAAATTGGAGCTGGGTGTTTCTTGCAAAGAACCAGCTCCTTCTATTGGTTAATGAATTTTCTCTTGGTCAGCCCGTGCCATCATGCTGGGACCTCACAGAAGCTGATACCACCTCTACCTGATACAGCTGGCTGCTCATTACATTCCTAGGATTTTGAAATGGGGAAAAAAAAAAATCTTTTTTTCTCCTAAATAGGCTACATTTCTGTTCGCTCCCTGAAACACAGAGGATACGTTACAACATAAAAGCAAAGGTTCGCTCCTGAGAAGGGGAGAGGAAGCAAAGAAACACTAAAGGGAAAAGAGACCCATCCATACATGACAGGAAAACCAAAAGAAATTGGGAGCGCTGCATACAATGGGCCACATGGCCTTTGTTTCACTCCTGGCTGACTCCTTTTGAATTAGGGGACGTGCCAAGTTATGTGGTAACTCAGAGTCCCTTGCCAGGCTCTGGGTATTTCTGGCCTCTTAGCATCTGTCCTGTTTACTCCTCACAATGAATGTGAGGGGATTTCTTTCTGAACTAATCACAGGGCCTCACAGGATGGCAGGCATCATTTCTACACCTCTTGTTTCATGTGAAGCTGAGGGATGGGCTTCCGGTGAGACCCCTCTTATTCATTCTAATGCAGGCTTTCCACTCCCTATCGCCCTCCTGCAGATCCATTTGAAATACTGAATCTCTGATGTAGCCACAAAGAGTAGCTTACCTTCCAATGCTTTATTTTTAAATGCCTTTTTCTTTCCTTTAGAAAGGTTTTGTATGTGACATTATTGGGGGGTGGTGTATGTGTGTGTGAGTTAGCATTCATAATGTAAATAATTTAAAATTAGAGCAAAATAATGTTGAGTTTATTTGAAATTACATAAATATACAATAAGTCTAAAATTAGGAAAACATCATGCTCCATTGTGGACAAACACCCATCCTTCACTATCAGGGTGGTTGTTAGGCTTTAATGAGACAGTATATGTAAAATGCTTTCAAAACTTTAATTCACTATATAAATGCTATTTATTATTATTATTTCATCATTTCACATTGCTTCTCTTAAAATATATTATTGACTAAAAAAATACCTCTCACTTCTGATTAACTCCTTTCAGAAGAACCCTCCATTATAACAAAATAATATAGTTAAAAATACACGCACACACACACACACACACACACACACACACACACACACTCACTGTCCCATGTCTAAAACATAGGTCTAATTCTTTGCCTCTCTGCCAAAAGGTACGAAACATGTTTCACTGTCAATCTTCTGAAGTCATTACTATACATTGTGTTGATCAGAGTTCACTCAGCCTCAGTTCATAAACATCTCCTCAAGTTTATCTGCCTTCTCCAAATTTATCATTTCTTATGGTGCAATAATATTCCATTACTTTCACATGCCACACAATTTGTTCAGCCCTTCCTTAGTTGATGGGCACCCACTTTGTTTACAATTCTTTGCAGCTATGAATGAATATTTCTCTTCATGTATGAGACTTTTCCTCCACCACCTCAGTAGCTTCTCTTCTTTTGAACAATGAAATTCACTTATGTCCTCTCTCCGCATCTTTGTCACTGTCGTCTACCAACCTCTTTCCTATTCTCTTCCGTGATTTGAGGCATTGGACCACTTTGTTTCCTGCCATCAACCTTTATAACTTCATCACACACGGTAATAAACCTTTTGACTTCACACAATTCCCTGTACTTCTCAATTCCCGTTATAACTCCCATATGAATGTCAACCGGCCATAAGCATCATCACTCAGAATCAACCTACTTCCAGAATTTTGATTTCCCCCTTCTTACAACCTCCTGTCCCTATAATTCTCCCAAACTCTTTCTTTTTTGTTGAATTTATTTTTGTCCTTTTTTTTGATCTTCAGTCCCTTAATTATGATTTATTTTTCTAATTTGTCAACCTGTGGCTTCGCTTTCTTCCCTACCTAGGTTCCATGATCACTTAGGTCAGAGATCTTTTCACTTATATCCTAATCTGATCAACCCCTTGTCTTTCTTGCATATTCTCCTTACCCACGTAATGTCCTGGTAAATCCCACCATCCTCTTTCTCTGCTCTTGTTATTCTTGTGGGAAGAACACAGGAAATCTAGCCAGCTGATTCCACTACAAGCTCATGCCACTTAACCTCACCTAGACCCTCAATACAGCTCAGAAGTCCTTTTGATTACGTCTCAATGAGTCCTTATCACATTCCCTATAGCAGGTGTTCTATACCTTTTCTACTCTTCTCAAGTCCCTGACCCACATCCACTCAGTTTTGGGGTAAGTGATCTTGCTTATCCACTTTACTGACAGGTGAATTTCCTCAACTTCTCTCTTTTCTACCTCAAAGTTTCTCTTCTTTCTGTCTCAATAAAAAAGTCCCTTTTCAAAGCTAATTTATTCATGTGTTCTCATTTTTCATCTCTCCTGCCTCCTCTGGTACTTTAAATCACAAATTATTTACATTTTCTCTTGCATTTTCAATCTCTCTTCTGTCCATTGGCTTTTTGTCTTCTACCTGAAACTTTTCAGGTCTCATTTCACGAAAACAAACTTTACCTCGACACTGCTACCCCCAGGATCTATTGTTCTTTCTCCTCTTCAACATCAACCATCTCAAAAGAGTACTTTAAACTTCCCCCGTTCACATCCTTGCTGTCCATTGACTCCCCAACTATTTCAGTCATTTTATTTTATTTTTTACCCCACTGATCTACTGAAACTATGGTCTGGAAGGGTCACCAATAACATTCCTTAATCCGATGGGTTTTCCTCAGTCCCCTTTTTGGACCTCTCTGTTACATTTGTTTTTACTTTTTATCACCCCCTCCTTAAAATTCTCTCTACCTGTGAATGGCCTTCTCTATGTGATCGTCAATATGTAGCTTATAGGGTAGGCTTATCCCTTGTTCTGACAGGGCATCTTTTTTTTTTTTTTCTGAGACTAAGTCTCCCAATCTCACCCAGGCTGGAAGTATAGGGGCTACTCATGGTCCTGGTTGCACTATATTGGTGCAAAATGTTTTATCTTCTCTGGTTTGTTCTTCCTTAGGAAACCTGGTATTCCCCCTTCCACTCATGGGTGCTCACTAAATTAATGCTACACTTAGTGCAGATGCCTGATTGACTCAGCACAGCATCTTTTAACTTATTTTATTGTTAGAAGGTAGGGTCTAGAATAATTGAATTGAGGTCCATTTGTCAGAGATAGCTTAGGCCAATTTGTAATTTATTCCCCAGGGTTAGAAAAATCAGAACTGGCTTAACCCAAGAAGATATGTCTATGGATCCAGGATCTAGTAAACACCATAATAATGATAATAATAATAATGACAAAAAAATCTTTTAGAGCATTTGAGGTTCACAAAGCCCTTTCCTCACAATGATTTTGTGACATAGTAGAAGTATCATTACTCCCACTTGGTAAATTGTTTAAATGACTGGTCCATAGTAATATAACTAATAACAACAATCACAGGAGACATTTATATTATACTTTAAGATTTTCAAAATATGTTTCATACATCTTCATTTGATCTTCATACCAACCCTATGACGTAGGTACTGCAGACTTGTTCAAGTAACTTACCTCAAATAGACGAAATCTCAGAGTTAACCAGTATAGAAATATTCAATGGGTCTCCTGGATTTTCTGAAAGACCTTGTAGATGAAATGTCCAATTGCATGGGTAATCTTTGAGGAATGTGGGAGAATGGGAGAGGGAAGGTCAATTCATCAAAGTATAGACTCCTGAGCTTGGTATTTATTCCTAACAAATGTCTAAAACTGATGATTAAATTGATGGTTTGTGGGCCTTTAGAAAGAGAAATGATTACCACTAGGGGCCGGCATGGGCTCATTCTAGTTCTCATTGGAGCTTGAGAAGTTGTACAAGACCAACCTCATTCCCTTTTTTGATGGGGTTACTAGAATGGTAGATGAGGAGAATTAAGGAGATGCACTGTATCTGGATTTCAGTAAGACATTTAACAAAGTGTCTCACAATATCCTAGTGGACAAGCTGGAGAGATTTGAGCTCATTGATTTTAGCACAGTTAGGTTGATTTATAACAGACAGAACAATAAGATCCAAAGAGTGTCGATTAAGCGAGATCTCTAGTGACATTCTGTAAAATTCTCTATGTGCTCCTTTTGTTGTCAACATTTTTATCACTGACTCAGAGAAAGATGAAAACGGCATGCTTATCAATTTGTAGATGACATTATGCTAATATCTTGCATTAGAAAATCAGGAAATAGATCTTGAGAAGCCTGAAGAATGAGTCAACAAAATGAAATTTAATAAGAATAAATGTGGTCTTGTCCTTGAGTTCAAAAGATCAACCACACATGCATAAGATAGCAAAGATATATCTGAACATGGTACATGTGAAAAAGACTTGTAGATGCATTAGATGTTGATACTTTTATCACATGCACTGTGTTAGGTCCCAGGGATATGACAAAAAAAACCAACAACAACAAAACAACAAAAATCTCCCTCAAGGAGCTTATATTTTATTGGAAGATCTCACATGTACACATAAAAATAAATACAAAGTAAATTAATTTCCCTCATTGCAGGGGATGGAGGCATTAGCAGTTAAGGCATCAGGACATGCCTTATATTGGAGATGAGTTCTGAAGGAAGCTAGGAATTTTTTTTTTTCCTTTCAGTGAGGCAATTGGGGTTAAGTGACTTGCCCAGGGTCACACAGTTAGTAAGTGTCAAGTGTCTGAGGCCGGATTTGAACTCAGGTACTCCTGACTCCAAGGCAGGAACTCTATCCACTGTGCCACCTAGCTACCACCTGGAAGCTAAGAATTTTAAGAGGCAAAGCTGAGGAGTAAGGATATTCTAGGCATGCAAAGGCATGTAAACTGGAGATAGACTGCTATGAAAGGGAGCAATAATTAGGCCAATTTATCTGGCATGTTGAATACGTGAAGAGAAGTAATATGTTATGATCCTAGAATGTAAAGCTAGAGTCAGATTGTGCAAAGGACCTTAAATGCCAACCAACAAGTTTGTATTTTATCCTAGAGACCATAGGAAATCACTGGTTTGACCACAAGTTTGACATGGTCTGACTTGTGGGATATCACTTTGGCAGCTGTGTGGAACATGAATCAGAGAAGAGAGAGACTTGAGGTAGGGGTCCAGCTAGGAGGAATCGTAATAGTCCAGGTGAGCAGTAACGAGGGCATAGGATAGGGAGAAGTATGTGGAGAGAAAGAGATAATAGATAAGGAGGTAGTAGAAATGATAAGATGTGGCCACTGATTGGCTATCATGGTGAAGGAAAATGAAGAGTCAGCAGTGTTTCTGAAGTTGCAAACCTAGATGACTGGAAGAAAGGAATGAGCAATATGATGTGGCTTTGGGGGAAAAAAAAGCTAACATAATCTTAAATTGAATTAAAAGGATTATGGTGTCCAGAATAAGGGAGATGAGAGTCTAAATGTATAGTACCTTGATCAGACCAGATTTAGAATACTGTGGTCAGCTCTGGGTACCATATTAAATAATACAAGCAAGGCATAACCAAATATTCACAGACTAGACTGTGTGCAACAGAAGGTAATTAGAATGGTAAAGAAACTTGAAACAGTGTCATTTTAGAACCTACAGATATGTAGCATGGAGATGAAAATGAAGAGATGCTGTGATAACTGTATCCAAACATGTGAAAGGCTCTCATGAGGAAGAGGGATTGACCTCATCCCTATCCTCACAAAGTCTCACTCCAGATTTATCTACCCCTTCTACTGGCCCCCGCTGAAACACCTGTCTCAGAATAGACAAACTTTCTTTCATTTTAAACCTATTCCTTTTTCAATCCTTTCATTTTCTGACATTCACTGAGACTTGGCTCTCTCCTGATGACACTTCTTCCCTCATAGCCCTGCACTGGCCACACTTTTTCATACTCCCTATCTCACTGAGATGGGAGAGTCAAAATATTCCTTGATCTCCTTCACCATTCCAGACTTTCCCTCTACCGTCATCACTCAGCAACTTCTCCTCCTTTGAGGATCATGTTGTCCCAATTTATTCTCAGTCTAGATCCTAATGGCCATTATATTTTGAACCTCAGGGCACTATCCTTCCTTCTTCAATGAGTTTAATGCCTGACTCAGTCTTTCTATCCCAATTATTGCCCTCTTACTAGAAATTTTATTATTTTTAAAATTTATTTTATTTATAATTTATGGAATAAAACAAGCATTTTCATAACATAGTACAGTTAAAAAAGATGATCGCACGTGAAACTGCAAGCCTACTATGCACAACTTGCTATTCCTTTCAAATATACAAAGAAAACAAAACAAAATATACAAAAAAACCCCAAAATTATCATGTAAATTTATTTTTTTTCCTTTTTTCTTCCCTCCCTTCCCACTCTAGGGATGGCTACTATTAGACACAACAAGTATATGCATATATATATATACACACACACACACATATGTATATGTATATATACCTACACACATATATTACATATATTATACACATATATATGCATGTATATAAAATTATTCTATACATACTTCTATTTATAATTTCTTTCTCTGGATGCAGATAACGTCTTTCTTCATATGGTCCTTTATAATTAATTTGAGTATAATAGACATAATAACTTATTTACTCAAAGTTGTTCTTAAAACAATATTGCTGTCACTGTATATGATGTTCTCTTGGTTCTACTCATTTTGCTCTTTATTATTTCATGCAAATCTTTCCATGTTTATCTAAGATCACCAAGCTCATCATTTCTTATAGCAGAGCAGTATTCCTTCACAGTCATATACCACAACTTGTTCAGCCATTCCATTTCAAAACAGCCATATTAATGTTTTCTCAACTACACTAACTTCCTAGGTCCTCAATCTACTCAGTTCTCATGACAAACTCCTCTATTTCTCAGCTTCACATAGAGAGTCATACCCTTGATCTTGTCATCATCCACAATTATTTGACTTTCGTGTTTGTGAACTCTGAAATTCATTTATCTCATCATAATCTTTTATTGATTTCATCTTGTGACTTCACCCTATTCTTTTTCCTCACCATTCTCATCACCCCTTAGTTTATTCCAAGGCCATCACTTCCGCACTGACTATACTCTCCACCTTTTCCTATCTCCACACTTTGGTGAACCAGTTCATCTTTACATTATTCTCTACTCTTAAATCCCTTGCTACCTTGTCCTATTACTGATCACGTCTTGATAAACCATCTGCCTCCTTTGGTCTTATTCATGTGATATGTGGAGTTGGAAGACATTTTGAAAACATACTGATTTGGTCCACTACAACCTTATTATTAATTGGGACCTCATTGCAACAAGGCAATCCATTTATTTTCCATAATCAACTTGCCATCCCACTCACCACTGTGGTTGTTTGACATCTTCTGGTCTCTCTTTAATCCTCTTACTACATGCCTACCCTCTTCCTCTCTGCTGAGGCCCAACTTTGTCTCACACTGCTGTTCCAGAGCTCTCTCTTCCCCCATCTTCCTCGTCCCACATCACTTAGACATCTTTCCCTATGATCTTTTCCTTCACTCCTATCTCAGATGAAAACTTCGCCAAATCAACCAATCTACATGTACTCTTGAACACATCTACCTCTCAAGGAGATTGCTAAAGTTATCACTCTCACTACCTCTCTAATTTTCCGTATCTCCCTGTTTAGTACTCTTTCCCTGATGCCTGTAAACATGTCTATGCCTTCCCCATTCTTGAAAAAATCCTCAGTTGATTCAAACATTCTTGCTAAGTATCACAACTTATCTCAGCTCCCCTTTTTGGCTAACTTCCTTGAGAAAGCTGTCTATACTAGCTGTTTTGGGAAGTATTGAATTTTCAGTTAGTTGGGTGTTCAAGATGAGGCTGGATGACATTGAGGTTTATAAAGAAAGTTCATTAATTCAGCAAGGGTAGGAATAGATGAATTCTAAGTTCTTTTCCAACTCTGCTATTCTAGCATTCTATGGATGGAACCATCAAGGCACTGGTTTGACCCACTTGTTGGTTATTGGGTCATAAAGGACCAACTCTTGACAAAATTATGAGATATGCAAAGTTTGTCTTTCTTGTGTTCTAAGCTTCCCTTTTACTTTCTCTCTCCCCTGCATGTGACTGCCCACTTTCTCCAGATCTGTTTCCATTCCATAAAGCCTTGATTTTAGCAGGCTGTTAATTTATCCTAATACAAGGGATTAGTTGACAGTCTGTATAAGGACTCTTTGAAGATGACAGGATTCATGATTTGGATTGTAGTTCAACTAGATGACCTTTGTTCCTTCTGTCTATGATTTCAGGATTTTAAGGTATAAGCTGATAATTGATTAAGGTTTTAGCCTTCACAGGAGAATTTGCCTTGTAATAGTGGTCTTTTGAAGACAAATTAACCTTCAAGACTCAAAGGAATGTCAGGCACCACAACAGTTGGTCAGGAGATATTTTTGACTGGGGTGGAGATATTTGGCAGTTCTCAAATAACATCATATGGGCAGTTGCCTACTTCAACTACAACTGAGGCCAAACTCTACTAGTTATCACTGAAGCCAAAGAGGCCCTCTCCTTGTTTTCTTAGAACCCATGTCCAAAGGAAATGTGGCTATGTTGTTTAGTTTAGATTAATTTCCCATGGAAACAACAGTGAAGAGTGCCTCTATGGGAGGGGTCAAGGTTGTGAATCAATGTGTGAATGACAAAGTGAATTCATGCAACTGATTATTAGAGTGTGACTGAAAATTCATACAGATAAATTTAAGTATGTGAAACTAGGAAAGATCATGAAAATGTATGAGATAGCTTATTAGGGTGATATCAGTGTTGTGCAGTACTCATAGCTAATATTTTCAGGCCAGAGGACATTTCTATGGGTCTTAAAAAGTTTTAAAATTATTTTTCAAGTTAATAAAAGTTCATGCCATTTTGACTGGAGCCAAGAATAGAATAGGGATTCTTTACCTTTTTTGTGTTATAGACCTTTTTGGCAGTCTGATAAATCCTATGGATCCCTTCCCAGAACAGTATTTTTTAAGTGTATAAAACACATAGGTTCACAAAGGAAATCAAAGGTTAATGAAAATAAAGACAGAATTTTTTCCCCCATCTAACTTCACTGACTCGCTGAAATCTATCTATGAATACGTTGGGGTAGCAGTGCTGTGGATCCCAGGTTAAGAACTCCTAAAATAGAGGAAAATCCTAAATGTCAGTGGGCACAGGGAAGTTTTTTCTAACTTCTTAATTTATTTATGATCTTGTATTTGGGTAAAGGGTCATGTTTCTTTATTTCTGGCATTACTCGAACTATGCCAATTCATTTTCATATTTTATAAAGGTGACTTCTCCAAGTCATCTAGTCATTGAATGATAAAACCAATTGGCATGATCTTTCCTCCTGACTTTTCATTCTTTCAATTTCTATTTTGCCCTCTGGTTCTAAAATCAGTTCACAACTCCACCAACAGTGCGTT
Source organism: Vombatus ursinus (assembly GCF_900497805.2). Taxonomy (NCBI): domain Eukaryota; kingdom Metazoa; phylum Chordata; class Mammalia; order Diprotodontia; family Vombatidae; genus Vombatus; species Vombatus ursinus. The sequence continues at coordinate 7,253,084 of NW_020954720.1, forward strand.
AGTGTCCCAATTTTCCCACATCCCCTCCAATATTTTTCATTTTCCTTTTTCTGTCATATTAGCCAATCTGATAAGTGTGAAGTAGTACCTCAGAGTTGTTTCAATTTGCATTTCTTTAATTAATAGTGATTTAGAGTTTTTTTCATATGACTATGGATCCATTTAATTTCTTTATCTGGAAACTGCCTATTCATATCTTTTCTAAAATATCAGGGCAGTTTTCCTTAATTTCTTGAAAGATGATGTCTAGGCTCTTTTTTTGATCATGGATTTCAGATAGTCCAGTAATTTTTAAATTATCTCTCCTGGATCAATTTTCCAGGTCAGTTGTTTTTCCAATAAGATATTTCATATTGTTTTCTATTTTCTCATTCTTTTGGATTTATTTGACAGTGTCTTGATTTCTCATAAAGTCACTAGCTTCCAATTGCTCTATTCTAATTTTTAAGGAAGTATTTTCTTCAGTAATCTTTTGGACTTCCTTTTCCATTTGGCCAATTTTGCTTTTTCAGGCTTCTTCTTCTCGTTGCCTTTTTGGACCTCCTTTGCCATTTGGGTTAGGCTATTTTTTATGGTGTTTTTTTTCAGTATTTTTTTGGGTCTCCTTTAGCAAGCTGTTGACTTGTTTTTCATGATTTTCTTGCAACACTCTTATTTCTCTTCCCAGTTTTTCCTCTACTTCTCTTACTTGCTTCTCAAAATTCCTTTTGAGCTCTTCCAAGGCCTGGAACTGATTCATATATTTCTTGAAGGCTTTAAATGTAGGAGCTTTGACTTTGTTGTCTTCTTCTGGTTGTATGTTTTTATCTTCTTTGTCACCAAAGTAAGACAATATAGTCTGACTCTTTTTGCGCTGCTTACTCATTGATGTAAAAAGATATAAAATTTCCGCTAAGTACTGCTTTGGCTGTATCCCATAAATTTTAGCATTTTGTCTTATTGTTGTCATTCTCTTTGATGAAATTATTGGTTGTTTCTATGTTTTGTTTTTTGATCTACTCATTCTTTAGAATTAGATTATTTTGTTTCTAATTAATTTTAATCTATCTTTCTATAGCCCTTTAATGAATGTAATTTTTGTTGCATTATGATCTGAAAAGGATACATTTAGTATTTCTGCTTTTCCACATTTGGTTGTAAGGATGCCCTAAATCATGGTTAATTTTTGTGTAGGTGCCATGTACCACTGAACAAAAGATATATTCCTTTCTAATCCCTTTCAATTTTTCTCCAGAGGTCTATCATGTCTAGCTTTTCTAAAATTGCATTCACCTCCTTAACTTCTTTCTTATTTATTTTTTGGTTAGATTTATCTAGCTCTGAGAAGCGAAAGTTGAGGTCCCCCACTAGTATAGTTTTTACTGTGTATTTAGTCATGTAACTCATTTAACTTTTCCTTTAAGAATTTGAATGATATACCATTCTGTGCATATATGCTTAGTACTGATATTACTTCATTGTCATGGTACCTTTAAGCAAAATGTAGTTTCCCTGTTTATCTCTTTTAATTAGATCTATTGCTTTTGCTTTGTCTGAGATCATGATTGCAACTCTTGCCTTTTTTTTTTTACTTCAGCTGACACATAATTGATTCTGCTTCAGCCCCTTATTTTTACTCTGTTTGTTTTTCTGCTTCCAGTGTGTTTTTTGTAAGCAACATATTGTAGGATTCTGGTTTTTAATCAATTCTAGTATCTGCTTCAGTTTTATAGGGGAGTCCATCCCATAGGTATGATTACTGTATGTTTCCCTTCGTCCTATTTTTTCCCCTATTTTCCCTTCTTTCTCTCCTTTCATCCTATCCCTCCTCAAAAGTGTTTAGCTTCTGACCACTGCCTCCCCCAATATACCTTCCCTTCTATCAGTCACTCCTCTTTCTTTTATCTTCCTCCCTTCCCAATTTTATCATTACCTCTCTTATTTGATTTCTAAAATTCTTTTTGAGCTCTTCCAGGGCCTGAAGCTAATTCACATTTTTTTTTTGAGGCTTTGGATGTAGCTGTTTTGACTTTGTTGTCTCCTTCTGAATTTGTATTTTGATCTTCCCTGTCACCATGGTAATTTTCTATGGTCAGGTTCTTTTTGTTGTTGTTGTTTCTCATTTTTCCAGCCTATTTCTTGACTTTTAACTTTATATTAAAGTTGGTCTCTGCTCCCATTCTGGAGGGGGCACTGTCCTAAGATTCAACTTTTTGGTGTAGTAAATGCTTGTTTCTTTCCCACCTTCTCTATCCTAGAAAGTTATTAAACTTTGATTCAGCTTCATTTTTCTCATCTAGTTCTAGGGGTCTGTAAGTTTTCAGTTTTTCGAGGGTAATGTGATCTGAGGGGAAGTGTGTTCACTGTGCTCCTGGCCTGTGCTATGTTTTGTGAGTGACCACAAGTACTCTTTTCTGCCTTGGAATTGTGAACACGATCCACGTTCCTGTTAGTGCTCCTTCTTGCCCTGGGACTTCATCCCAGAATTGTGTATGGGCAATGCAATAGAATTCTACACCTATTGCCAGCAAAGGGTCCCCTATAATCTCCTAACTCATCGTCTGACCCCCTTACCATCTGTAGGCTGAGAGCTCTGGAAGCCGCTGCTACTGCCCCTGATTCAGTTGCCCCCAAGGCCTGATGCTGGCTTGCCAGGTCCAGCCTGTACTGGACTGTGCTCTACTCTCACCCTAGTGAGATGGACCTTTGCTGCCAACCTTTTAAATTGTCTTGAGCTGGAAAATTGTTTCACCTCGTCCCATGCTGGTTCCGCTACTCCAGAATTCATTTTAAGGCATTATTTTAACATTGTTTGGAGAGGAATTTGGGAGAGCTCAGGTGAGTCCCTGCCTTTGCTTTACCATCTTGGCTCTGCCCTCTCCTGTAATTTCTGAAGATACCAACTAGTTTTGTTATTGATTTCAAAAAGAGTCTTGCCTCTAATAGTTATAAATTAGACTATGAAATACATTAACACTAGTCAGGTATAGACAAAACAGAAAGATTACAAATGACATCACTTATAAGTTGTTTTCCTCTTGTCTCTACTGGTTTTATTGGTTTTTTTACCTATAGGACATGCCCAGGATCCTTCCTATCATAGCACATTTATTTTTATTTGCTGTATAGTCCTTGCCATAGGTTCTGAATAAGTCAACTAGCGCTCACCAAGTCCTTGTGGCTGCATTAATCATTACAGAGATTTCTAAGGGTAGTACAGTACAGTGGAAAGTACCAGATGTGGAGTTAGAAAACCAGCTTCTCAATCCTGGCTTTGCTGCTTCCTCCCTGCCTGACTGGGCTAGTTTCTCAACTTCTCTATGTCTCTGTTTCTTCCCCTGGCAAAAAGAGGGCACTGGACTCTAAGGTTTCTTCCAGCTGGAAATCTATCCTCCCAGAAAGGCCCTGCCCTCCAGCTGTTTAAATTCTAAGGGAAAATAATAATAGTACACAATGATGAAGATGAAGATAATAATAATAATAATGGCTAGAATTTACATATCACTTTAAGGTTTGCAAAGTGCTTTTTAATTTTTTTCATTAAGAAACTCTTTATATTTATTTCATGTTGTTTTGAAATCACAGAAATTAGGTGAGGGGAAAAAACCCAAGGGGACAAATACAACCGAAAAGGGCAGCATCTCCCAAGAGTTAACAGCTTTCACAGGAGTCTGGGCATAGGAAGGGAACAAGACCTATCTATCATCTACTGTGTAACTTAGTGAAGGGGCTTGAACCCTGGGCTAGGCAGAGGAGGTGAGCAGCACACCCAGGACCTCAGCTCTTCTCATCAAGGGACTCCAAGTCCATCTTTTTCCTATTGGTCATTCCCTATCTTGTCCAGTTTCAGATCCTCTTGAATGTTGTGTAAAGGGCTTTTACAAATATTATCTTATTTTATTAGATAGAAAAAAAATGAGTATAAACAAGACCAAAAATCAGAAACAAAAACTCTTAACCAGTTATAGCTACATAAAATCATATATACATACAGCAAGGACCTGGAACTAAGGTAATTAGAGCCAAGCAAGGTTAGTCAGTACTACAAGTATAGTCTTTTTTTTTTTTTTTTTTTTGGCTAGGCAATGGTGTTAAGTGACTTGCCCAGGGTCACATAACTAGTAAGTATCAAGTGCCACATTTGAACTCAGGTTCTCCTGACTCCAGGGCCACTGCTCTATCCACTACACTGTCTAGCTGCCCCCTGCAATTATAGTCTTAATCAATGTTTTTTGGAAAGAAAGGAGGGACCTGCCATGTTAACAGCAAAGCAAAACTGATAAGGACCTAGCCAGGTGGAAGTTTTCTGTTGTTAATATCGCCTCTTTCTTCTCTACCAGCCCAGGGTGCAACCTACCTTCCTATTCTGATTCAGTTTTCCTGGGCAGATAAGTAATTTAAAACCCAAAGCTTGGCAATTAGAACCTGTGACTCCCTTTTGTTAAGTTTCATGAGTCTAAAAACAAGCGGCAGTGTGCTGGCTTTATTTCTTGGCATTCTCTTCTCATTTAAGTGCATTTGGCAAAGTGCAGGTTATACCTGGGATCAGTTTTGTTCAGTCTCCCCTGACTCATTTACTAAAAAATAGTCATTATGTCCTTTAAAACATGTGTTCCTCTCTTCTCTTTTTGGGGATTTGCATCTAAATAACCATTACGCTTGTCTGTCCCAGTCTGCAGAGTCAAATAAGCAGTCCACAGTGCCAACCTTCCAAAGCTATTAATGGAGATTTTATGGGTGGGGAGGGTTGGTAATGGGGCTGACTTTAGACCTTAAAAGAAATACACTGGGATAGAATTGACTGGGGGCAGGGGAGGGGGAGGGGAAGAAAGAATGGAAAAAATGATGCAAACTACTTTGTTAGCAACATGTACACTAAACTGGTGTAATTATGCCTTGCACATTTAAGGTTCCCTTCTTGTTGAATAGCCCACCTGACTTATGTATGTACCAAGGGACCTAAGAGATGTGTAATCATAGTAGCATAGATTCCAAGCTGGAGGGGACCTTAGAGACTTTCTAATCCAATGCTCTTATTTTACAAATGAAGAAGTTGAGGTCCAAGGTGGCTAAGGTATATAGGTAGTATGGGATCATAGATTTAGAGTTGGAAGGGAACTCAGAAGGCCATTGAGTCTGATACTCCTCATTTTTAGATGAAATTGAGGCACGGAAAGGTTGTTATTTACTCAGGATCATAGAGCTAGTAAATTTCAGAGCCAGGATTTGTACCCAGGTCTTCCTGACTCTAAGTCCAGTAATCTCTCTACCATGGCAGGTTACCTCTCAGAAGGAGGACTTGATGATTAATGTGAAAATATGTTTAATAGGGATGTATATGTATAACCTATATTAGATTGAGGGAGGGGAAGAAAAATTTAAAACTCAAAAGTTTATGGAAGTGATTACTAATAAATCAAAATAAATTAATAAAAAAAGAAAATAACTCATATAAACTTTTTTTTTTTAAAGGAGGACTTGCAACTGAAATGCTCTATAGCCAGGGCCAGTTTTCTTTCCAATAATAGATACATAGATAGATATAGTATAGATACTATGCATACTCCCAAGAATTAGAATACACTATAGTCAGATCAGGGATCTGACTTGGATCCTCTTGTGACCTTTGGCTTATACATCATGAGGGTGGCATAGCGGCTAGTCTTGAACTAGGAATCGGGAAGACCTGAGTTTGAATCTTACCTCAGCTAGTTACTAGCTTTGTGATAATATTTGTAAAGTACTTAGCACAGTGCTTGGCACTTGGCAGATGTATATTAATGCTTGTTCTTTCCTGCTTTCTCTGTCCTGGAAAGTTACCAAACTTTGATTCAAGCTCATTTTTCTCATCTATAAAATGGGATTAATACTAGCACCTACCTCATAGGGTTGTTGCAAAGGTCAAACAAATAAGATGTGTAAAGCTCTGGGCAAACCTTAAAAAGTGCTAGCTAAGTGTTAGCTGTTACTATTATTTAAAATGTGTAGCATGGCAGAGTTAGAGTAGGAATGTAAGAGTGCAAGTTAGCCTAGTTTTTCAGTCTATACCTTTTCCTAAAAGTGGAAGTTTTGGGAGAGAGATTTATTTAGTGGGCTGAAAGCTTAAGGACAAGGATTGTTTCAATTTTTTTTTTTTACTGTTCCCAGCACCGAACACAGAGACTGTCGTATAGTAGGTGTTTAATTAATTTTTGTTGATTGATTGAAAATAGATTGTCCTTTTCCCTTTCTCCCAGTCAGAAATTAATGATGTCAATGAAGATGAAATTATTCTGTTCTAGAATGCAAGGGGAGTCATTTCCAGATGTGCTTAAAATAGGCCACTCCCTGGGGGACAGCCTGAGGGGAGCTGGCTAGCCCCTCAGAATTCCTGGGAAACACTAGGGCTGTGGCACACAGGAGCTGGCTTTCATTCCGGCAGAAAGCTAAGACACAAAGGCCTAGGTAAAGCTTTTGTTCTCTGATTGGACTTGGCTGGCCAGGGATTGGCTCTTTCTCCCTTCTCTGCCTTGGGGTCATGAGGCTGCTGACCCCTATCACTATGGTCCTGGTAGTTCTATTTCTCTCCTAGGACTTAACCTGAATTCTTTTTTTGCCAAGGTGGATGGGTGGGCTCTGGGAGCTCAGCAGAGTTGTGTAGAATTTTGTTTTATGGTTTAGGAATGCAAATAGGTAAATAAATAGCCCTCTCTTCCCCTCCAAAATCCAATTGAATCCTTAGAGAATATTTTTGTTTCCTTTTCTTAGTGATTTCTACACAACATAAGGACACTAGATATTATGTGTGTGTGTGTGTTGTGTGTGTGTGTGTGTGTGTGTGTGTGTGTGTGTGTATATGTGTCTGTGTGTGTGTGTATTGGCCTGGGAAGAGAGAGAGGAAGGTTGGTTATAGAGGTGGGAAAGAAGAAATAGTCAGGCATTTCTTTTTTTCAGCCTATCTTGTCAGAAATGCCTGGCATCCAGCTAACCTCTTTAATAGATGAGCTAAGCTTTGCTCTGAGACAACTTCCCAAGGAGACCTAGAGCAGGGACCTGGTTGGCTTCATTTCAGTTATTTGCAGTAGATGGCACTCGATTCCTTCAGTCTTGCCTCAGCTGCTATCAACGAGCAAGCAAAAGTGAGCTTTTTTTTTCTCCCCATTCCCCTAGCAGGCTGGCTACCTATGTTACTGCTCAGGGAGAATGTAAATATGAAATAAAACATTTTATGCATTTTGAAAGAGCAGAGCTTTCTTACTAAGGCTCAATCCTGACGCTCCAGAGACTTCTTTGGAAACTCCCTCTTCTACTGAACTTATCATTGCAACCTTTCATTCACTCAGCAAAAGCTACTACAAAAATCTCAGCTCATTTACCTTTGTCTCTTCTGACTTCTAATGCCTATTGGATGGTTGCCTGAAAAACAAAGGTACAGCAGCTTTCCCCGCTCCCCTCAACCTCCTCCTCTCCCCCAACCTCCCCAGTGACTTCTTTGCCCATTATTTACTGTATCAAATAGAACATTGATTTAATTGTACCTGTAATATTTTATTTTTTACTTTCAATATCTGCTCCCGTGGGGGAAAAGATGGTCCTCTGAGGGCAATTTTTCTCTAGTCATACACAAAGCATAAGGTCGCATATCTTTTCAGAAACCAAACACTTAAAAAACTAGTATAGTAAATTTGCATTTGGGAGGGAGATATCTATGCAAATATTTATAAACACACAAGGTGTGTATATATATGTGTGTGTATATATATGTATATGTATAAATTTGTGTATGTGTATATATACACATATATGTATATATTATAAATATATATGCATATGAATGACGTATTTATATATGAATACTAACTCTGGAATCAGAAGACTTGGTTTCATATTTTGTCACTGATGATTACTATCTGTGTGACCTTGAGCAAGTAATTTAGCTTCCTTGGGTCTGTTTCCTCATCTATAAAATGAGGGGACTGTAGAAGATTATTTCTGAGGGCCCTTCCAGCTTTTAATCTGTAACCTTGTTGTCTATCTATCGGTATTATAAATTATCTACTGATCCATCCATATTATATATTATCTATATTTTTCTGTCTATCCATCTAACTCTCCTCTGATGTCTTCACAAGAAGTTGTGTATAGGCAGAGCATCCATAAGGTTGCAATAACATTATTGAAATGGTATGTGTCATTATGTTATAATATAGAATATGTTATAAATTTATATTAATAGATTTACATTATTAATATACAACCAAACTTCAGCATATAGTCTCCCAAAGCTCACTGTAATGTCTTTTGGGCGGTTACACATTTCTACCATTGTTCTCAGGAACTATAGTGGTATTTGGATTACTTGGGACAAAGTAAAAGAATTAAATTTATTGACACAATAAACTTACAACTCTTTGCATCTTTAGAAAACTGTTAACATGTAGTATGTCCTTCTTTTACTTCAGTCACTTATTTTACACAATTTGACATTGAGGTCACAAGATTTTGACAGATTCTCCAAGCCTTCATTGGTACCTTTGACAAGAGTCTGGTTTTTCCAGGTCTAGCCTTGGTTGTAGACCATAGGTTCTCAATGTATTTTGAATAAGGCAAGTTTCTAGGCTATTGAAGCATATTTAACTTTATCTCTTAGATAAATGTCTTAACCTTTTGTGATATGTAACATGTTAGAAGACCGTGTTGCTGTATTCCATCTCTATCTCTTGGGAATTTCTGTAATTCTGGGACAATCCTGATTCTCAGGATATCAACATATCTATCAGATGTCATCATTCCCTCAATGGGGACAAGACTAGAGTAAAAAAAATACCCAAAAAATAAACCAAACATTTTTGGGTAGATGTTTTACAGTCTGATGAAGATGCCCAGATCTTACAAACTTACTTGGACTTCTTCTGATGACAGTTTTGGTATAACTTTGAATTAAAAAGTGAATTTTATCAGCAAAAATTACCTTTCCTCAATTTTTAATCCTCCCATTTTTATATTGTCTTGCCTAAGAAAAGCATTTTTTCTTCATAGCAATGATTAGTAGCTTTTTAAAAAAAAAACTGACTTATTGTTCTTTTAACTTCAAGAAGCCTCTGCTACACTGTAGAAGAATCAATAATAACCCTTAGAAAGGAGGGTCCTTTACAGACTCGGGTTCCTTTGAATATATTTGATTATTTTCTGAAAATGAATTAGTCTACTTTTTAACGATAGCTTGTCAATTCTTGACATTTTTATTGTTTTCCTTTGTGCTTCAGTATGACGATCCTGTTTCATTGCGGATTTGAATGACCTTTGAAATGCTTGGCTTTTCCATACCAATAGATCCTGCAATATCTCTAATGGTCATTGAATTGTGCTCTTTAAGAATTATAGCATTTGTGCATTTCCTTTGAGTAATATCTACATTTGGGAATATAGTGCTCTAGAGTATGTCTAATACGTAGGAATGAGTGTCCAGGGAAGGGAGTGTTGATTTGGGGAGTCATTGGGAGTGTCAGTGGAATATGAATGAATGAATAAAAAAGTGTTTATAAAGTACTTTTACAATCTGTAAAACACTCTATTAAGTGCTGGGAATAGAATAGAAAAGCAAGATAACCCTGGATCTCAAAGATCTTACATTGTAGTACCGGGAGACAATAGATATAGGAAGTTCTAGCTTTTAGTCAGATAGAAAGACCTCGTGGTCTTTAGGGTTCTGAAGCAAAATACATGGTAATGCCTCTTCTTTAGTGCCATTTACATTAACAAGACCATATCTGTTTCTGATGTTGAAACCATTTGATGCCAAGGATTCTGGCATTAAGAACTTCCTTTCTTGGGTTTTAAGTAGCTCTTGCTGCTTAAGGAGTCAGCACGTGTAATAGCTGTTGCAAAGTTGTATCTCCCCCAGGGTTACTTCTCTAGAGAATGATTGAAAGGAATAAGGAAGGTGGTAGTGGGCTAGAATCAATGCTGGTTGTCTGAGGGGTATTTCTATTCCCCAGCCTCTTGCCCATTGCTGTAAGTTGGGTGGTTGATACTTAGTGTTGGTGGTGGTGGTGATAATGGTCTTCTTTCCACGTGGTGGTCTAAAAGGTGCTGCTATCCCCGTGGCTCTTAGTTGAAAAGTCTTGGGCTGTCTCCATTGGCATAGGAGTGGGGTGGAGATGTTGACCATGGATTGACCTGTCTGGCACAGACCACCTCCTGTTACTTTCAGGGTGCCTTGCCTGACTCAGCAGGGTGGTTGCTTGGCCGTTAGTGGTGGTGGTGGTGGTAGTGATGGGAATGGCAGGAGCCTTCTCTACAGGAGTTGTTCATCTAGATGGTGGCTGGTAGCTTTGTGTATGCTGCTATTCTTAGGGCTGTTGGGTTTACCCCCATTGAAGGCAGTTGATAATTTTTTTTTCTGGAAGATTTAGATTTATAAACTATAATACCCTTTTCCTTCTGTTTGGCTGCCTTATTGTTATATGCCTGCTTCTCATTATTGCTGTTTATTCCATATTTCATCTTTTTTGTTTGTTTGTTTTTTTAATACATATATATATATATATATATATATATATATATATGTGATGAGTACCCTAGGGTTTGTAGGTTTTATCTCAGGATAAAATTCTGAACAGAGCAGGAAGAAGTCATTGGGGGTTGTTTGGGATCATTAGGATTCTTCCTCTACCCCACTTCTTTAGCTGGTTCATAATTCTTCCTTTCTCTGTCATGCTATACCTTATGAGTCTCCTACATTTTGTTAAACTTAGAATTCTCTGTCTTTGCCCATTCCACTGAACACTTCCTTGAAAATTTTGTAAAGTTGATAGGAACTTCAGGATTTTTTTCTCCTTATGTTTTTCTTAAAGTGTGTTTGCACAAAGAAAGCATAAATAGGCATTTTGTCTTTGTGGGGATTTTTGAGTCACCTTTAACCATCTGAGCCTGTGTTGTTCTTTATTATAATTATCCATTCAAGTTGCAGAGCAAGAGTTATACTCATCCCCTGGGGGAAAGTAGTGTGAATGAAATGAAATGAATGAAAAAAGCATCTTTTAAGTGTCTCCCAGATACGGAGCACTGTACCAGGTACTACAGATACAAATTCAAAAGTGGAACCTTAGAGAAGTCAATTGCTAAGCTCTTTCTGGAAGCAGTAGAAGTATCAATCTGATTAATATTCCCAAGCTAGAGGGAGATGGGGGCAGGAGAGGGAGCTTACACATAGCAACAGGGAAGAAAGCAAAATGTCCAGGATGGATGAGATTTAAAGCATGACTTGGTGCTGGCTAGGTATGGTGGACCTAGTGATTTTCCATTTATCCAGATGGACTACATAGACCTACAGCAGAGTTCCAAAGCCGAGTGAATTAACTTCCCCAGTCTTCCAAGGTCTGGTCAGGAGGGTGGGGAGAGGAAGGTAGTGGCAGAACAAGCATACTGTTAAGAGCATTAGACTAGGAGGCAGGACACCTAGCTTCTAGTTTTGTATCTACGAACTAGCTTTGTGGCCTTAGTCAAATCACCCTGCCTTTTTTGCCTTTATTTCCTCATTGGAAAAATGAGGGGATGAAGAGGGGGAAGGGGGTTGGACTGGATAACCTCAATGTTCCCTCTTGCTCTAATATTCTACTAGGACATTCTATAACTGATTTCTTTTATGATGGGAAAGTAGAATTTAGAAAAATCAGAAGTAGCATTAGAATTCACAATGTGATAACAACTTCTGAGTTGTAGGTTCTGGCTTGTCTATTGTCCTCTCTACTGTCTGCAGTTTTTTTTTTTTTCTAGAGAGTATTCACTAGATTTTGAATGAAAGTGGGGAAAAAATCTTGTGCTTGAGAAACAAGTCTTGTGTCTGTGTGTGTGGCTTGGCTATTAAACATCTTTCCAGAGGTCTTGGTCTGTTGCAATAGCTTCGCCAATCCCTCAATTACTGTTTTTCTTTCATGAGGAATTGTTGCTAGAATGCACTCACCCTTTTAGGGAGCTGTGAATGTGGTTATAATTGCTTGTTTCTTAGAGAATTGGCTAGACTACATAGTCCTGGTAAAGTTACTCAAACAAATGGAATGTAGTAGAGATCCTGAGTTTCATTCAGGTTTAATCTTGGCTCTGGGGCCTTGTTGCCTACTGAGTGACAGTGTCCCTGATAAATCACAGTGCGATTATAAGAGATATGAACCCAGCAGAAAAGTTTTACAAATCAGAGTGCCTCAGCATTCATTTGTTAAGTGAGGTCTGACATTGCTGTGCTCTGCGTGTGTGCGTTTCTTTTTTCATTTGCTAGTAAAATCACTGTATTTCTTTTTATAGGTCCCTATACAGAGGTAACTGAGTACTGTCTTTTCCGATTGAGTTGATTTCTTGTTCTTCTTCTTCTTGTTTCTTTTAGGAGGTTCTGAGGATAATTGGATGTATATGATCTTTAACCTTCCACAATACCCTTCAGGAGTATAGAATGATAAGGCAGTTAGGAAGGGTAGTAGAGTGGTTTGATTATAGGCATTAGATCAATGTAGAATTAGTCAAACATCTATATTATTAACTACAACAATAGCCTTTGATACTATTGATCATGAAATTGTACCAATTCAATTACAATGATTAAAATATTTAGACCTGGAAGAGGGCTCAGGGATCATCTAGTCTAAACCTGAAATTTTACAGATCAATCAATCAATTAACAAGTATTTATTAATAATAAATAAATAAATTAATTTTAATTAAAATTTAATTTTAAAATTAAATTTTAATTAAAAAATAAAGTATTGAAATTAATTAATAATTAATTTAAAAAATTAATTAATCACCTGTTATGTGCCAGACACTATGCTAAGCGTGAAGGACATAAGTACAAAGAATGATCTGATTCCCTCCTTTCAATTACCTTATATTCTAATGGGGGAGATGATAAATATGTAGACAAATATGCATAGCACAAATACACACACAAAATAGTTAAATATAAGGTACTATGGGAGGGAGAACACTAACAATTGGGTCTCAGAAAAGGTTTCATACCAAAAATGGTGTCTTAGTTGCATCTTGAAGGAAGAAAGAAACTCTTCATATGAAAGTAGGGAGTACATTCTAGGCAAGGGGGAAAATCAACACAAAGACAGTGAGACATGAGATGAAGTGTCATAAGTGAGGAACAGAGAGAAAGCCAGTCTGGCTAGATTGCAGAGTATGAAAGGGGGAGTAATATATGATGAGGCTGGAAAGCTGAATACTGACTTATCCAAGGTCTCACAGTAAGTAGTAATCTGGAATCCAAACCTGGCTTCTCTGTCTCTAAATCTAGTGCTCTTATCACTAGAAAACACTTAAAGCTGATTGATATGAAGTGGCTAGTCATTAGCTTTTGAACCCACCAGGAATTAGCTCCATGGGGACACCTTTACGTTACCTAATTCCATAATCCTTATCACCTGTTGATGTACCCTAAGAATCCCTGGGCCTTGCTATGTACCTTGCTGATGAAACTTAAGAACCTCTGGACCTTTCCATCTGCCTATATACATTGTCTCTCTCAGTTAGAACATTAGCTCTTAGAGAGTAGAAATTGGCTCACTTTGACAATACTTGGCATTGTCCATGCTTAATGAATTTGTTTATTTGTTTGTTGAGAAGAATACAGAGGTTGTCACATTCACTTATGACTCAGGCTACTAAAGTTAAAGGCATTGTTAGAACTTTTCTAAATTTCATGTTTTTAATGGAGGGAGGGAGGGAGAGAGGAGAACGGGGAGCGAAAGGAGAGAGAAAGAACATACCACAACATTTTCCACTATAGCAAGATTGTTTCAGTGGGGCTTAGCTGCTGAAGCAATATGTCTCTTCTAAAAGTACTAACTTACTGTAAGGAAGCTACTTAGGTATGAAAGGAGAATGGGGCCCCAAATCATAACATGGAAGAATCCAAGCAAGATTGTCCTTTTTAAACCTGTTTTAAAAGCAGGTTGACAGGTCCGTTAGAGAATATATGGTAAGGAATAATCACATATTGCAAGAAGTACCAATTCAACCAATCAAAAAAAAATCAATAGTTTTTCATTTATATTTCAGAGTCTTTTTTCCCCCCTGATAAATAAATCTTACATATGACCCTGCCTCTCCTCTGTCACTGAAACCACTTATTCATGTTCTCATCATTTCTTTCCTTGACTATTACAATAGCCTCCTATTACATAGGTGTATGAAGTACATTTTAAAGGAGTATGTACCCAGAAAATTTTATTTTTTAAAGGTGAATAGTAATAGAATACTTAATTTCAAAGGATATTATTTTTAGTCACAAATAAAATGAAAAAAAAGACCCCTAAAATTTAAATAAACTTGATTTAAAAAAAATTAACAGCTGTTTTACTTAAAAAAAAAAACAACCCACAAACTTTTCCAAAGTTTTCCTTTTAATCAAACTTCCCTTCCCCTTATCCTAAAATACAAAATCACTTTTTCTGCTGTGATATGGGGCTCTTGCACACATACAGATTCATCATGATAAGGAGCTGCTTCCAGAATAGCGATAGATTTGAACAGGCATGTGAACATTTCATAACTGGTTCAAATCAGCTAACTACATGTTGAAGTAGAAGCATTTTGATTGGCTGAAGAGGTATTCAAAAAGACTTGTCAACTTGAATGGTCTCTTTGCCTCATTCACTTCTATGGAGTGACTCTTTTGCTCATGATGTACCCAGAAGGAATTAGAGTTTTGAAAGGTGGGGAGAGCGAGCCACAGCAAGCCATGAATTGGCACCCAGGCCAGGTTTCTTAACCAGCGTGGCATTGATGCCCCGAGGAGCAAGGAGGGATCTTTAGGAGCAATCTTTGAGACTCCAGCCCAGCAGAAGGATTTGAGAATATAGCCCAAGCCAACAGTCATGTTGCATATAAGTATGAGCTTAGTGGGACCAAAGCCATGTAGGAACTGAATTAAATTTCGAATCCCCCCTACTTCCATTAAGCTGGTCTTGGGGTGGGATGGGGTGGGCAGGACTTACACCCCCCTAAAAATGTTTGTCCTTTTGTTTTTGCTATGTCTTTGAGGTACATATTCCTTTGTAAAAACCATCTCATGTCAAGTGGTTAAATGGAATCAGGATTCTAGTTTCTGACCCCTCTCCACTAAATGGAGACAATTTAGTCAGTGGGTACTGGAGCCAGTAGAAAAAAGGACTCCCAACCCCTGAGGGTGCCCCAGAAGCATGAGGGGAAAGATAGAACAGGCTTGGCCCTGAGAGAGGGGCACTAGAACCTTTACTCTGCTTTCTCTTCTTAATGTAAACAACAATAACCCCCAAACCTCTTTTTAACTGAACCCTTTCTCCTAGCCACGTGCATTGTCATGAAAGGCCTATGATAGAATTTAAAGACCGATGACCAGAGGAGCATCTTTTACAATTTGGAGGGTTATTTTTATTATTTTTGGCCTCCCTTGCCCATATAAAGCAGAATACCAGGAAGCTTAACTATGGAAAACAAAGTGGCCAGAGGAGTTAATGGGGAGAATGTCCAGTTGATTTTTCCTTGTCTTTTCTGCTGTCCCTGCTAGTATCGGGATTGTTGGTTGGGGTCTTCCTGGCAGCAGGGAGGAGGAGGGCAGATGGCCTAGCTGAACCTTCTTGACTTATAAAGGAGAGAGACTCCCACAAGCAAAAGTATCACCAGAACGTGTGATGCATCGATGAGGAAAGAGTGTGAATGAGGGTCATGAAAGGGTGGGTTCAGGGGTGAGGACCAAGTCATTACACAGGCCTTCTTTTGATTCTCCTCTGCTTAGGAGTATACTGGGATGTGAATACTAAACAAAATGTTTATTGAATAGAAATTAATATTAGTCTCAATAATGCTTCAAAAATAACAATGAATTTAAACCTAGTCTTTCTAAAAGGAAAAAAAAAACCTCTTTTTTCTAATCACTTGTAATTAGATGATCTGAAGTGTAGAGGTGTTTTCAGGGAATACTAGTATCTCTGATGTGAGAGCTGCATTCTACCTTCAATGTCCACCTGATCTCTCACCTGTGGCTTTAAGAAGTTATAGCGTGAGCAGCGGCCACACCCTAGTAAACTGTTTCAGCAGATGGGCTAAACCAGGTTGAGGGTCTCAAACCTGTTGGTGAGTTGGGGATGTCTACCCCAAACATGTGAAGACTTTCCCGGTGGAATGGGTGGACGAGAACAATTTGTTTCAATGGCCATGAAGGCAATTGAAGCAGGTGCTGTGGGGAGCTTAGAGCTTGGCTGGACCTTGAAGATGCCAAGGTCATCCACTGCATCTGGAGCCATCACCAGTCATCTTGACTCTGCCCTGTCACTGGACTATGACAACTCTAGAAGAGAGAATGAGGCTGATGACTTCATGCAAATCTGCCTCACTTAAATCCAATTTATGCATAAATCAAAAGACATCACCCACATCATTTTTACCTACCTCTAAGTCCAGTGGTAACAGGCAAGTGACAAAACAGCAGGTGCACTTACACTGAAACCTATAGTCACAATTTTTTTGGGGGGGCTAGGCAATGGGGTCAAGTGACTTGCTCAGGGTCACACAGCTAGTAAATGTTATGTGTCTGAGGCTGGATTTGAACTCAGGTCCTTCTGAATCCAGGGCCAGTGCTTTATCCACTGTGCCACCTAGCTGCCCCTCTATAGTCACAATCTTGCACACCAGCAGCCCAGTGCATAGGGTTGCCTTCTCACTGGAAGCATCAGTGGGATTCTGCAGCCTCCTGGGTGTCTGAGCAGCCTTTTAAGGACTGCACTGCTCACCTCCTGGTGTGAGAAAAAGTGCTCTAAAAATTATTTGCTTACCCAGTCCTCACCTATTTACCACAGAAGGTGAGGATCCCACCTACAGTTGAAACACACAAAAAAAGTTCAAAAGTTTCTGCAAAGATGATTCCACTCACTATTGGTACATGGAATGTGTGCACACTTATAGACACCACAAAATCCAGTAGACCTGAAAGACAAACAGCTCTTGTGAGAGAACTCAATAGGTATCGCATCCAAATAGCAGCCCTGAGTGAAACAAGGCTGGCAAATGAAGGTCAGCTTACTGAAGTCAGAGCTGGATACACATTTTTCTGGAGTGGGCACAGTGAAGGGGAGCTCTGTGAAGCTGGTAGGTTACACAATCAAAACTAATCTAGTCAGCAAGCTTGTGTGCCTACCAAAAGGAGTGAATGATAGGCTCATGATAATGTGATTACCATTGCAGGAAAATGCCACAGCAGCATCATCAATGCCTATGCTTCCACCATGACAAACCCTAAAGAAGTCAAAGAAAAATTTATGAAGAGCTGGAGACCCTCCTCATCAGTGTGTCAAAAGAGGACAAGCTTATAATTCTGGGTGACTTTAATGCTAGAGTAGGCTCAGACTACCAGACATGGCAGGGAATCCTTGGGAGGAATGGAGTTGGAAACAGCAACAGCAATGGTTACATATTATTGAAGACTTGTGCATCTCATGACTTTCTCATCACCAACACTGTTTCTCGTTTACCTAAACACAACAAAACATGGATGCACCCTCACAGAAAACATTGGCTTTTAATAGACTATGTCACTGTGAGGAGAAGAGACAGACAGGATGAGAGAGTGATGAAGGCAAGGTGTGGTTCAGAGTGCTGGACTGATCATAGACTCATCCTCTCCAAGCTAAATATTAATATTCAACAATAGCAGTGGCACCAAGGCAAGATGACTATGAGAAGACAATGTCGACAGATTAGAGTACTTCTCTTAACTGGAACAGTTCATTGCTAACTTAGAGGGAAAGTTGAGCCAACACACAGTTGGCAACAGTGGAACAGAAAAGGAGTGGACAGCTTTCAGAGAGTTGGCGTATAGCACTGCATTTACTCATCTGCATCAGAACACTTGCAACATCACGACTGGCTTGACGACAATGATGGGGAAATTCAGAAGCTGCTAAATGAAAAATGAGAACTCCACAGGGTTTACCAACTGGATAGTTCATCCTTCTCTAAGAAAGCAGCATTTAACTCCATCAAAACTAAAGTACGAGTGAAGCTTAGAGAGATGTAGGATACTTGGTTCAATAAGAAAGGCAGATAAAATTCAGTTTTATGCTAAAAGTAACAATCCAAAGTGTTTTTTTGATGCCTTAAAAGCTATTTATGGGTCAAAGACATATGGTGCATCTCGACTATTCAGTGCTGATGGAGGCACATTGATTAGTGGTAAGGACACGATCCTGGAGAGATGGGCTGAACACTTCCATAGTGTTCTCAACAGACTGTCATCAATCAATGCTGAAGTCATTGACCATTTACCTCAGGTTGAAGTCAATCCCTCTCTGGCCCAATTTCCAACTGAAGAAGAAGTTTTGAGTGCCATTAGGCTCCTCTGCTATGGCAAAGCACCTGGTACTGATTCTATTCCAGCTGAGATTTACAAAGTGTGTGTGTGTGTGTGTGTGTGTGTGTGTGGGTCCATTGCTCATACGAAAGCTGAATGAAATTTTCTAGGTTACACGGTAAAAGGAGGTTATCCCCCAGGAATTTAAAGATGCCTTCATTGTCCATCTCTATAAAGGTAAAGGAAATAGATTGTCCTGTGACAATCACAGAAGTGTCTCTCTCTTACTCATTGCTGGCAGAGTTCTTCTTAATAGGCTGATATGGATCATCTGCCTGATCTATGTCATCTACCTGAGAGCCAGTATGGCTTCAAAAAGGGCTGAAGAACACTTGATATGGTGTTTGCTGCCTGACAACTCCAAGAGAAATGCCAAGAGCAGAACAGAGGTCTGTACAGAACATTCATTGATCTAACCAAGGTCTTTGATACCATCAGTTGTGAAGGCTTATGGAAAATTATGTCAAAATTTGGTTGTCTGGAGAATTTCATCAGTATTGTACATCCATTTCATGGCAGCGTGCTAGCCCAGGTTTTGGATAATGGACAATGCTCTTATGCTTTCCCAGTCACCAATGGAGTGAAACAAGGCTATGTGGTTGCTCCCATGATGTTTTCATGATGTTTTCAGCCATGTTGTCAGATGCCTTCAATGAGGACCAACATGGCATCAAGGTCAGCTACTGCACTGATGGTAAATTATTTAACTTGAAAAGGCTATAAGACAAGACTAAAGTGAAGGGAGAGTTGGTACATGATTTTTTTGTTCACAGATGATTGTGCACTCAATTCAGCCTCTGAAATTGAGATGCAACAAAGTATGGATTGATTCTCTGCTGCTTGTGCTAATTTTGGCCAAACAATTAACACCAAGAAAACACAGGTACTTCATCAGCCAGCACTACATCATCCATATGTAGAACTATTGGTTACAGCAAATTGAGAAGTTTTGAATACTGTGGACAAGTCCATTTACCTTGGTAGTATGCTTTCCAGGGATGTACACATTCATTATGAGGTTGACACACACATTATCAGAGCTAGCTCAGTGTTCGGGAGGCTTTGAAGGAAAGTATAGGAGAGAAGAGATATTAGACTGACTACCAAATTGAAGGTCTACAGGTGTGCTGACCTCATTGTTGCATGCCTGTGAAACCTGGACAGTATACCAATACCACACCAGGAAACTGAATTGCTTCCATTTGAATTGTCTTAGGAGGATCCTGAAGATCATCTGACAGGATGAGATGCCAGACACTGAGGTTCTTTCTCGTACTAAACTGCTTAGCATTCAAACTCTACTGCAAAGAGTGCAACTTTGGTGGGCTGGTCACATTGTTCAAATGCCAAATATATGTTTCCCAAAAAGACTATTTTATCGAAAACTCACACAGGGCAAGTGTTCACATGGTGGTCAGAAAAAGCTATACAAGGACACTCCCAAGGTCTCTTTTAAAAACTTTGCAATTGATTATGTGACGTGGGAGACACTGGCACAGGACTGCCCAACATGGCATGCCCTCAGCAGAGAAAGTGCTGTGCTCTATGAGCAAAGCAGAATTGAAGTAGTTCAAAAACAATCCGAGATGTGCAAATTTAGAGAATCCACCCCAAATGTCCACATGGATAGTGGTAGAATATTCGGAGCGCATATTGATCTGATCAGCCACAGTTGGACACACTATACCATGACTCTAACATGGTGATGTCATTTTGGTTATCTTGGAGAATGAAGATCAACAACCAATTGGATATCCTGCTTTAACATGTCTTTGTTAGTATGACAGCTACTGAAGCAGGAATCAGAAAAGAAAAGGTTAAGCCACCTAAAGGCATCTGTAAAAGTCTGAAAACTTGTAACCCCCACAATCCAAGTCAGCTTCTGCTTTGGCCCTCTGTCACTACTCATGAAACTGTTTCTACCTTGATGGGAAGACAGTGAGTTTTGTTTTACTATTGGGGAAAAACTCCAGTTGCCTGGGGTTGGAACAACATTAGTTGGAAAGAAATTAACAATCTGTATGTGGACTCCCTCAGCAGCAGTGGGCCTTGCTTTCTGAGAGCTGAATCTTTCCCCAGGTTGCCAAAAATCTTAGAAATGTAATGGAAAACGCTTTGGCATGAATATAGAAGTGACCTCTCAGTCAGTCGTGATGTGGCAAAAGCAAACCTTGGGTACTCTTTGTGAGCCTTGAGGACTGACTATAGACCCACTGATGATGCCACCCTGGGATTTCATTTCAATTGCTGATATGACTCTGGTATTCGATATGGCCAACCTCTCCTCTAAAGTCTGCTACCAAGCCAAATTTTTAGCAGTCAGTGGAAGTGTGTGTGTGTGTGTGTGTGTGTGTGTGTGGTGCAGTGGATAGAGTACTGGACTTGGAGTCAGGAAGACCTAAGTTCAAATCTTGCCTCATTCACTTACTAGCTATGGGACTGTGGGCAAATCACCTGACCTCTCTGGGCCTTAATTACCTCATCTGTGAAATGAGGGAGTTAGACTTGATGACCTCAAAGGTCCCTTCTAGTTTTAAATCTATGATACTATTATTACACTCCCTTAATTCATAAGCACTGAGGCTTTGTTCCTCCTCCTCAAAAGGCTAAGTGTGTAAATGTGGCTAAGCAGTGTAAATGCACATTTGTTGTATATTAGCTATTCTTCTTTTTTCCCATCACAGGGTAGAGCTGGTCATCCATTAACTACACGTAAGTGAAACTGTGATTTTGGTTATCAGCAAAAACTGGCCAGGGAAAAACAGGCTTTTGTTTTATTATATTCTATTTTTTGCTAGGCAATGGGGTTAAGTGACTTGCCCAGGGTCACACAGCTAGTAAATGTCAAGTGTCTGAGGCTGGTTTTGAACTCAGGTCCTCCTGACTCCAGGGCCGGCGCTCTATCTGCTGTCACCTAGCTGCCCCAGAAAAGGCTTTTAGTGATTCTTCTACATGAACATTCTTGATAGCACGTAGTAGTTTTGCTGCAAACTCTTGTCAAAGTCAAACTTCAAGAATTTGGAAAAACCCTTCAGACTTAAAGCTGATGCTCAGTGCTTCCCAGTAGACCAACAGAATTTACTTCTCCTCTTAGACTGTGAACTAGCTTGACCATTCTCTGACTTACTCAGGAATAAGCTAAGATGGATTGAGGAAAAAGAGAAGAAGCTAGAACAGGGGTGAGGCACCTTTGGCCTTGAGGCCACATGTGGCCCTCTAGATCCTCAAGTGTGGCCCTTTGACTGAATCCAAAATTCACCGAACAAATCCAGAGAACAAATCCACATGTGACCTCGAGGCCACAGGTTCCCTACTCCTGGGCTAGAAGAAAATACTTTTGTATAATGCCAGCATCTTCTTGTCCTCAATAGACCAGCCACTAAGTTTTCCCTTTGTAAATCCATAAGAAACAACCATGGAATTAGCGGTAGAATGTTAATTTTTTAGAAAAATAAACCTGCCATATATAAAACTGTGCACACCCTTTGACCCAGTAATACCACTTCTAGGTCTGTATCCCAAAGAGATCATAAAAATGGGAAAGGGGACTCACATGTACAAAAATATTTATAGCAGCTCTTTTTGTGGTGGCCAAGAACTGGAAATTGAGAGAATGTCCATCAATTGGGGAAGGCTGAACAAGTTGTGGTATATGAATGTAACGGAATACTATTGTGCTATAAGAAATGATGAGCAGGCAGACTTCAGAAAAACCTGGAAAGACTTGTATGGATCAATGCTGAGTGAAGTGAGCAGAACCAGGAAAACATTGTACACAGTAACAGCCACATTGTGCAATGACTGATTTTGATAGACCTAGATCTTCTTAGCAATGCAAAGATCTAAGATAACTACAAAAGTCTCATGTTGGAAAATACTCTTCACATTCAGAAAAAGAACCATAGAGTTTGAATGCAGATCAAGGCATACTATTTGCTTTCTCTCTTTCTCGCTCTCTATTTCTTCTTTCTTGTGGTTCCTCCCATTGGTTCTAATTCTTCTTTACAACATGACTAATGTGAAGTTATGTTTAATATGAATGTATATGTAGAGCCTATATATATCAGATTGTGTGATGTCTTGGGGTGGGGGCAGGGCAGAAACAGGGAGAAAATTTGGAACTCAAAATCTTATGGAAATGAATGTTGAAAACTATAAATAAGTAAGTAAATAAATAAATCAACCAACCAACCTGCCATGGCATTATAGAAGTATAACATGGAGAAATTACAAAATAATCTTCCTATTGACTCCTTGGAAACCAGCCCCTCTTAAAGTGTTTATACCATTCTCTACTTTACACCTAAAGAGAGACTTTGAGAATGTGAAAAGGATTCTCAGGAAAATTGTGATTCTGGGATTAGATCACTGGATTGCAAACAGAAAAGGAAAGAATAAAGGATGATTTTCAAATATGTGGGCTACCTCTTTTTCTCCACTGAGAGAAACACACACCCCCCCCCCACACACATGAATCTTAAGCATCATAGAACTAAGTTAGACATTTCTTGAGATGGTTGTTGAAGAAGGCAGCGGGAGGTGATTTTCTGAAAGTCTTTAGAAATAAGATTGTCCTGTTTTCTGTTTCCGAATGAAATTTAGTTTTAAACAGTTCTCAGAACTGAACCAAACATGAAATTGTAAAGGGATTCTCCTTCATATAACATGGCTTTCAAGGTGTTACACTCATGTTTTTCCATATCTGATCCCAACCTCTAGTTGTGGACTTACAAGTTCTCTGTTGGTCTACACCAGGGCTTCTTAAACTTTTTCCATCTGCAACCCCTTTTTGCCTGAGA
Source organism: Vombatus ursinus (assembly GCF_900497805.2). Lineage (NCBI taxonomy): Eukaryota > Metazoa > Chordata > Mammalia > Diprotodontia > Vombatidae > Vombatus > Vombatus ursinus. Next base: position 7,276,226 of record NW_020954720.1, read on the forward strand.
AATTTTTACATGACCTTGGGTATATAGGTTTGTAAAATAGGTATACAAATCCAACATTTACTAATAATAAATCATAAAGAAATTTATTGTAAAACAATTCTTTGGTATACATATTTTACCATTTATTAAAGATCAAAACAAGTTTGCATACTAATGAGATGGATAAGCTTGTTTATTTTTACATAAATAATTAAATCTTGGTGGAATATTTGATACTACAGGACATAGAGCATCTTCAGTATTTTTCAGAATTGATTGATATTTTGATTTTATAATTATCAATGCTGAGAACGCCACTTTGCATAAATATATAGTACAAAATGGCAGAAATATGTTTAGGGCCATTTCAGAAGTTTTTGGAAATTCTGTCCTATCCCCAAGCCAAAATTCATTTAACAATTTTGTATGTACAGTAAAAATATTACCATTTATAACATGCAATAGTCACGAATTTGAGCCAAAGTGTTTCTGACAACATTCGTTGGCGTGGTGTTGCATTGTGTGATGACATGTGCAGTGCAAAGTGCGCAGTTCAGAACAAAGTTCAGAACAAAGGCTACAGTGAAGTTGTGCGGTGCAGCGCGAAGGCTGCCAGAAATACCTCAGAGTCATCACGTGTTTGATTTTGAATTAATTTTTGGTTATTGTGCATTCAGAAACCTTTCACCGTTGCCAAATTTTTCATGACCTTCACCTTCAGTTATATGACTCCATATGCCGTCTGACCCACAGTTTAAGAAATACTGATCCTTTACTCCCTTCATTTTGGGCTTTAGTTTCTTATATTTCTTTTACACCAGAAAAAAAAGATCCAACTCTGGAAGGATCCAATCAGATCCTTAGATTTCACCATACCAAAGTAATCTCTCACCAATATCATATTAATATATTATGTGTGTGATTTTATTGCCATTGACCAATAACTACCTGAGTTAGATGATGGTTTTGTTTGAGCTGGACCTTAGGATCATAGATTTAGAGCTGAAAATGACCTTGGAGCACCCCCTCCCCCCATTTTAGAGGTAAGAAAATGCAGGCACAGAGAAAAGTTAAGTGATTTGCCTAGGGTCACAGAGCTAGTAAATATCTTGAAGCAGAATTTGAACCCAGGTATTCCTGACTTCAAATCTATTGTTCTATCCACCACACTGTATTAAAGAAAGCCCTGAAAATCAAAATCTGTGTAATTTTTTTATATTCTATATGCCAAACATTATAGAATATGGTGGGATGTGCCAGACACATCGGTTGAATTGCTTCTGTTGCTGGAGCTGAGTAGAGGTTGGGACAGAGATCTGGGTGAATGGTTTCCTAGGTGCATTAGGTTAGGTTTATCAAAACCCCGAAAATTACCCTGGAGAGTTCCCAATGGCAGTAAGCATAGGCCACTTTGTTCGTTCTGGTCAATGATCTTTGATGCAGAGCTATCTGTCTATGAGCACCCAAATCTAAAATTAACTTCTCTTTTCTAAATCCCTAGATTCTTAATCTATGTTTATTGAGTTGAATTACAGTATATCTCTTTTTTCCCCCTAGTTGTGCAAAGGTAGCTGCTGTGATACATGGATGTGATGCATGCTACATGGAGCCAGAAAAGAAAACTTTTACTTGAATTATATTAAAGAATATATATTTTGTTCTATGAATATTAGACACTAATCCTTCCCAACTATGTGTAATTTCTACAAATAAAGTCTTCATATGGATGAAATTAGCAAAATATCCAGACAATTTATATCAGGCACTTGTACAAATTACATTGTTTACAAACTGGTCAAGAGCCAGATGGGTTTTTCTTGAATCTTAAACCTGATTTCTTAAGGACAATAATTTCTGAGGGCTCTTCCAAAAATGATTCCCTCTGAGAAGATTGCTTTCTAACATTTTTATACCTTCTCTGATTATTGCTTTGGCACAGCTATCTTAAACAAGACTTGCAAATAAAATCTGAAAAGGATTAGACCCAGTATATTCTATTTAGCTTATAGAAGTTTCAGTGACCACCTCTGTCTTACTGGACAAAGAAACAAGAGTTTATCTAAAGCAAATTCTCCATGTTCCTGAATAGACATGGATTCTTATAAAAAAACAAAGAGGAAATGAAAGCAACGAGGAAGGTTACTATTGTTATTATTGTGAGCATTTATTTTTCATTAGGCCCATTGTTTGATTTTTATTAGGTTTTCAGTGGTGGACATATGAGTAAGTGCTTATTTTCATGATGCTCATAGATCACTTGTATATTTTCTGATTGAAAAATCACGATGTTTACCATTGGTGTCTGATGAATTCTCTAATTGATGACTAAATATTTGAATGTGTTTGCCACCACTTTCAGACTATAAGAGGGGTGGTAGTTTATTTTATAGTGCCTTTTTGATCAGGGAGATCCCAGGGACTTCTGAGTTCCTGCTTGAATATAGGAAAGTGAATATCCATTTGTAGTTAGAGAATCCTTCTGACCATCTCATTTTGATCCCTTTCCTTTTCAATAATTCAGGCAATCGGCTATGTATCTTAAACCACTTTAGTCCTCTAGGCCTCAATTTTCTCATCTGTAAAAAAAGGAGATTCTTAGACTCATAGAATTTTAGAGCTAGAAGTAACCTTAGAGATAATTTAATTCAGGAGTTCTTAACCAGTCCATGAACTTTTTATATATCTATCTATCTAGATATCTATCTAGACAGATATATCTATATTTATCTGAATCTCTAGCCATATCTTTCTATCCCCATATAGAGATATAGATATAGCTAGAGACCAATAGAGATATTTCTGTATGTGTACATGTACCTTGTATATATGTTGTATATGTGTGTGCGTATATCTCTCTATATCTTGATATATAGATATATATATAGAGAGATATATAGATTTATCTATATAGATAAAAAGGTATATATAGATATTTCTATATTGAAAGATTTGTCTATAGCTATATAGCTCTCTCTATATAGATATATCTATATATATAGATATACCTATATCTACATCTATCTTTCTATCTACATATATATTATATAGCTCCATCTCTATCTGGTTTGGGGTTTTGATGGCTCAGAGTGAGTGTAAATAGCAATTGTTTCTGTTTTGGCCAGAAACTCTGAGGGTCTTCCCCTACCAGATTTATTCTTTTCTGAAGGCAAACTAGGCCATCTTTTACTTCAATTCTTACCTAGCTTTTAATTACCGAATGGGCATTGCCTCAGACAAACTGAGACCTGGGAAAGACCTTAGCTTAGAAAGGCCAAGGTCTCCCTATGTATCCAGAGCCACTGCCAGTCATTGTGACCTATGTCTTGCCATTGGACTCCAATGATTCTGGAGGAGAGAGTAAGGTTAATGACTGGGCACAGCCCTGCCTCGCTTAAGTCCACTTCACTTGCAAGTCAAGCCATCACCCTCCTGATACTGTTGTTCCTCTTCAAGAATGAAGGATGAACAACAATCAGGCCCTATCTCTATCTATATTGAAATAAATGTATCTATAGATATAGATAAATAGATTGCAATATAATTGGTTGCCTTTGTAATTCTAGGTATTTTATTTCATGCATTAGAAGCATTATACTAAGGAGTCCATAGTCTTCACTAGACTTCTAAAACACAAAACAAGCATAAGAACCCTTGATTCTAATTCAATTCTCTCATTTTACAAATGGAGAAACTGAGTTTCAGAGAAGTGACTTGACCAAGGTTACATAGTGTGTAAGCAAATGGTGGAGCTGTGACTTGAACTTGTCTTCTCAGCCCTGGCCTAGTGATTCTCCATAGCTGATTTTCCCATGCCATTGGACTAAATGAACTCTATGATTCCTTTCAGCTGTCTTGTAAAAGACTGTTGATGATTTTGAACTTTCAGGGAAGGCCCACCTTTCAGTGTGCAATCGAATCTGCATTGCTTTTAAATGTCCCTTGTATAATAGTTTGATTCTTTGAGTGGCAGCAAAGCAAGAAAGCTGGGTGGTACGGTGGTTAGAGTGCTGGATCTGATCAGGAAAAGTCATCTTCCTTACTAGCTGTGTGACCCTGGACAAGTCACTTAACCCTGTTTGCCTCAGTTTCCTCATCTGTAAAAACGAACTGGAGAAGGAAATGGCAAACCACTCCAGTGTCTCTGCCAAGAAAACCCCAAATGGGGTTGCTAAGATTGTGACATGACTGAAAGGACCAAATAACAATAGCACTGGTAACAATCTACCACAGGGCCTTCCTTGTATGTATCAGACACATTGTTTCTCGAGCAAGTTAAGAAAGAAAGGCCCCAACAGAAGGAGAAAATGGTTGAAGAGTATTTAAGAAATCCAAATTATTTTCTAATCAGCAGGACCTGATGATACACATCCCAGGGAACTAATTGTAGCACCATGAGCTCACATTTCTGAGAATTACTGAATCTGTTTTTACAAAGTTTCTTATAAAGTAAAATTTTTTTGAATTTTGGAAAATATAATTGCTCACAATTGCATCCCATCATTGCTCTTTACTCACTCAGCCACAATGATATTTTAGAGTAACTTAAAAATGAGACCTAATAGTGTATTCAATCCAGTTCTCAGTTTTGAGAAAGTGGTTCTAACTGCATCTGTTTCTATGAATGTGCTCTCTCTCCCAGTTTATGTGTTAAAACGAAGAGGTTTCATTTCTACTTCTGCCAAGGAGTTTGTTGAGTTTTGGTCTTGAATTCAAACAGCAGATGTTTGGGCTAAAGAGAATGTTTTTGGAAATTGACTAGATCTAAGTATGTTGGCCTTGCCATGGGTGTGCCCTAATTATTAGCTCGAAAAGGCCCATGTGTGAAACCTCTCATGGACCTAAGACTTCTTTGTGATCTAAATGCATTAAAACCTGAGGGCTTTACCACCCAAATTCGTTTGCCTTTACCTCCACATATTTCATTATTTCCATGTTCCTCTGGCTAATTACCAAAGGCGCTTGCACCACTCCCCTCTAACGGCCTTGTCATCCTTCCCTCCTTGATCTAGCAGTAAAGTTGAAATGCCGAATTTATGACATCGCAATCATTTTCATGGCAACAGACTGTGGCATCATAAAAACAAGATTATGATGACTTCACTGCAGGATCAAGCAGAAGGAGAAGCTGGGTTCTATGTGGGGAAAGCTCTTTTTCAGACACAAATAGCTTTGATAACAGCGGGAGAAAACATGGAAAATTACTGCCAACGTAAAATAACTTGTCATATAAATGCTTCTGTCAACTCTGCCCATGTTGTAAGGGTCCTGGAAGGATTTGTGTCAGGTCTGAGATGCAGCTGATCATGTTTGTCTAGTTATTGGAACTTACAGAATGTTGGAAGCTCTGCAAGACTGATTTACATGTAAGACTTTCCATTACTTCCTGACCTGACCAGTATTTGAAAAAGCGAACAAAAGCATTTTATCATATTTCTGGAATCTGGAAACTATGCTACATTTGAAAGTTGGAATGGTAATAATGTTTAATGATTTCTTTTGTATAACTTAGAAAGTTTTATGTTTGTTTCAAGTTGGAGAAAATCTTGGAGCTAAATTTCACTAAACTTAAAAACTTTAACAGAACAAAACCATCATTTTATTGTTTGCAAAAATCCTGGTCCTCCCTGTCCTCATCTGTTCTTTTCTCTACATCTCTCTCCCCCTCTCCTCCCTCTTTCTCCCCCTCTCCTCCCTCTTTCTCTCTTTCACTTTCCCCCACTCTCCCTTTCTCCTTATCTTAATCTCTTGCTTTCCCTCCCTCTTTGTATCTTTATTCCTCTCTCTCTGTCTGTCTCTCTCTCTCTCTCATTCTCCATTTTCCCTCTCTTCATATATTTAGTATGTATAGCTAGAAACCAATAGATTTCCCATATGTACAAAAATGTTTGTTGTAGCTCTTTTTATAGGAAAAAAACTGGAAATAATGGAGTCCTCATGATTTGAGGAGTAGCTAAACAAATCATGGTATATGAATGTAATTGAATATTATTGTGTTAACAAAATGAACTATTTTTTTAAAAGAGAGAAACCAAGAAAGATTTATATGAACTGATGCATAGTGAAGTGAACAGAACCATGAGAACACTATCCAATAACAATAATAGTATAAAGAAAAACAAACATTATAACAACCAGAAGCCAGGAGAACAATTTATACAATTTTTAAAATAACAACATTATAAAGAAAAACAATAGCAGTTTTGAAAACTCAAAAGAATGGAAAGATCAACCATAATTCCAGAGGACTGATGATAAAGAATGCTACCCTGACAGAACAATGCACATACTGACATAAAGATGATGGACCCAAGTTACAGCATATGACATACATGTTCAGATATAGCTGACATAGAATTTGCTTTGATTCACTATGTGTATTTGTTGCAAGGTCTTTATTTTTTCTTTATTTTTCTCCTTTTTTCCAATTAGGGATGGGGTGAGAGAGAGAGAGAGAGAGAGAGAGAGAGAGAGAGAGAGAGAGAGAGAAGAGGGATAGGAATAGGGTAGCAAAAAAAGTGGAGAAAAAAGAAAAGGAAAAGAAAGAAAAGAGGGTCACTTAAACATCTTTTAAAAAGTACACAGAAGAAAATAAGAGAAAGGACAGAAATACTCAGAGAAAAGTAGAGTAGCTTTGAAAGTTACATGTTGAATTTATTATGTATTTTAAAAGAAAAACCAACTGTCTATAGCAGAGACCTGCAATTTCATGTACAATAGCATTCTTCAGTGATTTTATTTATAAAAAATATCCCAGGGGCAGCTAGGTGGCACAGAAGATGAAGCACCAGCCTTGAAGTCAGAATGACCTGAGTTCAAATCTGACCTCAGACCAAACACTTGACACTTACTAGCTGTATGACCCTGGGCAAGTCATTTAACCCCAATTGCCTAAAAAAATCCCATTTTATTTGATATTTGTTAAATTAATAATAAAAAAAATAACTAAAGCATTTCACAATTTAGATAAATAGGAAAAAAAACCCCAAGTTTATATTCTTGCCTGGCCCCTCATGATGATGTAGGACATGCTGTAGAGTTACGAAAACAAAACAAAACAAAACACCTTTTCCTATTAGTCTGCTAGCTATATACTTGCTGCCTAAACATCAACAAATTGATGTGATTTTTAAGAAATTGATTACACCTGAGGTTTGGCGTGACATGATGTAGAGAATGTTACTAAATGTCCATTGCATAGAACTTGGCTACAACCTGACGCTTTAATATGCCCATCTTGCTTTTGTCTATAGGTTATTCTGCAAAATTAGGTGTCACGTGTCTGAAGTTTAGAATGATCCCAAGCTGATGATGAATGCTAATGACAACAAGCAAAAGATAGATCACAGCAAAGATAGGACCACTGTATGGGTGGATGAGAGAATGATAAATAATGGGGAGAAAGAGATCTTAATAACTCATTTTGTTTATTTCTATTTACCAAGGGAAAAATGATCAACAGAGATAGATAGGCAAATGTGAAAGTCCCAGAGAGAACCTGTGCAGGTCTACGTTTTTATCATTCTCCTTGAGGCACAAATAGATTAAAGACACTAGATCTGAATGAACTACATGACAAGGTATTCAAAGAACTTTTGAGTAGCTAGCCATCAGTGATCTTGAAAAAATTGTGAATAGGAGAGATATGATGAGATGACAAAAGGGCCAATGTCCCGATTTTGGAAAAAAAAAGAAGTAAATTCTGTGAGCTATATACTAGTGAATTTCACATATCTTCCTCGAAAAATTTTAGGTCTAGTATTGAAATAATTTTTTTTGAGTGAGGCAATTGGGGTTAAGTGACTTGCCCAGGGTCACATAGCTAGTAAGTGTCGAGTGTTTGGTCTGAGGCTGGATTTGAACTAAGGTTGTCCTGACTCCAGGGCCAGTGCTGTATCCATTGTGCCACCTAGCTGCCCCTAGAATTATTATTATTATTTTTTAATTGAAGTTGTAATCTCTGAGATTTTACATAAATTCATTAGGATTGGTTCATGCCAAATTAACTTTATTTCTTTATGTGATGGAGTCAGGAGACTTGCAAGAGAGGAGAAGACTACAGATATTTATTTGGATTTCAATGAAGTATTTGATAAAACCTCATGATATACTTGTGGGTGAGATGAAGAGTTGTGGTCTAGATAATTGTGTAGTGTGGTATCATAACTGGTTCAATAATTGATTTCAAAGGGTAGCCATTAATGAGTTGAATCAACTATAGCTCTCTTCTTTGGAGTATAATGCCCGAGGAATCATTCCTTGGCCCTATGCTGTTCAAGATGTTTATGGATATCTTGCTTATCATACTTATGGATGACATGAAGCTGGAAGAAGTAGGTGACACATCGTATGGCAGGATCCAAAAAAAGAATCTTGACAGGCACATTGAACCAAATTTAATGAAATGAAATCTAATAAATGTAAAAGTTTTGCTCATGGGTTCAAAATATCCACTTTAGAGGTATAAGATGGGAGAATTTAGTCTAGATAAGAGTTGTTTGATTTGTATGGAAAAAGATCTGAGTCTTTCAGTAGACTGCAAGATCAAGGAACCGATAGTATGGCATAGCAGCCAAAGAAGGTAAAGCTTCTTTTACTTAGGTTGCATTAAAATAGGAAGAGTGTCCAGCACAAAAGAAGTGATAGTCCTGCTGTAGTCTGTCGTAGTCAGAGCACATTTGTGTTTATTTCTGAGCACCATATTTTGGGAAGGACAATGACTAAATGTAACATGCTCAGAGGAGAGTAAGCACAGTGGTGAGTGGAATGGAGAGTATAACTTTTGAAGATTAGTAGAAGGTAGTGGGGATGTTTGGCTTGGATAAAAGAAGGCTTAGTTCTCTTCAAATATTTGGAGGGTTATTATATAGAAAAAGGACCAGGCTTGTTCTGTTTGGTTGTATGACAGACAGCTAGAAGCATCAGGGTGGGAGCTATAGAAAAGATGATTTTATTTTGCAGTAAAGGTAACACTTACATCTCCAGCAGGTAATAATGATAGTTAAACTAACAATTAAACAAGACTTACTATGTGTGAGGTCCTGTGCTAAGCACTTTACAAATATTATCTCATTTGATCCTTATAACCACCCTAGGAAGTAGGTGCTATTATTATATTCTTTTTTATAGTTGAGGAAACTGAGGCAGAGGTTAAGTGACTAAGCTGGTTCAATGTTAAGTAAGTTTCTGAATCTGAATTTGAACTCAGATCCTCCTGACTCCAGGCCCAGTGCTTTGTCCACTGAACTATCTAGCTGCCTAACAAACAAGTGGTGGCTATCTACACTTTGCTTGAAAATTTTGAAGGAGAACTTATTACCTCCCAAGGTACCCCCTTTTTACTTTTGGGTGGCTCTAGTAATTAGGAAGAAAACTTATTATATTTAACCTAAATCCTACTTTTTCTCCTGTCTTCAATATTTCCATCAGCTTATTACCATTCACTCATTTTTCTATCTCTCACGTCTTGCTGTTGTCTTTGACATTTCCTTCTCCTTCACTTCTATGTAATCAGCCAGTCAATCTACAAGTATTTATGAAGTGTTCCTTATGTGCCAGGCACTGTACTAAGTGCTGGGGATACAAAGAAAGGCAAAAACACTGTTCCTGCCCTCAAAGTGCTCACATTCTCTAAGTAACGTGGGACTAGCCATGTACATGCAAGATTTATTCCGAATTGTTGGAAGGTTATCTCAAAGGCAAGGCTTTAGCAGTGGAGGGTGGGGTGTAAGAAATGAAAGGAAAAGACCTCACCAATTTTTGTCAATTCCACCTCTCTCAAACCATTGGCCTCCTCTCTAGTTCCCCTGCAACCACTTTGATATTGACCCTCATTACCATCCACTTGAACTATTCAATAGCTTTTTAAAAGGTGTGACTAGCTCTACCCTCTTCCCCTTTCCCTCTATCTTTCATCTCTCTTCCAGACTTTTCTTCCTTACAAACAGATCATATCATCTCTATTCTTAACAGTCTTCAATAGTTTACTTTTTTCTCACTGAGTAAAGTTCAAAATCATTTTCATGGTGCTTAAGGCCCTGGTGCCACAAGACTTTCCATTCTTATCTCACATAATTCCAAATGTACATTCTATGTTTCAGGCAAAGTGGTCTATTTTCTGTCTCTTAAATACTCCCTGTAAATTCTGGCTTGAACACCTTTGTTCATGCCATTTCTGTTCTCTGAAATAGCCATATTTGTCTTTTTGCCTAATTAATTCCTATCCATTGTTTACAGTCCAACTCAAATGCCATCTCTTCCATGAAGCCTCCTTTGACATCCCCTGTGAATAATAACCAGACCCTATGTAAGAATTTATTTTCACATTTTCCTGATGCATTTATTCTATATTTTGTATTATAGTTATCTGTGATTGTTTGTCCCTCATCCAAACTGTAGGCTTCATGAAGGCAGGGATGATGTCTTAGCTATGCATAGATTAAGCACTTAATAGATGTCTATCAAACTTAATTTAATTAATAGTCATAATGTATTTTGCACTGGTCAGATCCCCTCTCCTCTATCTGTAGGATTGTATTTGATGTTGAACATTACATTTAAGGAGGGATGTTGACAAATTGTAATTCATTAAGAGGAAGACAAACAAGATGGTAATAGTGCTTGAAACTATAACGTATGAGAATCATTTGTAGGAACTGGAAATATTTAACCAGAAGAAGGGAAGATGTAGATTGAGGCTCAATGTGTGTTTTCAAATATTTAAATAACAATCATTTGGGAGAGATTTTAGATTTCTACTTAGTTCTAGAGTTGAGGACTGGGACCAATGGATGGCGGGTACAGGAAGGCTCAATGTGCAAGGCTCAGTGTAAGGAAAAATGATCATCATAATCATCCAACACATCTTATCTGTCTCCAAGTCAAATTGATTTTACCACCAAAATATCTCTCCCCTCCTTTCTATTCTCAAACTATTTCTCTCCATATGCTCTATGTTCAAGCCAAACTAATTGACTTGTCATCCATCAGATCCATGCCTTTTTCCATACTATTTTGTATGTTTGAAATGTTTTTCCTATTTTAATTTGTTGAAATTCTGTCCATCCTTCAAAACTGCCTTCTTGATCCCAAACTGCTTCCTGACACCAAAACTCACCTTTTTTTTTTTTTAAAAACACCAATGCTCTCCTGGTGATGCTGTTTTGTTTGTAAATATTGAAATAATTTTGCAAGAATTGAGGTGGTGAGGTCCTAGAAAAAAATGGTGGCTGAAAGAAGGCTGTAGCATATTTTGCATGATGCAAGGAGTGGCCAAAGGTATATTATTCAGGAAATGTATGATTGGAAAGGGAGGTGTTTTGATTATATACAGTTAGAGTCACAGATAAAAAAAAGATGGTCCAATGCATTGATGCCCATAAAATAGAAAAAGACCTAGAGGAAGGTTTCTGGTATATTGAGCAGAGTTTTAGTGTGGAAGAACTGAACAAGAATTGCATACAATGCAAAGATGCAGTTGAGTTGTGATCTGTACCTAAGGAGAGAATATCTACGTTGATGAGATCACAGAATCAATGGGGTATTGAAATACAAATTCTTAGTCAAACTAATTAGTACCCTCCTCTTAACATGGAACAATTTTATTGGCTAAATATATCCAACCTATCATTTCTAATTGGTTTTCACAAAACATGTTTGTAGACAAAACAGTGTTTAGGTTGTAGGCCCTCAGATTTGTGTCTCTGGGCAATCAAGTATTATTACAGCAAGGTTTTCTGATGGTAAAGTTTGATGACAACATATTAATTTTGTGACTTCAAAACAATGTTTGTTGGGACATTGTTATGAGGGGTATGCCTATATTAACATGGGTCAGACTGGCCTCTGGACTACAGAGTCCTTATTCCTGCTTTATGACCAATGATGGCTCTCACCAACATGCAGGAATTCTTTTAAAGTGGCTTCTAAAACATTTTAAATGATTTCCTTTTACTTGCAGTCTTTAAGAAGACAGTTCTTGAAAATCAGTCTTAGTTTCTCAAACATCCTTAATTACATTTGGAGTTAGTCAAAATATTTCCTGAAGGATTGGAACTATTGGTAGATATCATAACATAGTAGGAAAAATGCTAGATTTGGAGTTGGGAGTGACATGAGTTAAAATCCTGCCTTGAGCACTCCTTGCCTATATGACCATAGCAAGTCACTTGACTTTCTGAGCCTCAGTTTCCTTATCTGTAAAATGAAGATAATACCACCTCATTGCTTACCTCACTGAATTGTTGTGGGGATAAACTGTTATTTTCCTCCCTATAAGTGGGAAATTTATGCAGTGCTTCTGACCTTGTTGGACATAGACCTCAATAATTATAATAATCATTATTTTTAGCATAAAGATAGAAACTGAATCTGTCATTTCACTGATATAGGGAACTTCCTAGTGTGAGGATAGTCCCTCTACCATTGCAGGTTGGCACCCTCTCTGATAATCTTAGAGACTTCCCAAGAATAAGGTCAGGCATTCTATGATAGCAGCCCCCACTATCTTTCTTCTCATTCTCTTCTTAACTCTACAATCTAGCTTTTAACCCCATCATTCAACTTCTCTATCCAAAGTTACCAATGAACTCTTAATTGTCAAATCCAATGACATTTTCTTAATCCCAATTTTTCTTAACATCTCTGTAGCCTTTGAAACAATTGACCACCCTTTTCTCCTCAATAATCTCTTCTTTCCACATTTTAAGGATGCTATTCTTTTTTGGTTCTCCTCCTGACCCCCTTTTTCTCCTCAATAATCTCTTCTTTCCACATTTTAAGGATACTATTCTTTTCTGGTTCTCCTCCTACCTATCTGACCACTTCTTTTCCATCTTTGCTGAATCTTCATCCAGGTCATGCCCACTAACCATGGGGGTTCCACAGAGTTTTGGCATGGGCTCTCTTCTCTTTTCCCTCTATATTGTTTCACTTGGCAATCTCACCAGCACCCATGGATTCAATTATCATCTTTATACTGATGAGTTTCAAAGCTACTTATCCAGCCCTAACCTTTCTGCTGACCTCCAGTCTCACATCTCTGTCTGACCCATCAAACTGAGTATCGTGTAGACATCTTAAGCTGGACTCGTTATTCCACCTCCTCCCCTCCTAAACCTTCCCTTGTTTCGAACTTCTTTATGACTGTCAAGGCATGGGTGGGTGGGAGCCATTGCCAGACATCTTGACCTATGTCTTGCCACATTGGAGTGCCACTTGCCACTCCAATAACTCTGGAGGAGAGATTGCAACTGATGACTTTGCACAGCTCTGCCTCACATAAATCCAATTCACTTGCAAGTCAAGTCACCACTTTACTGATGTCATTGATCTTCTTCAAGAACAAAGGACGAATAACAATTACTCTCAAGGGTACCCCATCCCCCAAGCTCACAACCTAGGTGTCATCCTCATCCCTTCATTATCTCTCATATCCAATCTGTTGCCAAGGCCTGTCATTTTCACCTTTGTATCATCTGTCATATATCTCCCCCTTCTCTTTTCTGATACTGCCACCACCCTGGTGCAGGGCTTCATCTCCTCATTCCTGGACTATTGTAATAGACAGCTTTGTGGGTCTGCCAACCAACACCTACCTCTCAGAATTATTGTGAGGATAAATGAGATAATAATTGTAAAGTGCTTGCCAAACCTTAAAGTGCTAGGTAAACACTATCTATCATTATTATTCTGCAACACTAGTTCATTATTTCCATCACTCACATTTTTATAGTGCTTTAAGGATTATGAAGACTTCTTTATTTAAAAAAAATCACTTAAAAGTATTTTATTTTTTCCAATTACATATACAGTTTTCAACATTCACTTTTGTAAGATTTTGAATTCCAAATTTTTTTCTCCCTCTCTTCCTTCCTTCCTCTCTCCCCAAGATAGCAAGCAATCTGATATAGGCTATACATATACAGTCATATTAAATGTATTTCCATATTAATGATGTTGTGAAATAAGAATCAAAACAAAAGGGAAAAACCACAAGAAAGAAAAACAACAACAAAAAAGAGAAAATAGTGTGCTTAGATCTGCATTCAGTTTCCTTCTGTGGATGAGGATAACATTTTCCATCATGAGTCTTTTGGGATTATCTTAGATCATTGTATTGCTGAGAAAAGCTAAGTCCATCAAAGTTTGGTGAAGACTTCTTTAGAGAACAGAATTGTTAAGTGAATGTTCTAGGGTACATTCTGTTTATGCATAGATCTGGAACAAATCTTAGCTATCATTAGTTTAGCCATTTCATTTAACAGATGGCAATTGAGGTCCAAAGAGACCCAAATAGATAGAAAGAGGCAGATCTGAGACTCAAACCCAGGTCTTCTCCCTTCAAGTTTATGGTCTATAATGCATACAAGCGACTGAAGTAAGAACTTGCTTTATGTAATGTTGAACAATATCATAGAGCTAGCAGAGATCTTAGAGACCCTTATCCTAAACTGTAGGGAAAAGAAAGAAAACAGAATTTCCTACAAAATGTTAGTGAGACCCCAGACTAGTTAGTGAAAGAGGTAACTGGAAAGTCAATGTGATTTTGACCAGTATACTTAGATTCCAGACAGGAAAGGGACTTAATCTTTCAAAGAGACTAAAGTAGTGAATTGAGTCAGGACTGGAGGGTGAAAGTAAAGTGGATAAGTCAAAAGAGCTCATCTATGAAATGAGAGGGTTGTACTGTCCCTGAAAGCTCTGATTCCTATGATCCTATGAACTCTAACCCCTAAGATTAGGATATAGAAGAAATTTGAGACTAGATGAGAGCAAAGACAGAGTTCCTGCAAATGATTGTTCAGTGCTTTAACCTGGATAAAGTTAACTGAATAATATGAAACTGTGCTTTTGAAAAACCTCAACTAAATATAGTTTTTATCCTGAAATTCCTTTATACTTTAGCAAAGTTTAATTGTGTTTGAAGTGACTATTCAGAGAAAAAAGGTAACACTGAAGAAGAGATAGTGGGAAGAGATTGGGGCTGAAGGTCAAAGTCTTTTACAGAGAAATTTTACCTTTTTTATACTTGGAAGATGGCACCCATTAGAGTGAATCTAAAGTCCTCTGAGTTGATGGTATGGGGTGCTATGGTCCATTTTGTCACACTTGTAGACTCATGTTAAGTTAATAAGGACAACTCTGAGGACATGTGGTCATTCATAAAGCTTCTTTGTTCCACAAAGACCATTTTAGAGGGAAACTAAAAAGTACAGTTTGTGCAACATGAAGATATATAGGAATAGAACTCTGTAATGTGCCCACCTTGATGTGATATCTCCAAAAGCCACAAATGAAGAAAAAGAAACATTATTTTAATATGGAGAGAGGTTGATTTCATTTGGCAGCCCTATTATTAGGCAATCATGGTTATAACACATGACCCCAAATTGTTTGTAAAAGATAATATCTGTGCTTTGAGTCTATGGACTAAATACTCTGCTTCTGAGGGGTTCGCTGCAAATCCACTGGGGGCTCAGCTGCCATTTCATAGGGCCACAGAGTACAAATTAGCTATTCAGGCTCTATTGGCAAACAGAGAAAGCCATGTGCAATCTGTTATTCGGGCTAAATATCTGTGGCATAAACAGCCACTTTAAAACGATTACAGTTATTTGATAGTGCAATTTAATTGTGTGATAAAACTGTATGTGTTTATGATCTATCTGCCTGACTTATAAGAACAAATACCAGTAAAGACCTGGTGTGGTAGAAACCACTGTATTTGCCAGTCACTTGTAGGACATGCCCACCAAATAGAGATTTTTGAAGGAAGGTTAAAAAACAAAAAACAAAAAACCAAACAAAACCCAAGAGAAAAAGTGTGCTTTGTTTTATTTAGGCTAATGCTACAAAGTGACCAGGAAAGACTAAGGAGTATGTTTTGGAGGGAAACATAAATGCATGCACGAAAACACACACACACACACACACACACACACACATTCACAAATGAAGAATTCCTTCACCTGTACTATGAGCTACACAGGCTAAAAGACAGACACAAAGAAAGAGAGGTAAGTACATCATAATCTAATGGAGCTAGGGAAACCACTAGACTGTCAATTCACTGAGCTGGAGATGTAGAAACAGAATGGAGCCTTTCAATTCTGCTGCCTTCTCCCTGGGGTTAGAGACTGGTTGCCATGGATATTCCGGATTCCTGCAGCTAATGGGCGGGAGCTCTGTAGCTGTGGTATCCTGGGGACTGGCTAGGGTGAAACATGAAATGGAGGCCTGTGGGTGTAGTGGTGGAGGACTGGGAAACAGGAGGTCAGAGGGTCAGTTTCCAGCAGCGTTAAAGCTGAATTTTATTTCAAGTCACATTCATTTAGCAATCTGTATTTTCCTGAAAATCAGACCTTTTTATCCTTCCCCTACTGTGCAAGAGAATCATCATCTCTTTAAAATGGTTACTATCACAGCACTAAATAGCATACACTATAATTAGACGTGCACCAGTGGTTTAGATATCAATTTTTTTTAACATAACTTTTTTTGGGAAGCATAATTTTAGCCTGGTTCAGAGTTTAAACCGTTTTTGATTTTCAAACATAGTACACCAGAAAGAAAGGTGGAGTATGATTTCTTCTTGATTTATTTTTATTTTTAAGATAGATAGTATGTAGCATTCTGCTAATAGCCTACCACAGCCCTGGCCCTCTTTCCCTTACTTCTCTCCTCCTCAGTTTTTAACCAGGTCACAGAAAAAGAAAAAAAAAATATTCTGTCTGTGTGATCATTTGGTTTCAAAGATTTTTCTCTCTGTATCTAGATAATCAAGCCTGATAAAAGCATGTTCTCAAACAGCGACTATAAATGCTGATATGCTCAAGATGTGACCATAGCCCCTGACCTTCCAAATTCTATTTCTCTGCAGGATCCATTGAAATCATGACATATAACTTGTTAGATGATCTCATGGAGTATAACGTGCAGGAAATGTTGATGTTGCGATTAATTAAGTCCAAATTCCTACCAACCATCAAGAAAAGACTTGCTCAAATGCAGAATAAATAAACCGTTTTCAATGAATCTGCTTCACTAAAAGAGAAGTATGTTGGTGGCAGGAGTAGAAGGATATATTTTCAAATATGTAGAGTACTGCAGCACAAATTCACTTCTGAATTCCACTTGGTGTTTTGTACCTTTCAGGTACAAGAGTGCTTGAAAGCCTGCCTTCCTTTGTGTATTATATTAATACCCAACAAAACTCAATAGAAGCAGTCTGTCGCGATTTTGATTTGTCTTTAAAATGACTTGAACTTTTTTTTTTTGGAAGACATATGTGGATGAGGATGGTACCCATTCTGTAGCAGAGAGGAAGGAGCAACAGAGCATTTTGGCAAATTGTGAGGTTTGCAGTAGAGTGCCTTCATGGAATATGTAGCACTGAAATTATTTTCAAATCACTCATTTCAAGTCAACTGCCTGCTGGCCATCTCCTGTATGTTAACCGTGGAATTTATTATCTTCTCCCCTAACACTATTTATCATTCAAATTTCTCTACTTGTGTTGAGGATGTCATAATGATGGATGTCATAATCCTCTATCACCTCAGAGTAACCTCAGATTCATCCTTGACTCAGTTGCCTATTTCCTCCCAGTTGTTAGTGCTTTCTCCCCAAATTACCTTATATTCATTTTTCTGTAAACACACTCTATCCCCCAACAGAATTTAAGCTCCCTGACAGCGGGGACTATTTTGTTTTTGTTTTTGTAGTCCTAATGTCTATAATGGTATCTTGCATATAGTAGGCAACTAATAAATATCTGTTTGAATAAATTTACTTGGTGGTTCAGCAGAAGCCTGTTTGTTTGAACCTTGTAAAATTTGGCTCTACCAGGGCTGAACTGAGTATGCAAAGACAGATTAACTATAGCTTTCCTATTCCTGCTGTAAATTTTATGGCTATGATCTTTCTCTCATTATCCATCAATGATCTCTTTTGATTAGTCTTCTACTTGTTTCAACTCTCCTGAAAGGGAAGATGTAGGCCATCAGGCATTCAGTAAATATCTACTTCCTTTCTTTTCCTTCTCTTCTCTTCCCAAGAGGGCCAATCATAAAACTTAACTTTGGATGTTATTTTTGCTTTTGTTCAGTTGTATCTGACTCTTCATGACTCCCCCTTTTTTTTATAGCAAAGATACTGGAGTGGCTTGCCATTTTCTTCTCCAGCTCATTTTACAGAGGAGGAAACTGAGGCAAACAGGGTTAAGTGACTTGCCCATGGTCACATAGCTAGTAAGTGTCTGAGGTCATATTTGACCACACCAGGTCTTTTCTGGTATTTGTTCTTATAAGTCCTTATAAGTTCTTATAATCTTCTTGAGTTCAAATATAGGATTCAGGCTATGCCAGGGTGCAAGAAATAAAATTCTAATGTAAGAGTGTAAAAAGCTGATAGAATTAGTTTTCTCTCCCATGTTGTTATTTGCTAATTTCAAAGCTATTTAAGAAGCCCAGCCTGGGAAACATGGCATGTGTGTAGTGCTTAGGCAAAGACATTTAGTCTTTCTGGGCCTCAGTTTCCTTTTTTTTTTTGGTAAATTTAATTCCTCATGATTATCTGGTATCTAAGATTCATTCCAGCTTCAAAATTCAACGATTTTTAGTAAATAATGGAACAAAACATGCACATCTAGCTTTCACTTCTAAATCAGCAGGCAACCATGTATATATAGACTTATGACAGTATTGACAGATTCATTAGTAGGTCTTTAGTAAGGATGTTAATAAAGATGGTATATTTTTCAATTCAAAATGACACTATTCAATACACAGGCATGTCTGATGTTTTTTCAGCATGATCAAAGACATGTCCAAGAATCTGTGAGAAAATGACTATCTGTAGTAATCTGGATGTCAAGTATAGAAAGA
This sequence comes from Vombatus ursinus, assembly GCF_900497805.2. Lineage (NCBI taxonomy): Eukaryota > Metazoa > Chordata > Mammalia > Diprotodontia > Vombatidae > Vombatus > Vombatus ursinus. The sequence continues at coordinate 7,295,086 of NW_020954720.1, forward strand.
ATATCTTCCACATAGTTACAGATGTTTTCAGATTAAATATTTCCAGGAAAAATTACATGTGATGTTAAGCTAAAAAAATATGAAAGTATAGATTATCAGGTTAAATCCAGGTTAAAAAGAAATGCCCTTTAGCAAAACTTACAACCATTTATGACTTTGTATATAAATTTCAGAGAATTGCTTTAGTTGGGCAGAGAGTTTAAGGGGCTGACCCAGGATTTCATAGCTAATAAGTGTCAGAGGAGCAGATTTGAAGCCCGGGTTTCCTTAATGTCAAGGTGAACACTATATTCACTAACATATACTATCTCTCATGATACTATTATTTATAACAAAGCACAATGGAGGTTTTTTTTTTTTTTTTTTTTAGAAAAACTCAGTTATTTGAACTTTTAAACAACTTTTATCAGATGAGGTAGTATTTTTGAAGTGCTTAGCACATTGTCTGGCCCATAGTAGTTTCTATATAAATACTTATTCCTTTCCCTTTCCTCAACTAAGAAAAAATAAATATACTGGTTCAATTCTCCTCTTTGGATCTTTGTCTACAAAGCATAGAAAAAATGAAAATTTGTCAGTTTTTTGGTAAGTTTAATCTAATTCAACTAGATGATACAGGCTAGTCCTAATTCAATCAGATAGTTTGGGTCAAAATTAATCTACTTAAAATCAGAATTATTCAGTCTAGTGGTCTACATTCATAAGAATAAATAGATAATTGTGATATCTTTACTTCATTTTATTCCATTTTTTTTCCTGGTTAATTGTTTCCATTTTTCTGGTTGACTGTTTCCATTTTTCTGGTTGACTGTTTCCATTTTTGTGGTTGATTGTTTCCACTGAGAATAGGTTACATAAGTAAAGTTCTCATTTGTAGCTTGGTCTGGTTTGAGATATAATTTATTAGGAATCTGACTGTTCAACTCCCTTGGCGAAAGTTCCATTGCCATTGGACTCCTGATGTGTAGCTAGCATTTATATAGCATTTTAAGGTTTGCAAAGCACTTTACAAAATTATCTCATTTTATTATCTCATTTTATCTTTACAACATTGCTGAGAGGTAGGTTATGATCGTCCTCATTTTATTTTATTTTATTTTATTTTATTTTTTTTGCGAGGCAATTGGGGTTAACTGACTTGCCTAGGGTCACACAGCTAGTAAGTGTCAAGTGTTTGGTCTGAGGCCGTATTTGAACTCGGGTCCTCCTGACTTCAGGGCTGGTGCTCTATCTACTGTGCCACCTAGCTGCCCCTGATCATCTTCATTTTACAGATAAGGAGACTGAGGCAGACAGAGGCAAAGTCACTTGCCCAGGGAAATATAACTAGTAAGTATCTCAGGATGAATTTGAACTCAGATCTTTCTGACTCCAGGTCTAGTGCTCAATCCATGGCACCACCTGGTTGCCTCTGTTAACAGAACAACAGTTCTTGGAAAAGAGGGGAGTAATGGGCTAAGTGAATAGATGGAGGTGTCAAATGTCTCTGGCTGAAAGGGTTTTCTTGATTTAATACTTACCAGCCCATTAGAAAGGGTTAACGTCTCTCCAAACTGACATTTAGTGAGATGGGTAGGTATCTTCTACTTGAGATCTCTGGCTCTGCTCCTTTTGAGATTCATTTTAGTGTACTTTGCACCTTCAATTGTGCAAATCAAAGCTTGAGCCCTGGTTAGTGCAACACACAGACAGTGAAAGAACCATTCATTACCAACTCTAGCAGCCCCACTTTTTAACCCCCCTAACTCCAAGAAAGCTCCCACCAATCAAATTTCTTACAGCTTTTTGGGAAATATAGTACTAGGAAAGTCTCCCAAGGAGTGATGGTATCCGGGACTTGATCATTATGGGAAATGTAATCATGTGAAAGTTTTCTCCATGGCCATGCTCAATGTATCATCTTAAATCTTTGAATGTAAAGGTATAATTTTGTCTCAAATTCTCCGGGTAAGCTGAGTAGCATGCTGTAGCGACTCTACAAAGAAAGAAGGTCATTACATATAAACTAAGGAAACTGGAAGTACTGTGAAAGAATAACACCTAGATGTAGTTCTTCTCTACTCTCATGCCAGAAACTACAGCTCTCTTTTTGAGATGACTGGTCTTCTTTTATGGTAGAAAGTATAGGACTGGGCACCTGAAGATGTCAAAATTCCATTCTGTTGTGGGAGTACTTCCATGTCTCTGTTTTTAGTTTTTTTTTTTTTTAGAATTACATTCTCAGTTTAAAGAAGTAATTTTAGTAAATGTATGTATTTTACTGAGCTAGAACATTTTCCCAAAATTTATTTATTTGCTCTAGTCTTAATTGAATAATTTCCTCCTATCTTCCAAGTGTTCATAACAGAAATCTTGAATGTTTTATTGAGTGGGATTTAGATAGTCCAGTGATATAATTGGTACTTACTAAAAGATCCTGAGAGTTGCTGAATGGGAAAGGTGATCAATTGTGCCTCCTTACCAAAAGCAGTGTTGGTAATAGACTAATAGTTAAATCTAGTAGAGAATTTTAAAATCTTGAAGCATTAGTATTTCTGTTCCTACCCTTAAATAACTAAACTGGTTAAAAATTTGATATACCTGTATACTTTATTGTTTTTTAAGTAGCTTGTTTCTCTTTAATATATTAGCTTCTCAATTATCCTTCCTAAGTCATATTAATACAACACAAGTTGTATTAGCACAACTTTAAATAAGTCTTACTGCCCAAAGACCAGTTTATATCTTTTTAAAAGGGTAGGTGTACACCATTTCAGTAACTGTCTCAAAAACTCATCCCTTTTAATAATATACTGTTTGGATACCCCTGGCCCTTTGTGAAGTCTGCTTCAGGAATAATACAGCAACCTGGCATCATGTGAACTATACAAGCATCTTCTGGTAACCATTCCAATTATACATGCTTTAATATACAGTTTCCAAAACCCATATTGGAGAGACTTGTAATCAAATCTCTCCTTGTTCTTTGTTTTTAAGTTTCACACTGGAGTTGGAAAATTGCATTTTGTTAAGTCAATTATTTTGTAGATGTACACAGTTTTATATGTGCCTCTACTCCAGGGACATATTTCTTTAATTTATTTATTTTTAAAAAATTTTGTGATATCTTTTGTTTATACATTCTGTAAAGTAGCTCAGTAGGGAGAACATTACTTGGAGTCAGGAAAACCTGAGTTCAAATCCTATCTCAGATAGTTACTAGCTGTGTGACCCTTAAAAGTCACTTAACCTTAGTTAACCTCATTTCATCTTAATCTCACTCTCAGCCTCAGTTCCTTCATCTCTAAATTGGTATAATAATATCACTTACCTCAATGTGAGGATCAAATGAGATAACATGTTAAGCTCTTCTCAAAACTTAAAGCTCTTTATAAATGCTGACTATTATTATTAGAGTTGGCAGTAGAGGAATCTCAGAAACCATCTAGTAAGACTCCCCATTTTATAAATGAGGAAACTGAGACCTGGGGAGGAAGGAGGAGGAATGGGATAAACTGTTTGCCAAAGGTCACACAAATTGTCAGCATCAGATCTTTAGAGGGAGGAACATTTTCCCATCTCTTCTTAAGGAATAATTATAATTCTACACCATTCAGATTTTTATTGCTGTTATTATTCCTTTAATTTACATTGTTTTAATTATTGTGTATATTTTACTTTTTTTTGCTTATATCACTTTACACCAATTCACCAATTACCGTCTTCCTATGCTTCTCAACGCTTCAAATATTCATCATTTCTTATTTTTGTTGTTTTTCAATTGTTTTCAGTCTTGTCTGAGTCTTTATGACCCCATTTGGGGTTTTCTTAGCAAAGATACTGGAGTGGTTTGCCAGTTCTTTCTCTGGTTCATATTACAGATGAGGAAACTGAGGCAAATAGGATTAAGCGACTTGCCCAGGGCCATACAGCTAATAAGTACCTGAGGCTGGATTTGAACTTAGGTCTTTCTGATTCCAGGTCTGGTGGTCTATCCACTGTGCCATCTAGGTGCCCAATCATTTCTTATAGCATTCATATGCTACAATTTGTATAGCCATTCCCTAATTAATGGGCACCTACTTTGTTTCCAATTCTTTGCAGCTTCAAAAAGTACTTCTATAATTTTTTTGGTGTACGTAGGACTTGGCTTTCTAACTTTAACCTCCTTGAGGTGTATACCTAGCAGTAGGATCTCTGGGTCGAAAGATGTGGATATTTTAATTGCTTTTTTTGTCATTATTCCAAATTGTTTTCCAGAATGATTAGCCCAACTCACAGCTCCATGTGTAATATGTTGGTGTAACTGTCATCCTCTAATCCCTTCAGCATGGACTATTCCCATTTTTTGGTCATCTTTGCCAATTTTCTGGACGTGAGAAAAATCCTTAGAGTTGATATGAGACCAGTTGGTTTAGTATCCAGAATGAAAGAAGTCATAGTACAGTTGTATGCAGCCATAGTGAGGCCAAATTCAGGCTACTATGTTCACTTCTTGGTACTATATTTTAGTAAAAACAGACAAATTGGAGCATGACCAGAAGACAGTGACTGAAGTGGTGAGGAACATACTCTATGAAGATTGACTGAAGGAATTGTAGATATTAATCTAAAGAATGTAAGCCTGGGAGGACCATGATAAGTTGTCTTCAGGAAGCGTTCTGACGTGTAATAGCGATAGGATTTACTCCATTTAGTCCCAGAAGTAGGCTCTAGGAACACCATAAGGATAAAAAGACAAAAACAAAGCAGTCCCTATAATCAAGGAACTTATATTTTATCAGAGGAAATAATGTATATTCATATAAGTAGATACAAAATATATACAAATGAATTTTTTAAAGGCAAAAAAGAAAAAGAGGAAAAAAATCACTGTAACTGATCAATATATTGAAAAAGTCTGAAAATATGTGCATCGTATAACCCCTGTGAACCTCTCACCTCTACAAAAGGTGGGGAGGTCTTCTCCTATCTCTACTCTTGAGCCATGCTTATTCTTTATAATTTTGCAACCTTTTCTCCCCTTCCCATTTCCACTGTATATTATTTCTCGGCTTTACTGACTTCACATTGCATCAGTTCATGTAAATCTTTCTGTGTTTCTTTGTATTTATTAAATTCATCTTTTTTAAAAAAATTCATATTTTCTTATAGCACAGTAATATTTATTTATATTCATGGTGCCACAATTTATCTGACCATTCCCAGTTGATGTTAATCCACTTTGTTTTTAGTTTTTTGCTATCACAAAAACTGCTCCTATAGATATTTCGATGTATGTAGGGATCTTCCTCTTAGCAATAGCTTCCTTGGGGCATGAGCCCAGGAATAAAATTTCTGGGTCAAAAGATACAGATATGTTAGTCATTTTATTTTCATAATTCCAAATTGCTTTCCAAACTGGTTGTCCTGATTCACAGTTCCACCAATAATGCAATGTGTGCCCTTTTCCCTATCATCCTGTAGTATCTTGATGGGAAAAGAGAGCACCTGGAGGGTAGGGGGGATAAACAAATAGAGTAAGATTCTGACTGTGAACAAAATGCGAGGCATGTGGTCAAATGCCTATAAGTCTACGTGGGTCTCTATCAGTTGGTAAATATTGTTCTTTAATGATTGTTTTCTTTAAAGACTTGCTCTTTAAGAATGTCTGTTTCACCTTTTAATATTTCTGTTCAGCCATCTTAATATTTTTATTTCTTAAAATAATAATAGATTATAAGAGGTAGCTTGGTGTAGGAATGGTTAAAGTCCTGACTTTGGAACAAGGAAAACCTGGTTTCAAGTTCCATCTCTGATACATATGTATCATATGACCCTGAACAAGTCTCTAGATCCCCTCTCAAGAGTCTTGACTGCTCTGCATAAATTGGAGAGAAGGCATGGAACTACCCTGGTAAAGGGAGTTTCCTTATTTGGTTCCTGTACACCAGTGAAATCACGAGATCAGGTCACTACATCATGTCCTAACATATAACCTAGATGGAGCTTTAAGGCTTGCAATATGCTTTACACACACACAATCTCATTTGATTCTTGCAACAACTCTGAGCCAGGTACTATTGATATTATCCCCATTTTACAGAGAATATAAACTGAGGCTGAGAGAGGATTAGTGATTTGCCCAACATCAGACAGCAGTCACACAGTGTATCAGAGATAGGATTCAAACACAATGCTTACTCTGAGCTTAGCAGTCTTTCCGTTTTACCACATTGGTTCTCCAAAAGAAGGGTAGAGTGGGTAAGTGTATTAATCTTTCAGTCATGATTAGGGGATTGCTCTGTATATGGTCCATGAGAACATAACTAAGGTACTATCACTCACTTGAGGGTAATCTGGATACAAAGTAACTGGGGAGAAATAGTCACTGAATGCTGAGCTTACAAACTTTGGCCTTACACAATGATAGTAAACATTGCTATTATTGTAATTGATTAGAGAAAGGCAGAGACAACTTATCGAAAAGTGTTTTCTCATTCTTAGGATCCCTGGAAAGGTAGCCTTGCTGATCAAGTGCAAATGAATTCCTATAGTAGGTGGTGGGCTTCTGTTCACATTCAGGCACGAATACCCCCGGGCGGCAGAAGGAAATAGGCCCTATTTAGCCAGTCTCTTTAGGAATGCTACCCTTTACCACATAAATGAAGGTCTGATACAAGATAACCAAATATCAAGGCTTGTTCCAACTGGTTTATTCCAATTTAAACATATAGTTATTGATTCATTATAGGTTAATTATCCATGTTTGCAGAAACAAAACCAGCAGGACAAAACATCTAAAGGAAATCTCTTTCTTTGGGGGCCACGTTATAGAAGATATCTTAACAGGAAGCTTTTAATGTCTCCATCTCTTCTTGAGTTTATAAAGTAGGATTCCTCGGGTACTTACTATCAATAGTTACTGTAACTTTAAAAAAGTCCTCAAAATTAATTTTGTGACCTCCCAATCCTAGGGAGCTTCATCCTTTTATAACTGGCACTCAGCTTGCTTTCTTCTTCTTATATATCTCCTCAGGAAATCGTAAAATCCTTGAGATGTGAAATATTTTTTTGTTCATTGTGGTATCCTCAGCACCTAGCATGGTGCCTGGCTCACATTATCAGGCACTTGATAACTGAATGTCAGATTAGACTGATGGATCTCTGACTTCTCCAGCTCTGGGGAAAACAAGGTGTCCCAAATAGCTGTCTCCATTGCTTTTGGCCACCGAGAAGGGACAGAATAAAAAGGCAGATGAGTATGGGTTATTATAGGAATTTTGCTCCCAGGATGGAGACTGTAATATTCGAAAGTCCGGGTGGGCCTTCAAGTTCCTTCAGCTGCTGGAGTAATTGCATGGATTATTTTCATTTCCTTTCTCCACAGTGAGATATAGACCTTTCAAATATGTGTTGAGTTCAGGTATATTCATTTATTCATCTGACAAATATTTATCAAGCAGTTATTTTGTCCAAAACACTGTGCTCAGTGCTTAAAGGGGAGATGTAAAAGTGAGTAAAATAGATTCTGCCCTCAAATAGTTTGGTCATTGCCCTTTTTGATTATCATCCTACAGTCACTCCTGCTTTTTCAGAAGGATTTGCAGCATAAGCAGAAGAAAATGCCCTAGATGGGATGTCAAGGGACCAGTGTTGTAGCACTAGCTCTGCCATTCACTAGCTATGTGACCTGGAGGGTCACACTCAACCTCTCTGGGCTTCAATTTCTTCATGTGTTACATAAGGGAGTTGAAAGAAAATGCTGAATGTTTCCCTTTCCATTCTCTATTTTTTTTCTTCATCCAACTCACATTTAACATTTCTTTTCAATTTTATCCCAAATAAATTAAAAATATGTAATAATTATTTTCAGTTAAAATTTGGAAGCTCTTTGAGCTTAAAAAATCATTCATTTACATTATCAACTATTTTTTAAATTTTTATTCATTTTATTTTAAATTTATGGAATAAAACCAGCAATTCCATAATGTAGTAAAATAAAAAAGATGATTATACATGAAACTACAAATCTATAATGTACAACTTGCTATTCCTTTTAAATATACAATAAACTTATCATGTAAGTTTCTTTTTTCTTTTTCTTTTCTTTTTTTGTATTCTCTTACTTGGCCTCTGAGCTGATCTTCATCTACTGAAGACCCAGAAAGGAAAGTTCTTGCCACCCAAATCGTTGGCACCGTCAAAGGCCTCAACATTAAAAACAGATACCATTTTATCAGTGGAAATGACAATGAAGAAATATTAACATCTGCTTTGCTGCTGCACCCTAAATACCATGGGCCTCTTCCATATGACTTGCAGCTGCAACCTTCCGTATATGGTTGTGTCCCTCATTAGAATGTGAGTGCCTTGAGAGCAGAGACTGTCATGCTTTTTCAATAATATCCTCAGTGCTAAGCACAGTAACTTGTACATAATAAGCACTCGATCAATTCTTCATTCATTCACTCATCCATCCATCCATCCATCCATCTTCGAGATACCTGCCACCTCTGTGGGTCTGCAGCCTTTTTAAAAGTAAAAAGTATAAATATTAAATCACTAGGTGTAGGTTATTTGACCACGAAACGTGAGAGAATGTGAATAGTGTTGTCTCTTGTAAGACATACTTTCTTGTTTACCCAAGGGTATGAATTGCTCTCTCCTTTATATAGTTAAATTTTCTGCAACCAGGACCATACTACATGTATGAAGTTGCGAATGTGTAGTCTTGAAACTTCTGTTATAGCTGGAGTCTGTCAGGTGGAGTCAGTCCCCAGACGTGTGTAGTTATTCTATGGGCTTCGGAGGAATACATAATATGTATTTCTGGAAATGTTCTTAAGTTGACTCAGAGTAGTTGCTTCCTGAAAGGCATCAACTGGCAGTGACAATTATTAAGTCCTACTATCACAGACCTTGCACCATGTGGGCAAAGCTTAACCATGATGATTGGAAGGCTGATGGACCAAGGGACAATGTCTTTGATTTTATTAGCATGATAAAAGACCAGTGAAGAAAATCTCCTTATCAGTGCAGATCAGCACATTCTCTGCAATTTTTAATCTTAGAGAATTGTCTGGGGGCACTGAGAGGTTAATTTACTTGCCATGGGTCACATAGCCAGTATATGTCAGAAGTGGGAATTGAACCCAGGTGTTCCTGACTACAAGTCCAAGCTAAATCTACTACACCCCACTGCTTCTCTACTAATTGTTTTAATAAGATGGAAAACATTCAGGTGCTCAGTTATTCAATTCATTTAAACTTGAATGGAGAAATCAAATTACCTATGGATAGGTATGACAGCAGCAGACAGCTTTGACATTCTCAGTGTTTCATGAAAGTAAAGATGTCCTTGTAGAATTGCTAGTGTTCTTTCTCTCCCCTCCCACCTTCACACAGTTTCCTAACTTTGAAATCCATGTTTAGTACAAACCCTTCAGTGAAGACGATATTTTAATTTTGGACTTACCGGCCATATAATGTGTAAACTAGTAATAAAAGTCTGTGTAGTTAAAGGATTAAATAGAAAAAAAAGAGAATCTCTTGAAATATTATTGCGCTGACCAATTTTTCAAACTTGTGGGGTATCTTGGCCCATAATGAGCATGGATATATGGATATGGTGTTTACGACTCATTTACGCTTACTCAGATAATTTTTGATTCATGTTACACAGAAAATAGAGCTGTCCCTGTTGTCCAACATTGTTTTGATAAATCCTGATGTTGTGAATTCCCTTTTGAATGCTTCGGAAGATAAGGAGAAAGAAAAGAACAAAGTTAGCTTCCTTTGAAAATAGTCTTATTACAGCTTTCCAGACATTTCAGACATTTTTTTCTTGAAGGCTATGGCATTCAGGGGCTAAGTCAGAGAATAAAGTAGTTAATAGTGTGTATGGATAATATAATTTTTCATTTTCAAAGCACTTTCAAACCATTTACTGAAAAATGATTATTATAAGAAAGCACCACCCTTTCTTAATTTATTTGGAATACAATTTAAGGGGAGCAGGTAAGTGGAAATGAGAGAGAAAAAACAATTAGAGAAATGAAAGAGAAACATTCTGCATTTTCATTGAGACTTTGAAAAAATGTGTACGGATGAAAAATTACTCAAAGTTCAAAGTTATGATTGCTTCCTAAATCTCCCTATGTACACATTTTTTTACTTTGGCACTCATTGGATCTGTGATTTCATTGGTGTAGATGTTCCCTCCACCAATTCACAAAGACAGCTGCAACTCACATTATGATTGCAATGACGTGGTTGTCATCCATTTCCCCACAAATTCTCCATAAAGAGTAAGAATGAATTACATATAACATTTGAAATTTGTACTGTGCTTTCCATATACCATCTTATTTAAGCCTTACAACAAACTTGTGGGTTAGATGCTACAAACAGGATTACCCCCATTTTGCAGATGATGAAACTGAGGTTTAGTGATTTTCCTCATTCACATACCAGTAAGTGGCAATGGCAGAATTTGAATCTAGGTTTTCTTGATTCCAAATCTATTCTATCTGCCAGACTATATGAATTGGTATTAAATAGTATCTAGCACGGTTCTATCTACATGTCAAGTACTTAAATATATATTTACCAAATGAGACATGGGGGTTGAAGGTAAGGGCAGGCTTTCTGTGAGCCATCATAGATGGTTGTGATCAATCATTCAACAAGAATTTATTAAGTGCCTTACTGTATGCTAAGTACTAGACACAAATTCAGATAATGAAACTCCCTACTGTCAAGCAGCTTACATAGGTAATTCAAATTATTATTTGTTTGGTAGGTAATAGATATCATATGTAACATAAGCAATCCTATTAGGGCATGTGCTTTGGTCCCTTGGGTAATGGGACAGGACTTCAGTTCCTTTCTAAAAAATATGCACAACCAAAAGCTTTTGGTTGTTCTCTATATAGCCTTCCTCTTTGACTTGGGGGGTGGAGGTAGATAGGATGTTGGATCTGTGTTGAAGAACACTGGCCACTGGGCAGGAAGAGCCTCCCATTCAATGAACTCTTTTTTCCTTTCCTCTGAAGGTGTGCTTGAGACTCCAACAGTGCTCCCTAAAATTTCTCTCAAAGGTCGAGAGGTTTTTTTCCCCTTTCACACCCTTTTCCAATCTATTGCAGCAAGTATATGTGTTGTCCATGTGAACCTGAGACTGGACTTCAAGACTCTGGCTGTCTCTTGTTCTTTTTGTTTTCCTGAGCAAAGGTGGCTGAATGTTGATTCCGAGATCGGTGTTTCCTAGTCTTAGTGGCAATCTGGCAAGTTTCAGAGGTTGAGAGTTCCTGGATCTGAATACTATTTGTGCAGCAAAAAAGTTGCTCTCTGAAATAAGTTTTCAGAGGAAAAGATCGCCACCATCAGGAAGATGAATCCAAGCCATTCCCTAGATTGCCAGAAGAAATGGACATTGAATGAATTAATCAGACAGAACAGCTATCTGACAACTGAAATGGAGGTGAAATGCCTGTTGGACCATTCCACAAAGTGTTCCATGTTTTATACAAGTGAATTGGATTTAAGTGAGGGAGGGCTGTGCAAAGTCACCAGTCTCATTTTCTCATCTGGAGTCTTCTGGGTCCAGTGGCAAGATATAGATCAGGACAACTTAGCCTCAATCACTGAATGAGCATTGCCTCAAACTGAGGCCTTGTTCAAGACCTTAGCTTAAAAAAGCCAAGGCCTCCCACTGCAATCAGTTATCCTGTTCTCTATCTTGACACTGGACTCAGATGGCTTTGGAGGAGAAAGTGAGGCAGGTGACTTTGCACAGCCTCCCTCACTTAAATCCAATTCACTTGCATGTCACGGCATCACATCCCTGATGTCATGGTCCTCTTTGAGAACAAAAGACAAACAACAACAGCCTCATGTTTAAATATTTTAAATAGCTGCCTCTTATGGACTGCTCATAAGTTTGAGCTATAATATGCACATATACACATTTATGTCTCATAAATATATATATATATATATATTTCCTGAATAATAGCTAAGTATAGCAATATAGGATATATTATAAGGGAGCTACAAGTTATCAAAATTGTCATATTTTCTCCCAGGAGAGTGTTGGGCTAGTCGTTAGTGTATCATGTTATAAATATTTATCACTGTGGCTAAATGAATCTTTCTGTTTTTAAGGATTTATTTTGTGGTCAAGGAATCAAGCAGCAATGCTATACCTGATCAATATTGTATATTGAGTACCCTTCTAGAAGGGACCTTGTTAATGACTTTTGGGAAGGCCCTAGAAATTATCTAAAACTAAACTTTAAGAAATTTTGTCCAGGACTCTGTGATGGGATATAACAAGCCAGAGAGTAGGAAAAAAACCTGTCTCCTCTTCCTTAGAGGTCAGGTTACCCCAGGACTAAACCCAGTTTACAGGAATACAGAGCTAGGGTTACATATTAGAAACCCCTGGACTTTTGGCTTTACAGATACATATACAAGTAATTATAATGAAAATATGATATGGTAAGTACATATATTATTCCATGACTTGCATAATCATTGAAAAACTATGTTTTTGTTTTTTGGTTTTTTTTTTGGTTAGGCAATGGGGTTAAGTGACTTGCCCAGGGTCACACAGCTAGTAAGTGTTATGTGTCTGAGGCTGGATTTGAACTCAGGTCATCCTGAATCCAGTACTAGTGCTCTATCCACTGCGCCACCTAGCTGCCCCTCTTGGAAAACTATGAATAAAAATAAGATGGGCATTTGTTTCAGGAAGAAGCTTGGGATCATTAAAAGCATTATATAATTTCCCAAAGACAGTCTAGCCACCTTTCCTCATGATTTTTTTCTGGGTCCAGATCTATTCAATGTACTGGAGGCCACCTTCTATTAATATCTTTGGGGTATCACTGTACCAGATGGTGAGGTGGCACAGTAAAGAGAATGCCAGGCCTGGAGTCAGAAAGACTCATCTTCCTGAGTTCAAATCTGGCCTCAGACACTTGCTAGCTGTGTGACCCTTGGCAAATCACTTAATCCTGTTTGCCTCAGTTTCCTCATCTGTAAAATCAGCTGGAGAAGGAAGTGGCAAACCACTCTAGTGTCTTTGCCAAGAAAACCCCAAATGGGGTCATGAAGAGTCAGAAGTGACTGAAAAATGACTGAACAACACCAGCAACACCAGTGTACCATTCAGAATATATATCTTCTTTCTTATTCTTAACAAATGACTAGTCAATTCTTTTCTGGTCATACATGTCTTCTGTAATTTTTTTGAGCATTTTATTTTTTCCCAATTACATGTAAAAACAATTTTTAACTTTTTTTAAAAGAAATTTTGAGTTCCAAATTCTTTTCCTCCCTCCCTTTCCTTCCCCTTCCCTGAGACAGTAAGCAATTTGACATAGGTTATACATGTGTAATCATGCAAAACATAGTTCTATATTACTCATGTTGTGAAAGAAAACTGTAATTTTTTTAAAAAACTACTTCTGTGCACCAATTATAATTGGAAATATTGCAATTTACTCATGCCGACTATGCATATTTCCACAGTAATTTGTAAATATTGTTATTCCACAATTCTCATAGTATCACCAGAATATTGTTATTTGAGATAGGAATTTTGTCTCAGTGAATAGTTTCAGATAATTGAAAGCATTGAACAATTCCTTTGTACTACTTAATCTGCTTTGTTTTAGTTAATCCGTTCAGTTTGGGGTTTTGCTTTAGACCAGAACTGCCCAGATAGCAGGGTGAGTGAGTTGGCTACCCGCCTCCCACTCCAACCCAACTTTTTCTAAGAAATCTCCCAGACTTCCAGACTATCCCACCCAGGACATTCATATACACATTCAGGACACCACTATGCATTATTTTCTTCTTGTACTTACTTTTCTTTCTTTCCACTGTACTTCCTGGCAGTGTTGTGGATAGGGGGCTGGTTTTAGAGTCAGCAAGTTTGGGTTAATTAATATATGTTGCTGATACATCCTCATTCCATGACTAAGGGAGGTAACAATATCTCAATGTTCTAAGCAACTTTTGAAACTTTAAATTAAAAAGGATTTGTTTGATAAAATCATTGGTTTAGAAAAAAATGGTGTGTATATTTGTGGTACAAACAGAATGGTTAATAAAATACATCCCTTTCTCTTCACGTATCTCAAGAGGACCATTAGATCAGTAGACTCTAATTCTAACCATTAGAACAGTAGTCATCCCTATCGGTAAAAAAAGGAAAAAAAAAGGTGAGTACCCCTCATATATACACACTCATTTATAAATTTTATACATGTGTATATGTATATATGTATGTATATATGTGTATATATATCTTTTGTTGTTGCTATTCAGTTCTTTTTCAATTGTATCCAACTCTTTGCAATCCCATTTGGGATTTTCTTAGCAAAGATACTAGAGTGGTTTGCCATCTCCTTCTCCAGCTCATTTTACAAATGAGGAAACTGAGGCAAACAGGGTTAAGTGACTTGTCCAGGGTCACACTGCTAGTAGGTGTCTGAGGCTGATGAGGTTTAGGTGTTCAGGGGTCCTGGGGCCTCAAAAATCAGAACACACTGATCCTGCCCGAAAGAATTCGACCCAAGTCTTCTTTCAGCCAAAGACAAGGTTTATTAAAACATCCATCATATTGGGCAGATTCTTAAGGAGTCTGAACATTAGTAAGCTATTGGCTTATTGGCAAGATTATAAGAATCCCAGCACCTTAATGGAGGCAAGATGGACCTTATATACAGAGACTATGGGAGGGATCTAGGAGTGGTCAAGTAGTCTATGAGGTAATAGAACTCCAGGGGGGGCCAAGGGAGAATGGAACCTAGATAGGATTAAGGATGGGAAGTGGCCTGGGGCCATAGGGAAGTATGGAATTATAACCTCAGGAGAACACCAGAGATTTGGCCATGTGGGAAAGTCCAGGGTTTTCTTTTTGGGGTCTAGATCCCATCCTCATCAAGGCCAGATTTGAACTCAGGAAAATGACTTTTCCTGACTCCAGACCCAGCACTCTATCCACCTTGGCATCTAGCTGCCTGATGCTATTATGCTATTATATTATGTTCATTGTAAAAAATACAAAAGACATTTTAAAGGATGTGATTAACATGAAATATATAATATTTTTATTTGATTAACTGTATAAAAATCTTTCACAATTTTAGTGTGATTGAATTTGCTTAACTATTTAGTATAGTGCTTGGCATATAGTAGGTATTTAATAAATGATTGTTGATTGATTGACTTTTAAATAAATTCCAAGATGTGCTCAGGGAATAGTGTGGTTTTATAAATAATAATCTTTTTCTTAGTAAAAAAAATAGTTACTATGATGAATATAGTTATCCAATTGATGAATTTTTAAAAAGATACCTTTGTAATAAAAGATATACAATAAAACAAAGAAGTAATTATCATAATGTTGTGGTTTGGGGTGCTAGGAACCCTGAAATGCAAGGGTACAGGGCAGGAGTCTGCCTCAAAAGAATTTGACCACCCAAGCCTTCTTTCAGTCCAAGTAGTGAGTTTATTATGACACAGGTTGGGTAGGTGAGATTCTTAGTGAGTCTGTGCATTTGATCAGCACAAGACTGATATTTTTATAGAAAGAAAGACTGTGGGAAGATCTGGATGAGATCTAGGAGTAGCAAGCAGCCTGGGGTGGTCCAGAAGCAACAGAGAATGAAGGGCTGGGCTGGGTAGAGTGCCACAATGAAAAGACATCTCCTTGGGATGGGACATATGCCCCAGGCAAACAACAGGGATCTGGGCTGCTGAAATTTGTGGGATAGTTCAAGAACCCTTTTTCAGGGTTCATCAGCTCCATCTATAACAGTTAGTGAATTTAACAGCTTTTCAGCAGGAGCCATGCTTCTCTATGTGTTGGTTTATTTTATACACACACACACACACACACACACACACATACATACAGCAAAAGCTACTTGGAAAAATAAGTTATCTCTGAACACTTTTAATATAAAACCATTCTTCATTCTTTACATGGTTCTGCTTAATAGATGATATCATACCTTAATTTCCTATCCATGTTCTGATATTTTAGTTATGTTTTTCCATGAGTGTGAAGAATAGCAGGAAGGCTAGTAGCAAGATGACACTGTAGCATGCAGGAAGGAAAGTAATGTTTAATAAGGTGGAAAAGGGGCCAGGTAGTGATAGGATTTAAATGCAAAAGAAAAGAATTTATATTTTATCTAAGAGATGATAGGGAACCACTGGTGTTTATTGTGTAGGAGAGGAGCATGGACAGACCTATGTATAAGAAAAATCATTTGGATACAAGTCTGGAGGATGGGGAGAGACTTGAAGGCAAGAAGACCAAGCAGAGGTGATTGCAGTAGTCTAGGTGAGAGGTGATAAGGACCTGAACTAAGGTAGTGGCTATGTGAGTGGAGAGAAGAGGATGGTTGTGAGAGATGTGGAGAGAAAAAAAAAGACACAATTTGGCCACTGTTTTGTTATGTAGGGTGGATGAATCAAAGAGGACATTGTGGTGATCAACTTAGGTGACTGGAAGGATGATGGTGCCCTTTACAGAAATGGAAAGTTTGGAAGAGGGATGACTTTTGGGGAAAAGATAATGTAACACAGTCTTTAGTGCAGATCATAACCCATGTATATCTTTCATCTTGTGGGATTCCCTTTGTCCTACTCAATATAGAATACAGAATATGCCCTTCTACTGCAATCATGGGGTGATTTGGGAGCAGTAGGGTGGTTGGGGTGGGGGAGGGGGGGTTGGATAGTTGGTTGGTTGTTGTACTTTGTTTTTTTTTGTTTTTTTTTTAGGCAGTTGGGGTTAAGTGGCTTGCCCAGGGTCACATAGCTAGTAAGTGTGTCAAGTGTTTGGTCTGAGGTCGGATTTGAACTCAGGTCCTCCTGACTCTAGGTCCGGTGCTGTATCCACTGCGCCACCTAGCTGCCCCCTGTACTTTGTTCTTGAAGAGGATCAAAATGACATCACTATATTGGGGTCAAGGTAAAGTGTGTCTGACTGGCTGATCAGACTAATATGAGTTCAGAAGGGTCTTCTACAGCTTGGCACAAATAGTCCATATGAACATTTAAAATTCTGATGTCTCTAGATTTGTGCATCTCACATTTCTTTTGAGCTACTGCAATTCTGTTTTGCTCATAGAACACAGCACCTTCTTTGATGTGGGCACACCATGTTGAGTGGTCCTGTGCCAGTGTCTCCCATGTTTCATAGTCGATTCCAAAATTCTTCAGAGAAACCTTGAGAGTGTCCTTGTATGGATTCTTTAACGGGTAAGGTGGGGGTGGAGTAGGTACTGATTAAGTGTTAATTGCTCTGAAGTGTTAATACCCTATGCAAAAGGAGTGTGTGTGTGTGTGTGTGTGTGTGTGTGTGTGTGTGTGTGTGTGTG
>NW_020954720.1:7312461-7332337 GCF_900497805.2 Vombatus ursinus
GTGTGTGTGTGTGTGTGTGTGTGTGTGTGTGTGTGTGTGTGTGTGTGTAGAGCTTTAGGAACTTACATGGAGGCAGGAAGGGGGCAGAGTAAGAGAGTATTAGAATGAAGATGAAAGAGTAAGGCATGGCTGTTTTGGAGACAAGCCTCACAACTGGCCATCATGCGGAGGGTGGGAGATGGCCCCTCTTCCTACTGTCCTGCTTAGTTGTTCGCATCCTCTTGGAGTTATGCCTCACGGGGCCACTCTGGAGACCAGTGTGCTAGTATTTCTCTAAGGGTCCATTGTTTTCTCACCCAGCAGAGCAGGGAACTGATGGTTTTCCAGCTAAAAGAAAACTCCATCCCTTGTGTTCCATGGTGCCCTAATAATAACCCAGGCTTCAATTTGTGAAGCTAGATTTAGATTGCATGTTGATCAAGCTCCTTTTTTTTTTTTTTTGCTTCAGTGTGTCAGTCTGGGAGATGGCAAACGGTTGAAAAGTCTTTGGAATTTTCTGACTGACTTGTCCCGCGCCTCTCTTGAAAATAGCAATTTTGTGGCCCAAGGAGATGTGTTAGATAAATGTGTACAGTCACAAATGTGAAGGGGGAAAAAATGTGATTACATGGTATTTCTGATCAGCCCCTCCTTTGTAAAGTGTCTTTGAGGCACCATTGTGTGTGTTTAAGTCAGTGCTCTTGACAGACCAGCAGGGCTTTTATTTACTAATCCTTTCAGAATCTCCAGATACAAATAAAAGATGGCCCTCCCACTCCACCCCAGTCCACCCCCATTTTATTCTATTCTCCAAGCAATTGTTTATACAGTTAAGGCCTGGAACTCTGTCATCTGAGATAATGAGCTGATAAGGAGTTGGAGAATAGTCTCACACAATCCAAGACCTCTGAGTTGGGGATGGAGCTAACAGGTCACTGAGCCAGCTCCCTTGCTATAAATGGCCTGTTAAGGTGCTTTGCACAGGCCATTTTCAAGTCAGGTTCAATTTTCTTTAAAAAAAAAATCACTATTGATTCCTCCATAAAAATCAGTCAGGAATTTCCGCAGTTGTCAATTTATCTGCTTATAAATCCATCACTATGTGATGTGCCATGAGCTCTGGGTTCCTGAATGTTTGATGGGGTTAGAGGTGGGAGAGGGACACATACAGCTTTAGAATTCTAAGACAGCAGTTTGCTATCTACTTCCTGATAACTGTGGCTAAGAACATGGTGATGTCAATCATTGCACAGGAGACTGGTCCAGAGGTTTTGAGGCTCTACACATTATCAATAGAGGCAGCTAGGTGGCGCAATAGATAAAGTACCAGTACTGAAGTCAGGAAGACTCATCTTCCTGAGTTCAAAAAGGGCCCCAGACACTTACTAGCTGTGTGACCTGGATGAGTCACTTAACCCTGTTTGCCTCAGCTTATCATCCATTAAAAAAAAAAAAAAATGAGCTTGAGAAGGAAATGGCAAACCACTGCAGTATCTTTGCCAAGAAAATCCCAAATGGGGTCATGAAGAGCTGGACTCAGTTGAAATGACTGCACAACAACAACATGGTATCAATGTTGCTAAGAAGAAAATTCTGAATTTACCAGAAATAATCTGGATTAGGTTTTGTTCTCCTTAAAGTCAAGGTTTTCCCAAACTAATCCTCCCCCAAACAAAGGATTTACACTTTGTATTGGGTTTAAACATAAGCCATAGAAAATCTCAGAAGAGGACTCAGGAAGGTTTAGGATCATAGTGTTGAAAGGAAAATTCTTTGTTTGGGCTTGCACCATGATTAATGAGTAAAAACTCAGGACAAAGTGAATTAAAAGGAGTTTATTATACGTACATCAAGGTAACAACAAATTGACAGGCTAATCAATGGAGGTAAGCTATGCCTAAGAATGGAGTTAGCTTTTATTGATAACCTTCATGTTGTGATAAAGACAATTTGGACAGGTCTCTGTCAGCAGAAGAGGTCATTGGGCCCTTATGTTTCAGTTCCTCCTAGAGGTAGGAGTAAGTGACAGTTTCCAGATACAAACAAGTAGGGGGTGACTTGACTCCATGACAAATATCAGGGCACTGGGTGATGCCTCCTCCCAACACTGACAAGCAGGTCTGGGAACAGTGGGTCACTATGTCGGCATAACATTCAATAATAATGAGATCTATGGATTTAGAACTGGAAGGGAACTTGGAGATCATTTATTTCACCTCCTTAATTTTGTAAATGAAGAAACTGAGTCTGGAAGAAGTTAAATGACTTGCCTAGGGTCACATGATAAGTGACTAGCCAGGATTTGAACCATGGTTTAGAATGTTCTGCTAGGTTAAAGGGGGAACTCTCAACTCCATGATCTTTATCATCATATAAAGAAATATGGAAAAAATGATCAGCTTTAGGCTTCTTTTAGGTACTCTTCATTCTTTGATAATCTAGTCTGGCCCGAGCTGCTTTGTTTTTCTTTCTCCCTTTTGCTGCCTGACTGTGGGCTACTTAACTGCTCATTAACACTTTAATTCAAAGATGAAACTCAAACCAACCAGTTTGCTGTTTGCTTTGAAATACTTAGAAATCTGCACAGATTTCAGTTATTCCTAGTACTTATGGCCCCCCATGATTCATTATTAAGGAAAGATTCAGAAATGTTACCAAAAAAAAAAGTATAATCAGCATTCTTTGCTAAGCCCTCAGGAAAAGTAATTGGTCCATAGTCATTTTGGGGATGGCCTATCTCCATGATATGCTAAAAGCAACATCTATTCTTGTGGCATTCTTAAATAATCAAAAACTAGAGTTTGGAAAGCTGTTTCTAGGAATAAGGGACTTCTTAGTTAAAAGGTTAGTTCCTTTAACTGCTGAAAAGGCTGCCCTCTCAGGCATATCTCAGAGCAGAAAATTTATTACAAACTGCACAATCTCCTAGGATATGCAGAGTAAATACTCTCGTTAGAATGTTCTGTGAAAGAGACTCACTGCTGTTTAACGAAGGTGAAAGGGACGGCAAGGTAAATAGACAGTTCACTAGAAGTGCAATGGGCCTGACTTATTCACTGTTCTTCTTATATTTTGTGCCTCCAAAAAAAAATAGATTATGATATTGGATGCTTAGCATCAGTCAGAGGCTAAGAAAAAGACCAGGTTGCAAGGGCCAGAAAATAGAGATCCCAATAGATTAAATGGAACTGTGACTTGGGAATTGCTAAGAGGGAGTAGCTGACAACTCGTTGATTGAATTGGCTATAAATTTGTCTCCTATTTAAACCCCAGGGAATGTGTGTGTATGGGGAGCTGGAAGAGACTGTAGGCTTAGGAAATTTACAGATGTATATTATACGCATTCAGAGTATTGTCTGTGCAGCTAATGAGCTCAGTTTTCAATTTAGGACATTTACATAGTCAGTATCCCTGCTGAGCATTCAAATTGTCACCTAGACTTGCATAACTACAAAGGCAGAGTTAACATGGGTGGATTTAATAAATGCTGATAGTCACATTTTGGAAATAAAAAGTGCTCAATAAATGTCAAAAGGGAACATCAAATGGCTACTTATGGACTAACTGTTTTCTATGAAGTTAGATTTGAACTGAGGCATTTGACTGATCTGGAAGACCCAATCTTCCAAAGCACAAACATGAATAATAATCTTCCCATGAATTTCCTGGGAAGTATGGCATGGGTGGTGTATGAGTACCAGTATTAAAATCTTGTAGATGAATATTTAGTTTTGAACATAGGACTCCAATAATCCCTTTAAGGTCTAGCTCTAATACTGGTATCTCTGGTCAAAGGGCATATACAGTGTAGTAACTTCTGGGATGTAGTTCCAATTTGCTTTCCAGAATGCATGGACAAATCCACAGTAACAATGCATTAGTTTTCCCATTTCCCCATAAGCCTTATGAACATTTGTTATTTCCCTTTTGGTCAACTTTGGAAATCTGATGAGTTTTTACACAGAGAGATGATGTAATAAATATGCAAAATGAGATACATTTTTGGACAAGTTCAATGTGGGAATTTGTTTTTCCTGAATATGCATATTTGCTCTATGGTTGATTTTTATTTCTTCTTTCATAGCAACATTCTATTACCTAGGTAATACAAATATTATTATTGCCATTTTACAAGGGTTAAAACTGAGGTTCAAAGAAACCAAGTTATTTGCCCAGGGTCACACAGTTAATAAGTGGTAGAGCTAGGATTTGGCTTTTTTTTCTGTTAGTGAGGCAATCGGGGTTAAGCGACTTGCCCAAGGTCACATAGCTAGTACGTGTCAAATGTTTAGTCTGAGGTCGGATTTGAACTCAGGTCCTCCTGACTTCAGTGCTGGTGCTCTATCCACTGCGCCACCTAGCTGCCCCTAGAGCTAGGATTTGAACCCAAGTGTTCTGACTTAAGAGTCCATTGTTGCTTCTCTCATACCATGGTCACTCAGCTACTCATTAAGAAGCCAGGAGCTCTACCTCTTTTATAATTGCAGTGTGCAAACTAGAGGCAGAGATGCCCTACATATATAAATGTCCTCTGAGACAGTGGGGCATGCTTCTCTACCCTCCTTGAAATCCTATTTCTTTTGTACAAATTCCTGTTAAGTAGAATTTAACCACCAAACTATTGTCTTCCTAGGGAGAAAAATAAGACTTTTTTTCCTTTTAAACACCAAGCAGAAAATCTAAGCTCTGGAGAATGACAGGAAGGCAGCTTCCAAAGTTGGTGAGAAAGTCCAGACAGTCTGTCAGCATCCTAGCCACATGACAGACCTCAAGGCCACCCTAAAGCTGCCAATTCAACTGCCTGGGGAGATTCCTGTGGAACCAGATGGCACTGCTTGAAGACAGTTGTCCACAACTTGGCATCTGGGGTTTGTGAGTGCCATCCAGCAGAGGATTGTTCAGGCAGAATACTAGACTACAGGCTTCCTCCTGAAATCCATTTGAGCTGCTCCAGCATAATCCATTTTCTCTTTTTTTAAAGGGAATTGTCCTGCTTTAAATCACACCAGCAATACCCACCCCAAGAAAATTTGTAAAATAAATAAAAAATTGTACCCTCCACAAGAACATGTTATCCAAGAATTTGTAAAACTGATCAGGGTTGCTCCTTAGACAAAGCTAACCTAGTTATCAGCTCTAGAGAAGCAGAAGGACTTGAGATGAAGGTTTTAAATTAGTTCAGTTGTCATTATTCTAATGGCTATCTTATTATTTGAAAAACCGGCACAGGAGAAGCCTCTGGTTTGGCTCCTTTGTGCTTGAGTTGCAACCAGCAGAGGTAAAGCTGAAAAGTTTTATTAAGTTTTATTAAGGTGTGCGTCCTGCAGAGACACTAGCATTCTCCTCTGCTGATCCAGAAGTACCGACCTCCTGTATAAAAACTGCTAGGTAGACAGAGAGAGGAGAGAGAGGTTAGGGGAGGGACAATTCACAAACTGTTCATAAAGTAACAACTAATTCAGATCTCATGATTAATAAAAGGAAAGAAAGCAATAGAAAGCTAAGCAAAGGACACTGGAAATAAAGTTACTCTTTGCCTGATTACATATTTACATTAGTAGTCTTGATCTGTGGGTGATGTTAAATCTACAACTAAGATGAAATAATGAATGAAACTACCCATTTAGTTATTATATAACATTTTAATGGAAATACATGTATCAGCTCTGCTCAGCCTTGGATCTGATGCCACCGTCCACAAAAAGTTTGGGCTACATGATAATAGAATCAGAGGGATTTAAATGACTCAAAGAATAGTCATTAAGTTTTCGGCAACACCTTGGAAGAAGGTCTTCAATAGTGTGCCACAAGTATTGTGTTTGGTCTTTTGCTTTTTAGCATTTTTATCAAGATCTCTATCAAGGTCATTAATAACTTGAATGGGAATGCTGAGCCAAATGGCTTAAAGCATCTAATGACATTTCTTGAATAGTTCCTGTTTTTTCATTCTACAGCTCCACCAACAGTATAGTCACCTATTTTTTTTAAGCTATTTCCTTTAAGCCAAATGGCTTAAAGGCTCAGAGATATTGCAAATTTGGTTCCAGTCTACCACAATAAAGTGAATACCACAATAAAACAAGTCACATGAATTTTTTGGTTTCCTAGTGCATATAAAAGTAATGTTTATACTATATTGTAGTCTATTACGTTTGCAATAGTATTATGTCTAAAAAATGTATATACTGCAATTAAAAAATACTTTATTGCTAAAAATGCTAACCACCACCTGAGCCTTGAGTGAGTAGAAATCTTTTTGCTGGTGGAGGGTATTGATGTTGATGGTTGCTGACTGCTCAGGGTGGTGGTTGCTAATTGTTGTTGTGGCAATTTCTTAAAATAAGACAACAATGAAGTTTGCTACATCGATTGACTCTGCCTTTCACAATAGATTTTCCTGTAGCATACTGTTTGATAACATTTTACCCACAGTAGAATTTCTTTCAAAATTGAAGTCAATCTTCTCAAACCCTGCCACTACTTGAGGCCAGTCATATTTGGATGTGAAAGGCAAGACTTTATTTAAAAAGAGTATAAAGTAAGACCTCTCAGCTCTATGGAAGCTTTCTGTTCTTGAGTTTCTCCACATACTCATTTGCTTGGGAGAGCTGGAGTGGAGGAAAGCTCCATTTTTTCAGACACAACCTTCCGATTTGTGGTTTGTTGGAATGCAACTCCCTCCTCCAGTAGTTTGAGGAGGAATTCAGTTTGACATTTAGGAAATGACTGGAGTTGAAGGGGGTTTTCCATCATTCAATGTGATGGAGAAGGGGCCCTCAATCTTCATAGCAAAAGGAAATCGAATTTAGACAGACTAAATCCCTGTGCATTCTAATTAGCTAACTGGCTAGTTTGCGGTCCAAAGGAACTTAGACCTTGGGCTAAGATACTAGGAACTGATAGACCCCTCTCGAGGGTAGAAAGCTGTATAGACCTGAGGTCCCTGCCACCCCCCCCCATCTGATAATTACATGTGGGAAGGTCTGCCTTAAAAAAATAAAATAAAAAGAGCTGAAGCTTAGCCGTAGGCCTTCACTCTCTCCTTTCATTGCTTGTATTGATCCAATTAATCAGTTAATTGTTCTGCTCTGGTTCCACTTCATTTTATGTGTTACAGATAGTCTCAGAGTCTTAGAGAATATCTCTAAATTGTCTTTCCTCTTCACCAGGGAACAAAGACCAGCAGGAGCAAAGTGTCATATCCAACAAAGTGACATACTTAAAGCACAGGTCTGATCATGTTCTGCCCCTCTTTCCCACACCCTCCTCCTTCCCCCCCATACAAACTGAAAAAATTCCAGAGACTTCCTTTTATCTTTAAGATCAAATAGAACCTCTGGGTGGAATTTCAAGTTCTTCACAAGCTAGGTTCCACCTACCTTTCTAGACTTCTTGTGCATTTTTTCCCTTTACATACTCTTTTGGTACAACCAAACTGCCCTTCTTTATGTTTCTCACACATGCCATTATATCTCCCATTTCTGTACCTTGGTACAGGCTGTCTCCCATGCATAGATTTTGCTCCTTCTTCACCTCTGACTCTTGGAAGCCCTAGTTTCCTTCAAAGTTCAGCTCAGGACTTTTCCTGATTTCCTCCAGCTACTGGTTCCTTTCTGTCAATATGATTGCCAAGAGAAGGACTGTTTAATTTTTGTTTTTGTATCCCTAGTGCCTAGCATAATACTTGATAAATGTTGTTGTCTAATTGACTGATTGATTAGGATTTGCTCTTAGCCCCATTGTTTCCTCTCCTAGACCTTTTGGTTGCTTCTGCTTTTACAAAAGTATGGAAAATACTTTACTATATTGTTCAGAAAACTTATTAATTATTATACTTAAACCTAATTTTATGTGCCTAGAGATTGTTTGAACCCAGAATGTTGCTCTGACCTCAGCAACTCTCCAGGAATGCTGGAGATGGCTATAAGAAATTCTGGATGCCTCTAGGTCCTGGATCCATCTAAAACATTTATGTTTTAGGTCCACCCAAGTTTGTGTTTTGGATTCCCTTGTGTTTTTGCTTTAAATTTTGTTGAATGTTTATGTTTACTGAGATCTGTCTCAATTTACATTGCTTTCAAGTTAACCTTTCTGGAAGTCTGTTGCAGGTATCCTTGTCTCAATACTATATAATGTAAAATTCTCAGAGCCCAGACAAGAACAAGCCACACCTTCTTTCCAGCTTGCTCTCCTCTACCAAATAACCTAATAAATTCTTTCTAAAATGATTTCAGATTTTAAGGTCTATTCTTGTGAATGGCAGTAGGCAGTAGACATAGTAGACCTATAGCACAACCATACTGTCTCTGCACAGGTGAAGAAACAGTTACGTAAACTACTTTCTTCACAAAGGTAAGAATTGGATTTAATATCTCTTTTAAAAACAGATTCAATTTATAGCCCAGAAAATTGTCTTTCAAGGTATTTTTTGGCAGTTTATGAACTTTATTGTAGTAGGGCATATTATAAAGTCTAGTTGATTTGTAAGGTAAAGGTCCAAAACAACCATCAGGAAGGACTTTGAATAAGCTGGGTATAGACTATCCAATATTTTCATTAAACAACAATAGGGCATTAATCAGCTGGGGAATAGCAATTGCCTCAGATTACTCACTATTTTGAGCTAATCAATACTTGCTCAACAAAGTAATACCGTAATAGATAAGAAAACAAGTGTTTACTAAACTCCAGTCTGCAATGAGGAGAGTTGTAAAAGAAATATAGACCTCCCAAATCTGAACTAGATACTCTCTTTAGCCAAAAGATCAAACCCGGTCCAATATGAGCCTCTATCACAAAATCATAACATTTTTAGGAATGTCTGCAATCATCTGTCCATTCTATACCTGAAAAGATTCCACACTCTAACGTATCAGACAAGTAATTATCTGGTCTCTCTTTGAAGACTGCTAATGATGGAAATCTGCCACCTGTTGAGGAAGCTCATTCAACTTTCGAACGTTCTGTTTTCTAATATTTATTCTTCCTGATATCAAGCCTAAATACCACTCTTTTCAACTTCTACCTGTTGTTCTAAGTTCTACCTCCTGGGCCTAAGGAGAAAAAGTCCAATTCTTTTGCCTCAAGACATTCCTTCAAACATTTGAAGATAGCCACCAGGTCCTGCTTAGACTTTTCTGGGTAAAATATCCCTAGTTCCTTCAACCAATCCTCATATGACATAAGACTTCCTGTCTGTGTGAAAAATGATTCATTTGGACACCTACTCTATTCCAATCAGTATTAATCAGCTTGATATTCTACATAAATCATATAGGTTCTCATAGTGAACCTCATACTTTAATGTAATGTTCACTACTTGTTTATCAAGTTATGCATATCCAATTTCTATTTAAAGATGTCCAATGAGGAGGTACTTATACACAACCAAGGCAGCCCAATCCCACTTTTGGATAACTCCAATTGTTATGAAGTTTTATCTGGTATCAAAACTGCATTAAAATCACCACTTTTTAACTTCTACCCATTACTCCTACTTCTGTTCTCTGGGGCCAAATGGAATAACTTTAATCTTTCTTCATCATGATAGCCCTTTAGGTACTTGAATAGAGTCATGATGTCCCTTCTAAGTTCTTTTATTCTGTAGGCTAAACAATCTTAGATCCTTCAATAAATCTTCCTATGGCATGGACCAGAGGCTATTTACTATCTTGAATGCCTTTATCTGTAGTACCTAGAACCAAACATAGTGTAATCAATAAATATTGATTAAGTGCTTATTATGTGCCAGCCACTGTAGTAAGTGCTAGGGATACAAATTGAAACAAGAAAGATAGTCCCTGCCCTCAAAGAGCTTACAACCTAATGGGAGAAGATAATACACAAAAAGAAAGCTGAAAGGGGGAGGGGAAGGTACCTGTATGGGAATACACACACACACACACACACACACTCTAAGTGTGATCCTACTAAGACAGAGTACAATAGGATTATCAATTACTCTTTGTTTTTAGAAGCTATGTCTCTCAGTGCTACCCAAGATTACATTCTCTCTTTTGCTCACCATACATATCATACTGTTGAGTCATCCTGAACATGTATTTCATCAAACCCCCTATATTTATTTTCCAGACATATTTGTGTCTAGCTATACCTCTCTCAATTTGTACTTGGGAAGTTGATTTCATGAAGCCAATTGTAAGACTTTGCATATATCCATATTAAATTTAATCTTATTGGATTTAGCCCCAATGTTCTAGCCCAAGGACTTTTGGGATCCTGAGTTTGCACTTTTCTGCAGTACTTATTTTTCTAGTACATTGATTGAATCATGCCACTGCTTGGTTCATAACCCCTTTAATGGCTCCATGATTGCTTATTCAAACTTCTTAACCTGACATTCAAAGCCCTCCAAAATCTGACATCTGCCTATCTTTTCAGCCTTATCTCATATGACTCCTTTCCTTGTTCTCTATGCTACAGAAAACTAAATTATTTGCTGTTCCCTTATACATTCCTCTTCACTCTTCAAGTGCTGTGACTTTGCTCACACTATTATTCCTTATGCCTAAATTACTTCCTTTTGTCTCTGCCTTTTGATTTTTCTATCAGATATTCAAAACCCAACTCTTATGCCACCTCTTCCACATCACTTCATGTTTTAGAAAGTTTAATTGATGACTTTGCTTTTGATACTACTGACTTATCCTGATGTAGACCTTCTTCTACTGTGAAAAAAGGAAAAACTATTATGCCAAATTAATTGATACAGCAACTATATTTGACAGTTTGTGTGATGGTTGATGCCTGCAGTCCTTTACTTCTCTACTGACTGGAGGAAAGTTGATTTTTAGCATCTGAGCTCTGGGATTAAAATGTCACTGAATTTAATCTGAATTCATCTTGCCTTTTAGTGTGGTTTTCATTTACATTGCTATAGTCATTCTGTATGTATTATTCTGTTCCTGCTTGCTTTGGCATGCATTAGTTCACACAAATAATTCTTATATTTTTCTGAATTCATTATTTCTTACAACACAATAATTTCCATTATTGTATATTTCTATATCACAATTTGTTCAACCATTCCTCAAATAACGGATGCTCACTTTGTTTCCAGGTTGGGTTCTTTTTGGATTTTTGCAAAAGTGCTTCTATGAATATTTTGATATATATGGGCCCTTTTCCTTTCTTTTTTTTGACCCCAAGGGGTTTATGGGAATGCTGAGCCAAATGGCTTAAAGCATCTAATGACATTTCTTGAATAGTTCCTGTTTTTTCATTCTACAGCTCCACCAACAGTATAGTCAGCTATTTTTTTTTAATCATCGTTGCCATTTTGAGGAAATCCAATCTATTTAAACAAGCTATTGACTCAGAAATGGAAAGTGGGTTAAGGTATTATAAAGACATTGAGTATGATTATAGTCATTCCTTACAGAATTTTAATCAATGTAAAATAGTTGTTCAAAACTAGCAGAGAAAAAGAGCCTAGAAACTTAACCAGCAAATGGTTGATTTCTTTGCTAACTAGGGAGATTTTGCAACCAAGAGCAATGCCAGTTTATAATACTGCCTTCAAAGACCTTACAATCTAATCAGGGAAGACAACATGCAATTATATTCAAAGCAAGCTATATATAGGATGAATAGGAAATAATTGATTAAAATTAAGAGAAGTGAAGGAAGGCTTCCAGAAGAAGGTGGAACCTAAAGGAACCCAGGGAGGTCAATAGTTGAGGCCAAGGAGGGAGAAGTTCCAGGAATGGAGGATGACCAGGGAGAATGCCTGGGGCCAAGAGATGGAGTGTTTTACTTGTAGAATGGCAGGAGGCCAGTGTCAATGGATCTACAAGTATTTGTTGGAGAGTAAGATGTAAGAAGACTGGAAAGGTAGGAGGGGGCTATGTTATGAAGGGCTTTGAGTGCTAAATAAAGCATTTTGTATTTCCTCCTACAGGCAATAGGGAGCTGTAGAGTTTAGTGGCGGGGGTGACATGATCAGACTTTTGGGGGCTGAATGGAGGCTGGTTTGGAGTAGGGTTGAGGCAGTCAGACACGCCAGACAGCCAGAAAGAATGCTCAAGAAAAATATTCAAACTCTTAACAATCATAGGAAAGATTGTTCAACATCATTAATAATAAAACAAGTATATATTAAAATAAATATAAGGTTTTATTTTATACCTTATAAATTGGTGAATAAGAGGAAAGAAGCAAAAGTCAATGTTGAAGAAGTTGTACAAAGAAAAGCATAGTAACATATTTTTGGTGGAACTGTGAATTGGTTCAACTATTTTGGAAAATAATTGGAACAGAGCAAAAAAAGTGACTAAATTGTACATTATTTTTGGCACAGGTGAAGATAAATGGAAAGGTCCCAAGTGTACCCAAATATTCACAACACTTTCTTCTTATCAAAGAACTGGAAACAAAGTGGGTGCCCATCAATTGGGGAATGACTTGACAAATTGCCTTATATAAATGTAAGAAAATAGTATAGTATTAAGAAATGATGAATATGAGACATTCAGAGAAACATGTGAAGACTTGCTTCAACGGATGTAGAATGAATTGATCAGAACCCCCAAAAATATATGCAGTGATTCAGCAATGTGAATAAAAGAATAAAATTAACCCAAATGCTATGTAATTATAAGGGCTAATCTTGGCCCCAGATGAAGATGAATTCTTTAATGGAGAGTGGGGATTATGGGTATAGAATATTCATATGCTATCAAACATGGTCGATGTGGGAACTGGTTTTATTTAACTATTCTCTTCCTTTCCCTCCTTTACCTTTTTTTAAAAAATATAATGAGGCTCATTGGAGTCATAAAGGGAAGGGAAAGGAAAAATATGTTCAGAAATGAATATAATATAAACCCAGGCAGTATAAATAAAATTAAAAATCTTTAATGGTCTGCACATATATTGAAGGTGTCAGATGAAAATAAAAAAAGAAAGCAGAGGACTTTTTTAGACAATTTTTGACAACAGATCATATCTATATAGTCTCATAATTACCTGAGAGGAATAAAAAATATAAGCTCTAGGTGTATTTATTAATGACAAAAAATATTGACTTATAAGAACAAAATTCAGGTTTAAAGGAGCTTCTCAAATAATGTGTTTTGAATATGTATGTTAAGCTTTCAGAAGATTCCTAGATAGATGCAGTTACTGAGAGAAGTTTCTTCTAATTATTGATACCAAGTAAAGCATAAAGTGGGTAGATATATTTGTCAAAAGTCTCATGGAAGATGTCCCACCCAGAGTATAAATAGAAGGATAATCTATCAATCCAGGCTTCTTAAACAGGAATTTGCAAACTTGATTAAAAAAATAGTTTAATTATTGTATTTAAATACAACTCATTTTTTTTATTCTGATGTATTATATTTTATACATTTAACAACATTATTCTGGGAAGGAGTCCATAGGTTTCACCATACTGCCAAAGGGGTTGTTGACACAAATAAAGATTAAGAACCCCTACTTTAGATGATGATATTTTCTAGTGGTTCCATTTGTAAATGCCATTATTCTTATTGCTTCAAACCTGGGAGTATCTATGTGTCTCAATGAGGAGATTTGACAACACTTGATAGTAGTATCAAACTCAAAAGTAGGGGCCATTAAACTGTGCAAAAGATCCTGAAAACTGCATATTAACATTATCTATGTTTTATTGTATTTTTGTTATATTTTGTCAAGTATATCTCAATTTCATTTTAATTTAGTCTGGCAGTACTCAAGAGTGTTGGGGGCTGGGGACCATGTGTTTGACATCTCTGTCCTAAGAGGTCATCCTAGCAATTAACACAGGAAAAACCAAATGAATGAAGAATACATATTGCTCAGTTTATAGTGTATTGTTAGTTGGACAGTCCTTTGAATTAGTTGATCAGTACTCATTACCTTAGATAGGCACTATAGCTAAACAATGAGCTGGACCCAGAACTTAACAGGAGAATTAATTAATCAATATTAAACAATATTCTTGGTTTCTCATAGTCACTAGCTTCCATTTGCTCCATTCTAATTTTTAAGGAAATATTTTCTTCAGTGAGCTTTTGAACTTCCTTTGCCATTTGGCCAATTTTGCTTTTTAAAGCATTCTTCTCCTCATTGGCTTTTTAGACCTCTTTTGCCATTTGAGTTAGTCTATTTTTTAAGGTGTTATTTTCTTCAGTATTTTTTGGGGTCTCCTTTAGCAAGCTGTTGACTCGTTTTTCATGATTTTCTTCATACTTTGTACTGTTTGCTCATTTTTCCAGTCAATTACTTGAGTTTTAAACTCTTTGTTAAGGTAAAGATCTGCTTCCAGTGTGGAGAATGTACTGTCCCAAGCTTTAGGGGTTTTGTGCAGCTGTTTTCAGAGATACTTCTAGGGACCTGTAAATTTTCAGTTCTTCCAAGGTGGTATGATCAAAGGTGAGGTGTTTACTCCTTTGCTGGCCTGTGTTCTGGTCTATGAGCAACCATACCATGCCAGCATTCCTCCTCGCCTCAGGACCACCACCCAGGTCTGTGACCCAGATGCAAGCCTCAGCTCCAGCAAAGAGATCCCTGTAATCCCCCTGCAATCAGCCACTTGATCCCCTCTCTGTCTGTGGTCCAAGAGCCCCAGAAGCAACCACTGCCCCAAAGCTACACCAGGACTGGGGCCAGACTGAGCTCTTCCCTCACCCAAGTCTGGCAGACCTTTCCTACTAACCTTCTAAGTTATCTTTGGTGTTTGTGGGTTGAAAAGTCTAGAAACTGCCACAGCTGCCTGTGATTCAGTCCCCTGAGGCCTGCTCCAGGTTTGCTGAGGCCTGGTCTTTGCCTGTGGGGCCCACACTGAATAGTGCTCCTTTCCCAGTCCAGTGCAACAGTGCTTTCCAATCAACCATTCAGGTTGTCTTGGGCTGGAAATTTGTTTCACTATGTCTTTTTGTGGGTTCCACTGCTCTAGAATTTGTTTAGAGCCATTTTTGGAGGGCTTTGGGACAGCAGGAATATTCTTATCAATCAATCAACTATGTATATATATATATCATATAAATATATATATAGGATTACTTTAACTCTGCAGAAAACCTATATATATATATATATACACACACACACACAAATACATATATGTATATATATACACATATATGTATATATACGCACATATATGTATATATATATATACATATATAGATAGAAGGCACAGGGTGAGTTGAAGATGAAGGGGTAATAGCTAGAAAAAGTTAAGGGGTGAGAGAGGATTATACTAGGAGAAGGAGAAAGGGAGAGGTAGAATGGGGCAAATTATCTCACATAAAAGAGACAAGAAAAACCTTTTTACAGTGGAGGGGAAGTGGGGGAAGGTGAGAGGGAATGAATGAATCTTATCTCATCAGATTTGGCTTAAGGAGGGAATAACATACACATTCAATTGGGTATGGAAATCTATCTTACTCTACAGGAAAATAGGGGGAAAGGGGATGAGAGAGATGGGGATGACGGAAGGGAGGGCAGATTGGGGGAGGGGGTAATCAGAAGCAAACACTTCTGAGGAGGGACAGGGTCAAAAGAGAGAATAGAATAAATGGGGAGTGGGATAGGATGAAGGGAAATATAGTTAGTTTTTCACAACATGACTACTATGGAAGTGTTTTGCATGACTACACATGTATAACATGTATTGAGTTCCTTGCCTTCTCAATGAGGATGGGTGGGGAGGGAGGAAGGGAGAGAATTTGGAACCCAAAGTTTTAAAAACAAAAGTTAAAAAAAAAATTGTTTTTACATGCAACTGGTAAATAAGATATACAGGCAATGGGGTATAGAAATCTTTCCTGCCCTACAGAAAAATAGAAGGGGAAGGGGACAAGAGAAGAGGGGAGTGATAGAAGGGAGGTCAGATTAGGGGAAAGGGTATTCAGAATGCATGCCATCTTGGGGTGGGAGGAGGGGTGAGATGGAGAGAAAATTTGGAACTCAAAATCTTGTGAAAGTGAATGTTGAAAACTAAAAATAAATAAATTAAGATGAATGCAGGCCAAAGCATACTTTAAAGAAAAGAATAGTCCTGCTGCTATTATATGGTGCAACCCGTGAAACATCGTCATCTCTAAAGAATCATGACTGCGAGTGATTCAAAGGGCAATGAAGAGAACCTTGCTGTTTGAAAGCAGGCAACAAGATAGTACCAGCCATAATTTGTTTGCAAGAAAGTGGCGTGAAAGACAGCATTAAAGGCCTATAGGCATGGAAAAGCAGGTCATGGAGTTAGCATGGAGGTAATAGAGGTAAAGCCAGTATCATAGAAGTTGCCTTGGTGTCCAACCCAACACAAAAAACTAAAAAGATCAAGAGGTAGCCCTTTAATATACTGGATTTTAATACGGATTTATGGAAGGACATGAGCAAGCATCTCAGACTGATAAAGCATGGAGTAGGGGAGGGAATTATAACATTGATGAGATTAAAGATCCACCAAACTATCAATGCATAAGACACAATCAAAGTGTACATTATTTGTGCATTTGTGTAATCCAACTATAAGCACCAACAGGACAAGGATTGAGCCTTATCTTAACTCTGTATCTACTCTACTCCCTAACTCAGTTCTCTGTTCACGGTAGGCATTTAATAAATATTTGTTGAATTGAACCTATTTGATGATCTCCAGGGGTCCCCTTTACTTTAAAATTCTATGACTTCTGAAGTGAATCAAGTATCATTTCCCATAACCATGAAATCAGTTTCAATTTGTAAAATATGTTTCTAATATTCTAAAGAAATACAGCAAATGCCATTACATTGATCCTACTAACATAGCTGGAAGCCTGCACTGGCTAGTGGAAGTAATGAAGAGGATTATGAACACTTTCTGAATCACCAAGTTGTCTTGATTTAAAAAAAAAAAGTAACTTTCTTTTTGGGCAGATGCCTCCAAAAGATTTCATTTTCTGACTTAAATGAGATTTAGGCATAAGCCATGCAACGAAGAAAAAATCTAGACCTCCTTCAGGTATTCTCCTTTTCCTGAAATTTCGTGGCCCAGACACTTCTACCACATCTGTGTAGTGTACAATTTAGCTGTGATGATCATCTATCCACCCTCTTAATGTTGCTTAGAGCAGCAAGGAGAAATTGACTCACAGTGATTCAGGTTAAGATTTAAATAAACATAGCCTTAATAGAACACAGATATTGCCATGATAAGATTTAGGATTACTTTAACTCTGCAGAAAACCTATTACTGTACAACCACAGGTCCTACTCGGCAGTTGCTGTGCATGTAAGTTATTCCTAAGGAATTATTTATTGAATGCTGGCAGGGCAGTTGATCCTGCATAGTGCATAAAGAGAGGCTTGATCTGTGCTCAATGGCCTTTCCATCTACGTAGGATGTGCAAAACAATTAAGATGGCAAAATATGCCTCCCGAAAGGAGAATAAATTCCGAAGGTGGATGACTTGCAGAGTGCTCATATCTCTTACTCCTGAACAACATAGCAAGATCACACTTACCTGTTTTTGAGTAAGATAGAGTTGGCATATATATCCCTTCTTCAAATGCTTATAATATTTCAATGGCTGGCTCTCAGTTTTCTGTGTTGTGATCCCTGTGTTACCCATGTGTAAGCAGCTATGCGTGCTTTTAAGAAACAAGCCATATGTGTACAGAGAAAATTAATAGGTGTCTGTCACCCAAATCTTTTGGTATAAATTATGTTGAATTCTACCTGTGATTCTTTATTTTGCTTTTTAAAACTGGGATGAGAGAGAAGCAAAAGGAGATCGTGTATATATATAGAAATATACACACACATATGTATATATGTATATACACATATGCACTTACATATAATATATGCATGTATATATGTATACACATACCTATATATTCTATCTATACTGAATAGGATTTTTGATTTCCATTTTTCACTTACCACGAAATTTACAACTAGGCTAAATTATGTGTCTTATTTGGTGAAATGGTGATAAGTGATTATTGCACGTGACTAATTCTAAAATGCCAATTATATGATAATTCATATTCTTATAGTTCATTTCCCCCATATTTTCCCCATAAATAACCCTGTGAAGTAAATAGTATGAGTAGTAATATTTGTTTTACAGAAAACTGAGGCTCAGAGATATTAATTAATAATTACTCTAAGAACACATGACTACTGAGTGCTCTGCATATAGTAAACTATGTTAGTTGAACCACTAGATTGTGAGTTCCTTGAAAGTAGGGATTCAGTTTTGCTTTTCTCTGTATTCCCAGTGCTTTGCATAAGGCCTCAAAAATATGAAGTGCTTAAAAAATGCTTATTGACTTGAGAATTAGGAAGCTATAAATGTTTATTGTGCTGTATGTTAGTTATTTTCTCAGAGATACAGATCTTCTGACTCTAAGCCCAGTACCCTTTTAAAAATATTAAATTTTATTTTCAGTTTTGTTTCTCTCTCCCTTCTCCCTTTTCCCTACCCATTGAGAAGGAAAAATAAAACTCATTACAAATATGTATAGTCATACAAGACAAATTCTCACATTCGGTATGCCCAAAGAAAAAAAGAAAGGAAGGAAAAAGAAAACATGCTTCAATTTGCACTGAGTGTATCAGTTCTCTATTTGGAGATGGATAGCATGTTTCATCATGAGTCCTTTGGAATTGTTGTTGGTCATTGTGTTGATCAGATTTCCCAAGTCTTTCAAAGTTGGTTATCTTTTATAATAGTGTTGTTTTTGTATAAATTGTTCTCCTGGTTCTATTCATTTCATAAAATCTTCATAGATTTTTCTGAAATTTTAGCTTCAAAAGGCTAAGGTCTCCCACTGCATCTGGGGCCATTTCCAGTTGTCCTGGCCTATGTGTTGCCACTGCACTCTGAATGACTCTGGAGAAGAAAGTAAGGCTGATGACTTTGCACAGTTCTGCCTCAAGTAAATCCAATTCGCTTGCAAGTCAACACAACACCTTCCTGATATCATTGGTCCTCTTCGAGAACAAAGGACAAACAACAACACCAATCTTTGTAATATTGTTGTTACTGTATAAATTATTCTCTTGGTTCTAGTCACTTCATTTTGCATCATTTCATACAAATCTTCACAGATTTTTCTGAAACCACCCCCTTCATCATTTATTAGAGTACAATAGTATTCTGTCACATTCATATACCATAACTTTTTCAGCTATTCTCCAATTGATGGGTGTTCCCTCAGTTTCCAATTCCTTGCTATCATAAAAAGAGCTGCTATAAATATTTTTGTACATGTAGATTCTTTTCCTCTTTCTTTGATTTCTTTGGGATACAGACTGAGAAGTGGTATTATTGGGTCAAAGAGTATACATAGTTTAATAGCTTTTGGGATATAGTCCAAGTTGCTTTCCAGAAGGATTGGAACAGTCCATAGCTCCACCAATATATTTGTCTTTCCATAGCTTCTCTAGCATTTGTCATTTTCCATTTTCATCAGCTTAGCCAATCTGGTGATATGAGGCAGTACCTCAGAGTTGTTTTAATTTGCATTTCTTTAATTTAAAGTATTTTTTTTTGCATATGGCTATTGATAGCTTTGATTTCTTCCTCTGAAAAATGCCAATTCATATCTTTTGACTATTTGTCAGTTGGAGAATCTCTACAGGAACTCGCTAAACCCTCCATCCCCCAGATTTTCTGAAGTTATCAATCAATCAGTAAGTGTTTATTAAATGCTATGTTCTAGGCATGGAGGATACAAAGAAAAAAGGAACCGTCCTCATCCTCAAGGAGCTTATAGTCTATCTATTCTATCTATGTCTGTCCCCTATATCCCAGGCCTCCATTTTCTATAGAAAATTCCTACCTGGATGTCCCACCTAGTTTTCTTTCTTAGCATATCCAAAATGGAACTAATTATCTTTTCTCTTAAACCTACTCCTCCTTCTGATGTTACTATT
>NW_020954720.1:7332347-7392650 GCF_900497805.2 Vombatus ursinus
CACCCT
Organism: Vombatus ursinus; assembly: GCF_900497805.2. Taxonomy (NCBI): domain Eukaryota; kingdom Metazoa; phylum Chordata; class Mammalia; order Diprotodontia; family Vombatidae; genus Vombatus; species Vombatus ursinus. Next base: position 7,332,354 of record NW_020954720.1, read on the forward strand.
GATAGCATCTCTCACTATTATCTAATGGTTACTCTTGCCTTTACTCTTTCTTTCTTCAGTGAATTTTTAATATCATCGACAGACTAATTTTCATCTTTTCTTTTATAGTCGGTGGCCTGACCATAAATAGATGATTCAGGAATGACTCTCATATCATTAACAAGGCATTAGGTCACTTTACATAGTGACCTATACATAGATTTGATCACTTTACTGATTATTTGCTAGGCAAAGATACAACTCCTTAGCCAGGTTCAAAGTCCTACACAGTTTGGTACCATCCTACCTTTCTAGCCTTATATTACTTCCTTCCATATATTCTATGATCCAGTTAAATTAAATTATTCTCTATCCCCTGAATATATGCAGGACCTTCCCATCTCCATGCCTTTGCCCATACTATTCCCTATGTCTAGAATACTCATCCCTTTCTCCACCCATTACACTCCTTCCTGTCTTCTAAAGACCATTCCAGATGCCCCACCATCTAGGAAACCTTTGATCTCTCTAGTTGGTAATCATCCTTCTCCCATTGAACTTCATGCAATACTTTGTACTTCTTTTTTGTTTTTATCATGTATTGTTTGTATACTAGTTATTTGTGTTTGTATCATATTTACCCACTAGACTTTAAGCTCCCAAAGGCAAGGACTACATATTATATTAAATTTGTACTTCTCCAATATCTAACACCTACTCTATACATGGTCAGTATTCATGCATGTTTGGTGAATTGACTTGACTTGTATTGAGAGGGACTTATCAAGTTCCATATTATTATTCGTCATAATCATGCTTTATCATCAGGAACCTGGGCATAGGAACAGTGGGTAAAAATTGCAAAGAGGCAAATTTGGGTTTGACATATGGACAGATTTCCTAAAATTTGGAGCCATCCAAAAGTGGAATGGTCAGCCTTGGGGAGGGGATGATAAACCCCAAATTACATAAAAATGAAGTTGATTATTTGTAAACAGAAAGGAAATGCCTTGTTAATCATGTGGGAGTCATTCCTGAATCATCTGTCTATGTGTGGTCAGGCCACTGACTGTAAAAGAAAAGATGAAAATTAGTACCAAATTAGAGGAAAGAATAATAATGAGAAAAAAGGGTATAAATTTAAAAGAACTCCATTTAATAATTTTAAGCAAATTGTTGATGAAGAAAGACAATGTAGTAGTAGATAGAATTGGCTTTGGAATTTAGAAGACCTATGTTCAAGTCCTTTGATACACACTATGTGACCCTGGGACAATTACTTTACCTTTCAGTGCCTCAGAAAACTCTTTAAGATAGGAGTTCTTAACTGTGTGCGCACTTGTGTGTGTGTGTGTGTGTGTGTGTGTGTGTGTGAGTGTGAGAGATGGATCCCTTTGACAGTCTGGTCAAACTTATGGTCTTTCTTCAGAATAGTATTTTTAAATGCATAAAATACACATGATTATAAAGGAAATAAATGATATTGAAATATAGATATTTAGCAAATTCACAGACCCAAAATTAAGGATCCTTGCTCTAAGACTTGCTCATCAGGTGCTGTTCTGCACTGGTAATAGTGGTTTCCTGTTTGGGAATTTTCCTATATGTATGAAATCATGTATTGTGTCCAAGAAAAGGGATGATTGAAATGGGAAATTTTAAAAAAGGGACAGATTATGTCTACACTGACTAAAATAGTTTTTTGCAGAGATTTAACTGAGTTAAATGAATTACCATAATGAGGAGACCAATAGAGCCCAAGCAGTACCTTAGCTGGCAAATATTTGACTTTCTTGCCAAATGTAGAGAGCTACAGTAACCAATAGGAATATTGGGTTAGAACATAATCTTGTTTATGAACTCTTATGGAGAAAGATGATGGAATCTTATGAACAAGATTACTTTGTAAAGCAGAGAGAAGCAGTGGAAACTAAAAACCAGATTAAATAAAGTTTGGTGAGAGACTCATCCAAGCAAAATCACCCAACAGCATGAAAAGATGGAAATGGGAGTACGATAAACAAATGGAAAAGATATTTTCAACGTCAATGGAATCACCTTACTTGGACTTATTAATAACAAAAAGCCAACAAAGAGGTTATTAACATCTACCTATTAACCTAAATACCAACTTTGCTCTTTTGATTATTTTTTAATGAGAATAATACATATACATAACATTGAGGCTATCCTTGATGAGGGAATTTGTAGGAAACAACTTGATTTTTTTTTTTTTGGTAAGGCGATCGGGGTTAAGTGACTTGTCCAGAGTCACACAACTAGGAAATATGTGTCTGAGGCCAGATTTGAACTCAGGTCCTCCTGACTCTAGAGCCAGTGCTCTATCCACTGCGCCACCTAGTTGCCCCAGAACAAGTTGATTTTCAAAAGCAATATTCTATAGTAGTTAAGGTCCTTATTATCACACTATTTACTAGGAGAAGCAAAAGAGTACCAGATCTCATTAACCTTTTTTTAATTATAAAAAACAAGTTTTTAATTTGCTAGAACAAAAAGAAAAAAAAACCCTGAAGACTGTCTCCCAAGATGTTTCCCAAGTTGCTGTTCTTCAGTCATTTTTCAGTTGTGTCTGACTTTTTGAGATCCCATTTGGGGTTTTCTTGGAAAAGATATTGTGGTTTGACATTTCCTTCTCCTGCTCATTGTACAGATGAAGAAACTGAGGCACACAGGGTTAGGTGGCTTGCCCAGAGTCAAACAGCTAGTAAGCATCTGAGGTCAGATTTGAACTCAGGATTTCTTGACTCCATCCCCAGCACTCTATTCACTACACCACCCAGCTGCCCCTGTGTGTTTCCCATACATGTACCAGAATTATTCAAGATTTCTAGAAAGGTACAACAATATAGATAACCTTGTTTACCAACTTTCAGATTATTGGTATTGGGTGAGGTATAAGACTAGGTTACACAGACTTTCCGAAGGTGTTTATAGGCTGGTCCATTGGTTTAGATTCGAACACATTATAGGATTTGAGGACCAAGGCTCAGGATTCACAGGGGTTTGCCTCTGTCACACAGGAGATCCGATGCAGAGTCCAAATTGAAGAGGAATTCCTTGAAGAAGATGAAGTCCTCTATAAGCTCCTGTTTGTGAGTACAATGCACTGGTTTTATCAAGCCCTAGAACAATGAAGAACCTCCTGGAAGATATATGTACCCATGCAAAATAATTTTTTCCTTAATCTACACAGGAAAAAAAAAGCATGTGAAGAATATATATTACCTCAATTATGTCCAGATATGTCCAGATATGCAGAAACCAATAGCATTTGTCCATCAGTATTCCTATATTGGACAATACTACAAATTGACTAGGTAAACACAAAATTTAAATGGAGGAGGAAAACAGACTGGATTGCCATTGGGAAATTCTTTAATGACCCTAATCTTCTCTGAGAAACAAATGCCTATTTAAAAGACACCACTATTCTATTAGTGGTATTGAATGGTTAGAAGCCATGAAATGCTGTAGTGTCTGAAGAATTCACAACATGTCTCACTCACAGGGCAATACACAGGCTCATATAGGTGTGAGAAGGTAGTAGCAGGTAACAAATAAGGGAATATAAAGAACTGGTGCATAGGAGGCCATCAAAGAAATATATCATTCAAAGAGAAGATGGATTGGTCAGCTGGTGAAAGTGAAGGTTAATTGGTAGATAGCTCTTGTGAGTCATTGGTACACTATTGACAACAGGTGAAAGTGAGGAAGAACTTAACCATTTGGGTGGACCACTTAAGGCAAACCTATGGGAGGACAGGGTTGAGTTATATATGATAGGCAGGAACATATGATTTGCAATCAGTATCACCAGAGGGAATATCCACATAGATGAACTCAGATCCATTTGGATATTTGAGTATACATGCTTCAAGTGGAGAGGGAGATGCTGAAGAATTTTCGTAGTTTTGAAGCACAGAAATGTAGATAGATACAATCCAGTCCCATATCCAGTGCTTAACACAGGGCCTGGTACACAGTAGGTGCTTAATAAGTATTTATTGATTGATTATTGATTGTATCCTCTAGAATAGGTATGTCCCCTATGCCTCAGTATGAGAGGGCTTTGGGGGAGGGGGTTAGTAGTTCACTAATTTCCTCTAAATTTAGCTAAGGTAAACAGAGAGGAAAAATTGGTCTAATTTTTAAAATAGAGAGTATCAGAAATTTCTAAAAATTTAGGAACTAGAATTAAGGAAGACTTTTAAAAAAAATCTCAAGGAGCCAGAATAAAAGTAATCTCAAGGAGCCAGAATAAAAGTCATATTCACTTTGTTCAGGAAGTGAGAAGAATGTGTTTTGCACCCTTCTTAGTGACAAGGAGGGTTTGTCTATATGACATCAAAACTAGCAGTTAACTCAATCAATTCCATCAAATAGCTAGTCATTTTGGTCACTTTTAGTGGAAAAATGAGAACATCACAATAGTTCCAACGGAATTGACGGATTGTCTCAACTGTCTGCTTTATTTCAATCAAAAGAGTCTAACAGGTTGCAGTCCTATTTAAGTCCAGTGGTGTCTTCCCTGTTCCGGCAGCCTCAGGAATGAAATGTTGGAAACAAGGAACAGAACTTGAGATAAGAAACAGAAATGGGAAAATCTGCTCCATCATTAGCAAATATCATTGGGATGATCATTGAACATCAAGATGAATGAATCAGTTGAATACCCATAGCGTATCAGACACTGTTTATGAAAAAAAGAATACACAGAAAGAGCTAATTTCTGCACTCAAGGCCCAGGTGTAGAAATACTTTTCCTTTTCCCTTCTCCCTCCAGGGGAATGAATATTAACTAGATTTAAAGCTTGGTTGTCATCTAGTCATAATCAATAACTCTATTTTTTTCAACCAAAAAAGAGAGATGATTACAAGTGTTACATTCAACCACAAAGAAAACAATCAGTCCAGAAAATTAAGACAGTTCATGGCACACAGCTAAGGGAGTTGATTGCAGGCAGGTAGATCTTACATTAGAAGGTATAATGTTCCTGTATCAGGATGATTCAAATGGTGATAAGATTCCTATACCAAATAGTAGATAAGAGTCCTGGACTGATAGGAAACCTGGTACCATTCTAGATAAGGTGACATAACTGATAGCTTTTGCTAGATGTAACCAGGGGCAGTTAGGTGGTATAGTGGATAGCATACAGAGCCTGGAGTAAGGAAGACTCATCTTCATGAGTTCAAATCTACTTTCAGACACTTACTAGCTGTGTGACCTTGGGCAAGTCACTTAACCCCATTTACCTCAGTTTTCTCATCTGTAAAATGAGCTGGAGAAGGAAATGGCAAACCACTTCAGTATCTTTGCCAAGAAAACCCTGAAAGGGGTGATGAAGAGTTGGACAAAGCTGAAATGACTGAACACCACCATCACCACCACAAGATATAACCAAGAGCTTGGAAGTCCATATATTTGTTTGTGTGGTCTCTACTGCCAGCACAGTCAGGTCACTGGGACCTCTGCCTCATCTTTTTCCCCTTGTGCTTTAGCATGCACATTCATGATTTTTTCCCCTTGGCTCCCATTGTGGGGTAGAAATCTAAAAGGTGGTGTTAAAACTAAGAAAGATAAAACCACTTACATCAAGCAACACTGATTTTGAGCCTGAGCCCCCTTCTTCCAGATTGTAATGGTGGTGGTAGTGAAAATAATCTGTCTTTTTGGAGAAAAGAAAAGAAGTTATATTTAGTATCAGATTAATTAGGTTCAAATCTGTTCCACTGTAGTTTGTGACAGCCACCTGTTGTCTACATCTATTTGTTTTTTAGGACTTAGTTGGCTCCTCAGTTGGACTACCAGCCCTGTGAGAGCTAAGAAAAGCCCCTTTTATGTGTGTGGAAATGGGGATCACAAGGAGGGAACCCGCAGAGCTCTGACATTTAATAACATAAACACCTGCACGTATTTTCCTCGAGTCTAATCTTCATATGTCCAATGTTATTCACTCTTAATTTTTAAAAAAGTTTATGCTGTTCACCAAATGTTGTCAAAGAATCGTAATACATTAAGTAAACTTTTCATTATATCCTATAGTGTATGTGTTATTTCAAAACAGATTTTTATTGATGTCTTTTGTTTTTACATTGCTTAGATTTTTCCTTTTATCTTCCCCTATCCTTCTTCCCAGGAAGCCATCCTTTATAATAATTTTTAAAAAGTAGAAAAAAAAGGAAGAGAAAAAACAAGCAAAACTGATCAATACTGAAATAATCTGACATTATGTGCCCTTTTTCATACCTGTAGGACCCTTCTCCCCCTGCACTTAACATATAGTCATTCAGTTAGGGAAGCACAGAAAATACTTAGTTCCCTTACTCAGCACACTAAAGCTCCTTTCAGCTCTAAGAATTCCATGATGCTATGTTTGCAATGGCAACCTAGGATGTTGTCTTTAAAGTCTGCATTCTCACTGCTAGGTACACCTCTTCCCTCTAGGTAACAGATAGTTCAGCTCTTATCACACTAAACTACTTTAAGTTGTTAATGTTGAAAAGGCACATTAGCTACCCTTGTTTTATTATTGAGCTGGAGGGATTAAAAATGGAACAAGAGTAAAAGAAATAGTAGAGCAGTTACCATTACCTTTGATCTACTTTGGGGACTTTGGGCACACCACTATACTGAAGACTGAAGTGAATGCTCCAGACAGCTTGTTAGATAGGTTTGGAATGTCAGCGTCTCAAAATTGGGATATGTAAAAACAATTGAACTGCTTGAATTTGCAAAGCAAGTTAGACCTTAGCTGGATTCGTGATTCTTACTATGGGGTAAAGGTGATTCACCAGGGCACATCCATCACTTACAAAAACTCAATTGTAAATAGGGATAAAAATTGAAGAAAGGAATACCTCAAAGCCTTTTGTATCACTGCCTTACTCAATGTTCACCCCTGGAGTATTTACTGACTTAGTACACAAAAAAATCATAGAATTAAATATATTCCAAGGATTAAAGATTCTCTGAGTTGTGCTGGGTGCAGACTGGGGACAGAACAGGGCAGAGGCACATTTGCATTTCTGGCATGGAAAGTCAATAAATGGAAGAAGCTTATAAGGAAAAAAGGGCCTCTACTAAAAGGGCAAACTCCTATGTGCTGAGGGTTATTCAGTGAAGGGAGAAAGGAATGTGTGCACTTTGGTGAATGATGAATAGGCATAATTCCTTCATAATTTCTTGTAGTCATAGTTTCATGCTCAGAGGCTTCAATAGTAAAAGCAAGCCTAAATGATTAAGGAAGAGAATAACATTTATATAGTGTCTACTATGTGCCAGGCACTGTTCCAAGCACTTTACAAATATTATATCATTTATTATCCCCATTTTATATTGGAGAAACTGAGGCAAATAAAGCTGAAGTGATGAGGCTCATGACAAGCGTGGTTGGACTTAGCTGGGCTGGTCTTCATACAATAGACATAAAGTTGGTTAACACATCCATTCTTAAACTTGCCCAAGGTCACACAGCTAGTAAATATCTGAGGCTGGATTTGAACTCAGGTCTCCCTGACTCCAGGCCTAGTACTCTATCCACTGGGCCACCTACTTGCCTAGGAAATGAATGGAGATATCTCTCCTCTGTCACATGCACTGATACTTTCATACTGTGTGATGTATCAGCCAGCCCCCACATACAAGCTAGAAGAAACAGCCTTGGGGCAAGACAGAGTAGGTAAGGAATGGAAGGGACCAAGTCAGGATATATGCCTAATGAGGTCATTTTGCTAGTTGCTTGTTGACTCTGTTAAATGGACTCCTTTGATGGCACCTTTTTCTCCCAATGCTTCTGGGCAAGTGGTAAAGAGATTGTAGGAAGCAAATGGGACTGTAGCTTCTAACCTCCCTAGGGAAGTCAATCAATCAAAAGTAATTTATTAAGCACCTACTGTGTGCCAAGAGATTAGGCAGCCTTGCAAATTAGCATTTATCTATTAACTTATACTTGAAGAAATTAAATAAGTACTTAGAGCAATTAGGCTGTGGATGGGAACTGAGTGAAATTTGGCCAAAAAAGTGTACAGACTGTTATGGTTGTTGGAAAAGGTAAGTCTTTCAAAGACGTGTGTGTGTGTGTGTGTGTGTGTGTGTGTGTGTGTATCCTATACAAATGCATATATATCCTATACATACATGTGGGTGTGTATCTATCTATCCTAATAACTTCTAAAAACACATTTTTAGGGTTTTCAGTCTTATAATATTCATCCATTCAACATCTATTATGTGCTAGTCACTGGGTGCTAGGTTCTAAGGATTTATAGGCATTGGCACTAAGGGCCTTACCATCCAGTGCAGGAGAAAGGCAAGAAATGCAAGAAAGTAACTTTGAGAAATTTGAGGACACTTTCAACTTGGAGAGTCAGATGGAGGCAAGCAGCATTGGAGTTGGACCTTTTCAGAAGAGAGTTCAACAGATGGAAATGGAGATAGTGAGGGTAGAGTTTACTCCAAGACAGAGAGGAGACAGTAGGAGAAGGTGATGCAGAGTAATCCAATTTAACAGTAATGTAAATATGTGAAACGAATAGTAGGAGGTAAGACTGGAAAGGTAAATTGAAGGCAGATTGTGGTGGGTTTTGAATGCCAGTATCAGGAGTTTATAGTTAATTTAGTAGACAATGGGGAGCCATTGAAGGCTTTTGAGGGGAGGAGTGATATGATCGGAGGAGTACATTAGGGAGTTTACTTGGGTAATTGTGCTAAGGATAGATTTGAGAAGGGATAGACCAGAAGCAAGAACACAAATTAGTCGTCTATGGCAGTAATCCAAGAGAGGGGTAATGAAGGCCTGAATTCTGGTAATTGCAGTGGGAGTAGAAAGGAAAGGATGGATGAGAGAGAGATAATCTTGGCTTACAGCAGCCCATGGTGATCCTGCTTCCCTTTGAGTTCATGTAGAACATATTGTCTCCGTTACTCATTTTGCAGTTAATTGTGCAATGCCATTGGAAACCTCTTGTGCTTTTAATTTAACTTCATTTAACTATACCTTGATTCTACTTGCTTTTTTGAAGCAAGGGATCAGGACTTATACTTCATTTTATCCCTCCACAGTGCCTAGGACTGTGCTTAACACATAGTAGATACTCATTTTTTTTTGTTTTGTTGATTGATAATTTATGGATCAGTGACAAGTATTTAAATTCATTTTTCCAGTTGCTATAAAATGCTGTTCATATTCAGTTGTGTCTGATTCTTTGTGACATCACTTGAGGTTTTCTTGGCAAAGATACTGGAGTGGTTTGCCAGTTCCTTTTCCAATTTATTTTACAGATGAGGAAACTGAGGCAAACAGGGTTAAGTGACTTGCCTAGGGTCTTACAGCTAGTAAGTGTCTGACCCCAGATTTGAACTCAAGAAATTTCTTGGCTCTAGGCCTGGCACTCTTTCCACAGCACCACCTAGTTATCCCTCTGTAAATGAGCGGGCTAGAATAGATGATCTCTAAGCTTTTATAATCCTATGAATGTCAAATACTGAATTAAATTGACCTAAACTTATAGATCTGGGGGTTCTTTCCAATGATGTAGATCACAAGCCAGTTCTGTGGAACCCTCATCCATGGACTCCCTAATGTTTACCACAGGGAGTCCTTCTAATGTGCTGAAAGCCATGACTCTCTCCTGATGTAACAAGAGTACCAGTAGAACACTCTGGCTATTCATCTGTCATTTCTTCTTCTCTCACTACAACATAACCAACTCAATTTCTGTAATACAATTCTTTGAAGACATCTTTAACTCCCATTTTTAATGTTCATTATTGGATATACGATGCAGCCTGCTCATACCTGTCATGCTCTTTCTGTGATGCCTTGCCATTAATTTTTCAGAGGGAGTGGCATTCCTAGTTCCATTGCCATATGCATGGTAATAGGAATGCCATATGAATGAATGGTAAAATATTTGTGTTGAAAAAAATGGGTCTTCACTGTTCTGAGAAGCTTGGGGTTAGTTAGAAAAAAAATGCTTTATATCCTAAAAGCAATGCAATGCATTCTTTTACTCCTTTAGAATTGTGGGCCCAGTGTTCTGTCCTTTTGTATTGTCTTCCCAGATATTCATATTATTGGACAAGCTCTACAGAGTGTTCATTCAGATGCATGTTGAAATCTGGACAATAAACATTGTTCATCCATTTGATCTTTCCAGTGTAGATGGACAGTCCCAATTCTTAGTATATATTTTATAGCATTGACATGACCTCAATCAGTTTCATATTGATGTCATAACCCCTGTCATAATTCCTAAGTTTTTTAGATATTTATTTTTTACTTTTATAAAATAACTTGCTATGAGAAATATAATTTTGGTCACTTCTAAGTTCTTGTAAATTTGAAATAAGCACCTAATTTGGTTTTATTATGGAATTAACTTATTATTGAGTGATTACATATCTCTTCCAGAAGTCTCTTTAGTGTCTTGGAACTTGATGCAATCAATACAATGTCATCTACAAACAGGAGCATCTGAAGGACCCCATCATTCACAGGAAATTCTTTCTTAATCTGAACTCTACATTGGATCTTCTCTATCATAGCAGCAAATACTTTTGGTGAGTATAGAGGCTTTTATGTATTGCCTTATTTTTATTATCAGAGTGTTACTCTGTTGTTAGATCTTTTAAGGAATCTTGAATGATCTTAATATATGGATGAAATACACCTTGCTATAAAAGAGCTTGTAAGATGGAGTTTTGTTGTATTGAGATGAATGCTTTTTTTTTTAGTAACAAGTAAACAATAAATACAATGAGATCTTATCTTCTCTATATCTTTCAGGCAATTATGAAATGGTAACAAGGTGGTAATTGCTGACTATCATTTGGGAAACCCTATTTGCTCCCTATTAATTTCTTCATCAAGGATGTCTTCAATATGGACATAGTTGACTCTCAAAATGACTTTGTATAGTTGGGAGAGTAAGCAGATTATTTATCTGTCTACCTGTCTTTCTTTCTTTCTATCTATCTATCTATCTATCTATCTATCTATCTATCTATCTATCTATCTATCTATCTATCTATCTATCATCTATCTATCTTTCTATCTTTCTGCCTGACAGTAGTCTTAGATATTTTCATGTTTACTTTTTTTTTGGTATCAATAAGATATGAGATTTTTTCCCCCATGCCCTTAGTATCTCCCTCACCTTTAGGTACCTATTCTGATCCATTATCTTGGATATCTTGCCAAGATTTCTTTAGATTTGTTTTACTCTTTACTGCTTTTTGCTTTATAGGATTATATTGCTCAAAACTGCCCATCAACCTTTGTCAAATTTTACAGATGAGTTTATATTCCAACCTGGTACTGCCTCGGGAAACATCTCTCTCTCTACTTGGCAAGTAAGTCAAATGTTTGATAAGGGACTTTATTTTTTCTTGTACAATTAATTTATATTAGATAAGCTTCTGGTTGAAATTATTGCAGTTGTGTCAATGGAATTCCTGTTGTTCATTTTTGATTTTCAATAGCTTGTTTAAATAATTCAAGGCAAATATTCTCAATTGCATACCATGTATTTTAAAATTACTATTCCTTCCTGTTTATAATAGTAGTGTATTATAAATTATGATTGTAATTCTGATGAGCCAGCGATCTGACTGTGTAGATAGCTGACTCAGTAATAACTCATTTCCATAAATCTATTATTTGTTAAAATATAATCAGTTTCATTCTTTATCATGTTATTTGGTCCTTGCCATGTCTAGCACCCAAACAAATTCTATTTTTTTAGAAGAAAGCATTTATAATATAAAGGCAAGAGGTTTATGTATCATTCACATCTAGGACCTTTTTCACTTCTTTGAAATTTCATGAAACATACTTTCCCATAGATTTTCCCCTATCCTTACCTTTTCCAGCCTTTGTATTGAAGTCATCAAGTATTAAAACATGTATTCCTTTTATTTGGAAAATCTTGTTAAGTTCCTCTTAGAATTTCTCTACCACTTTGTCCTTAGCTAATGTTGTTGTTGTCATTATTTCCATTATTGTCTTTTTACAAATACTTATCATTACTACTGAAATATATGATGACCAAATGTCTTGTGAAATAACTTTAAAAATATATTTTATTAATATATTTTATTTTTATGTTGTCCACATTTCTCCCTGAATCCTTGCTTCTCCTTCCACCTGGAAGGCTCTGCTTTATAGCAGATAATTTTTAAAAAGGAAAAAGATTGAGGGAAAAAAGCAAAATTTATGCATATGTAAAAAAAATCTAATATTATTGCACATGATTCATACCCCTTGACCTATACTACAAAGGAGCAGAGAGAAGCTATCTTCTTATATTGCTTTTATGGAGCCAGTTTGTTTGTTATTTCACATCAACATTTTATTGTTTTGTGGTAGTTGTTCTTTCAATTTACATTGATGTAGTCACTGAACATATTGTTTTCCTGGCTCTGCTTAATACATTTTGTATCAGTTCATATAGATCCTTCTATGCTTCTTTATATTCATCATATTTGTTGTTTCTTCCAATACAGAAATAATCCAATAATTCAGGTATTTGTTTAACCATTTCATAATCAATGGGTATCTACTTTGTTTCCTATACTTTTCTACCATGTAAATAAAAAATGTTGTTATTAATATTTTGAAGTATATGTAGTCTTTTCAGTTATCTCCTTGAAGTATATGCCTAGCAGTAAAATCTCTTGGTCAAAGAGTATGGGCTTTTTAGCCACTTTATTTGAGTAATTCCAAATTGCTTTCCACATTTTTTTTTTTGTACTAATTTACAACTTCACTAACAGTGAATTAGTTTTCCTGTTTTCCCACAACCTCTTTAACATTGACTATTCCCATCTTCTGCCATCTTTGCCAATTTGTTAGGTATGAGGTAAAACCTTAGAGTTGTTTTGATTTATATTTCTCTTGTTATTAGTGATTTGGAACATTCTTTTATATGGTTGTTAATAGTTTGTAATTGTTCTTTTAAGAACTATTTGCTTATACCTTTTGGCCATTCATCTCTCAGGGAATGGTTTTGGTCTTATATATTTCTATTGTCTGTGTATCTGGATAAAGGGATCAGAGATCAGAGATATTTGATATACCAATTTCCCCCCCTCCACCCCGCATTTGACCATTTTTCTTCTTATCTTAGATGCATTAATTTTGTGTGTGCAAAAGTTTTTAAATTTTATGTTATCAGAATTATATATTTTGTCTTTTATAATCACCTTTATTCCTTATTTCATTCAGGATTTATCTCAAACTCATAGCTCTGAAATGTATATGATCTGCTTCTCTATTTTTTTTTATTACATAATCTTTAATATTTAGGTCAAAATAATTTTTCTCATTGCTTCTGGCTATATGATAAAGCCCATTCTGTTATCTCCTTTCTTTGCCTCTCTAGAGTGTACCTGTGAACCATTCTTCCATTTAGATGTAAATTCCTTCTTTTCCCTGATTTTGTTTATTGTAAGACCATCAGCCCTGATGTGATGCATCTTCTTCAGCAATATGTCTTCTCTGTCAGTGAGTAAGGATCTAAAATTTTGAGTACAGCAAATTAGATTTTATTAGTGGTCTAAAAACCAAGTGATTTTTAATACTCTTTGCCCTCTTTCTTGCTACCACTCTGCTATTTTAGAAGCGGAATAGTTCTAGAACTAAAACATCCTTAGAGAATAAATGTGTAGTATTTTCCTAGATGCTGTTTTATGCCTTTCCCTTCAAATCTCATCTTTTCTTTCCCCTCCACAATATTTTCAGTAGAAACTTTGGAAAAACGGAGTGGATGTTAAAGAAAAATACTAATTTGAGTGCTTTTTTCTGGTAGGGAGAATGATTTTATTTTATTTTATTTTATTTTATTTTTTTTTAGTGAGGCAGTCGGGGTTAAGTGACTTGCCCAAGGTCACACAGCTAGTACGTGTCAAGTGTTTGGTCTGAGGCCAGAAGGGAGAATGATTTTAAATGTTTTCAAATGTTATTTATAAATGGTGTGAGCTCTATAATCAGAGTTGGTATTATGTTGTCAGTTGATTTGGAGATCGTAAGGACTATGCTGAGAGCTTTGGTCAAAGCGTAAGATGATGTTTCCATGCTGCCAAACATTCAGATGAAAATCAAAAGGTCCAGTTTTCTCTCTCCCTCATATAATGCGAAAGTTCTAGATTTTTTTTTAAAAAAAAAAGGTCTTTTAAACGAATGTTTCAGTTCTTAGCAGGACAGTTGGCATTGTATAGACTTAGCTTAAGTCAATGAAAAATTGGCTGCAAAAGGGGTTGGGGAGGGGACGGAAGAGACACAGAAAGGGAGAGGTGGTTGGATGCTCATTGACATAATTCCCAGGCTGTGGCTTGTTTGCAGGGAGGGGAGGAAAAAGAAGTGGAGGTAGTAGATCTGTGCATCTGGAGGTCAGGATAGCAAGGATCCTATCCCACTTTTTTCAGTGATCTTTGTTTGACCTAGAGATGAGGCACTTTATAATCATAGCTATTTCTGTATTCCAGAAGCCTTCACTGAGGCTGCTCCAAGCGCTCCTCAGAGGTGATGAGTTGCAGGAGGCAGGTGAGTAGAAACTGGACTTATATTTTCTTTTCTACGTCTTCTGGGCACCGAAGAGGAGATTGGAGTCCTTCACATAATCATTATTTCCTTTATAAGCTAAACGCATTTTCTGATCAAAGAAGGAATTTGTCTTAGTTTGACATTATCCTTTTAAAAAGTAATCCATGTTAGCTGTTGTTTATTACCCTTGGAATCATGCGGCTACCTTATAATAGAAGATAAGATGTGGATAAGATGCCATGATAAAAAAAAATTCTTCTATGAGCATAAAAGAAATGCAAATGAATAGTAAAAGCAGCACAATTCAAATGATAGGGCTTGACACAGAAGGACAGTGTAAGCTTTTTGTGTAATTCACTTCTTTCTTCCAGAAGAAGATAAATACCTCGTAGTTTGTACAGCCATTTGGGAATACTGGCATCAGCAAATCATTCATCTCACAATTATTTATTTATTTATATTTAATTATTCATCCCATGATATTTATTAGGGGCCTACTATGTACAAGACACTGGACTATTTTCAAGTGTAATTATTGTCTTCTTTTATAGCCTAGTAAGAGAGATAGTGATAGGCAGCATGACATAGTGAATTGAGAAGCTGCCCTGGAGTAAGGAAGACCTGGGTTCAAATTCCACCTCTGATACTACTGGCTTTAAGACCATTTAACTTCTTGGTGCCCTAGGCATCTCTTCAAGTTGTGGAGCAGTGCTTATCTGAGTTCATAAAGAGAGTCTCTTTATAGGGCAATACCAATACCTATGTAATCATGGATCCGGTCTAAAAAAAAAAGACATATGTAAGATAGTAACATAAATAATTATAATATAAAGCATCAAGTACTTATCATAGTACCTAAAGGATTACAAAGCAATTTCTTCACAATAACCACAGGACAAGGTTGGTAGGGCAATATTATTTTCCTCATTTTTATATACAAGGAAATTGTTACTCAGAGAAGTTAATGACATCTTCAGTGACTTTCACATAGCTAGTATCAGAGCCAGGCCTAGAATCCAGGTTTCCTGACTTTAAACTGAGTGTCATTTCCTCTACACAAAGATAACTACCATGTGAGAGATAAATACTAAACATTATAGGAATCTGGAGGGAGAGATCATTTTGGGCTGTGGAAACCAAGGAGGGCTTTGTAGAGGAGGCAGAATTTGGAATGAGTGGTTTTCAGTGGGTGGAGATGGCTTGAGAAAGGGGAAAAAGAAGAATGGGATAAGCAAGAGTGGATATAATGTGGATCTCTCTCTCTCTCTCTCTCTCTCTCTCTTTCTCTCTCTCTCTGTTTCTCCATTAGTCCAATTTGAGTACAGTGTAGAGTACACACCAAGACAGTAATAAGAGATTAAAGTGGGTTGGAACCAGATTGGGTAAAACCTTGAAACTCTGAATGAGAAGTCTGGATTTTATCCTGGAGGCACTAAAGAGCCATCACATATTTTTGAGAAGAGTTGTAACAATTGTCAAAGTCTTACTTCGTTGGGACTGATCTAATAAATAGGTAGGTGAGCTAAACTGGAGATATGAGAGACTGGATTTGGGGAGCCAAGTTAGGAGGATATGGAAAGCAGTCTAGATGGTAAGGATGGTTAGGTCTCTGGTAGAGAAAATAGAAAAAGAGGGGATAGGTAGGAGAAAAGTGATGAAACTTGGTGACTTATCTAATAAGAAAGAGGGAGTTGGAATCAATGATGATTTGTACCAGTTAAATGGGGTTGCCATTTACACACACAGGGAAGTTGAGGATTAGATCAGTTTTTGAGATGGAAGATGATGAGTCCAGTTAGAGACATGTTGTGTTTGAGATATTCATGAAATATTCATCCATTCAACTTTCACTGAGAATTAGTTCCTGTCTTTTCTTGTAAGCCTCCACTAAAGTCCTACTCTGATGTCTGGTTGGCATGAAAGTGGCCTTGACTTCTTGAACTCTATGCTGGTGGAGCACAAACTCTCTCAGGTCCCATCAAGCCTTGAAGGTTGCAACCACAAGCTCGATGAATATCTGCTAAGGACCAGACTAACTAAATTTGGAACAATTCATCACCAGTGGGTTGGATCAGATGATGCATTTTTTAGACTTCAGCAACTTGTGAAAACTATCTAGCTAGATATGGAATGGTTGTAATTTGTATCAGTGGATGGAATATATGTGTATGTATGTGTATAGAAATATATGTGTATATAGAAATATATGTATATATGTATGTGTGTATATATATATACATACATACATACATACATACACATATATTTGTATATACTGGTGAATTCAAAGGATCATTGATTTAGAGTTAGAAGGGACCTTATAAATCCCCCAGCCCAACCCCTTTACAGATGGAGAAACTAAAATACAGAAATGGGAAGGGACTCATCCAAAGTCACTCATCTAGTATGTAGTAGAGCTGGTACTTAAAATTTGTTTCTTTTACTTTAGTTTAGTGTTGTTCTCATTATTTTATGCTGGAGCCCTGAAGTAAGTAGTCTAGTATTGGCTGGTGAGATATTAGAAGTTATCATATTTCAAGTGTGGAACACGTGAGATGCTGGTCTCCAGTCTATAGCATGCCTTGCTATCTTCAACTCAGCACTGGTGCTTTCTCTCTCAAGTCCCACAGGCTAAAATCATGCCCTAATGAATAGCTATCCAATGGCATTACAAGTCAAGTTGTCAATTGCTATTGTAGATAATCATTGTAGAAAGCATTCAGTACAATTCTTTAGAAACTTGTTCCATTGGCTACCTCTTGTGTCATACGTCAACCATCCATTAAGTCGGATTTGCCATGGCAGGTACTCCTTTAAAAGAAATCTAATCACCATAGTGCCACAGAGGCTTCTTTAATGAAGTAAAATTCACACTGCAAGGATGGCATCTTCTGTTTCTATGGGGGAGAACTCAAGGGTTCCCAGTTTCAGAATTGTTTGAATTGTAATTGCACAAGCATAGCTATTCTGTGCATAGACACCCAGAGTCATTTAGATCAGTCCACTCTGGTGGTTTATTTGACAGAGTTTTAGAACAGTATTTTGGAAACTGGTGTTTTGTCCATACAGATGTAATGCCATACATGGAAACAGTCACTGCAGGGTTTTATGAAAGGCAGACGGTAAGTATAGTCAGCCAAACTACATAAGTCTTCCGATGAACAGAGTTTGGACTAATGCCAGGACTAAAGTTGAGAGCAGATTTATCCATCTTGTTCACAGACTATTAAAGTAGAATGTGTGTTTATTAGGCCCTTGACTAGGCTAAAGGCAGGAGTCTCTGGAATATATAACAGGGACAGTTCTGAAAAGAAATCCAATGAAATGAAACTAATTGAACAACGCTTAATTTGGTGTCCTCGGCCTTGCTTCTTGTCATCTGAATTAATAGGTGTGTAAATATCAGAATGAGGCAAAAACTCAGCAATGGTCTGAACTAAAAGGCTCGTTTGTGGTGTGGGTGATCAATCAAAGCTCCGGATATGACCAAAGACAAAGGTTCTCTGAAATTTCCTGAGTTGGAACCTAAAACCCCAGGGGCACTTGGCACCTTCCTAGAACTATAAGACAGAATCCAGCCCAGACTCAAATATAAATAACACCCTTTTCCAAGAAACTCAAAGTTTATGTGGGTAGCACGACATTCTTATCCCTCCACCTTGCTGTTAGAGTTAGTCACAAGGACGGGGTAGTTTTTGAATAGCTTAGGAATATGAGTGGCCACTAACCTCAGAGTCTTGGGCAAATCTGTCTGTCTTTGGCTAGAGTTAGACTGAAAAAATGCCTTTGAGATGATTTTTCAAATACACACAGAATTCTTCAGATGAAACCAATGTTACTATACCATCTGCTATAGGTCACTTAACACCTAATCCATCCGCCAGAGGAAAGTAGTGCCTTTCAGAGCCAAAAATGGAAGAGAAAAGATCTCTTCATAAAATTCAGCTCAAACTGGAGTGGGCTGCTCCTATAGCTTTGAGAACAAGGCTTGACACAAAATTAATTGGCATTCAGATAAATAGCAGAGATAGACTTCCTCTAGCCTTAGTGAAAGAATGAATAGGGAGGAAAGTAGAGAAAAGAATAAAAAGAACTAGAAATTTTTTTTTCTTTGAAGTGCATATATGAAGAACGTTCATTAGAAAGTCTTCTCTCCCTTTTTTCAAGGTTTTTCTTCTAGGTCCTATCCCTATCCCTCCCCCTCTGGTATGCTGATACTAACTCCTTTCCCTTCTCCTCCCCCCACCCAGATTTATTTCCATCTCTATTAGATGACCACAGCTATGGCATTGGGTTCTTCTGCTTCAGGTGCTTCTGTGTGTGTGTATTTGTAAGATTCTACTTTTCTCATTTTCGTGGGTTTCCATCATAAAATGGTCCTTCTTGGAGCTTTCAGGAAAAACAAAAATCACATAAATTTTGCCAGTGTTGGAAAGAAATGCCTAATAAACAGTTCTGAGTTTATGAAAATATACTGAACACAGGATGTTTGTATCTTGGTACTCAGCGGGGCCTCATGAAGGGAATGAAATCAATGGAAAATGTATTCTAAGAAGGAATTACATCCATCCAAATTTAGGTGTCTTTAAAAAACCAAACAAATCTAGATTCTCAGGGCTCAATCTTCTAATTCAATTAATATTTATCACAAACTACTCTGGGTTTAGTTAGGTCATTGCTTGGCAATTATTTTACCTGAAGGAGTGACTATGGAACAGGGAAGGTATTGTGTGCAAAACTGGGCTAATGCCAGACTCAAAATAATCATAACTGACTTGTCTATAGTGCTTTATAGTTTACAAAACAATTTTCTCACAACTCTGAGATTTAGGTAATAGTAATAGCTCTCACAACAACTCTGAGATTTAGGTAATAGTAATAGCTCACATTTATATGGTGCTGCAAGGTTTTGCTAAAGACTTTCTTCATAAAAAATTAAGTAATACTGATTGATGTAAACTTAGAAGGAAGTTGCTAGGGGAGTGCCCTAGGGATCAGGGCTGGTTTGGTACTATATAGCTGAGATGGTAAACACCATTGGTCCACAGAGCTCTCTAGAGAGTAGCCTGAATCAAACTAAAATGTAATTGGAAACTATTTAACAACATAAATAAAAATACAGTAGAACATAGATAATGTTAATAATATGCAGTTTTCTAAATCAATATGCAGCCTGCAGGGATCCTTAGGCTATGATTTAGTGGCCCTATTTCTATTTGAGTTTGACACTACTGCTATACACCATTATTATCAGTGATGTGGATGAAGACAAAAATGGCCTTCTTATTAAATTTCAATTCATTTCAATTCATTAAGTGCCTTCTATGTGAAAGGCACTGTTCTAGGTTATAGGAATTCAAAGATAAAATCATAAAGAGTCCCTGATCTCATGAAGCTTTCATTCTAAGTGATGGGATAGCTAACACATTAGATGAAAAAATAATGATCCCAAAAGATCTTGACAAATTAGAATTTTGGGCCGAATCAAATAAGATAAAATTTAATTCAGTTCTCCATCAGTTAAGAAAATACATTTCACAAGAATAGGATGGAGAAAGCATGGCCAGATAACAATTTTTTTTTTTTTGAAGAAAGTTCTGGGTGTATTAGTGAACTGAAGCTCAAAAGGTGTCGACAATATCCAGATTGAGGTTGATGACTACCCCCTGTATTCTCTCCTGGTCAGAATAGATCTGGGGTCTTGTGTTTAGTTCTGGTTATGGCATTGTAGTGTTCTAGAGATATTGCTGTTGGCAGGAATGTACAACAAAGGCAATAATGCACAATAAAGATCACCATATCTAACAAGATCAGGGGTTGGGTAACAACAGATGGCTGATTTGGGAATGGCTCCCATATTAGTAATAAATTGTTTTCTATTAGTTAAAATATAATCAGTTTTAAAAAATTATAATTATTTGGTGTTTGCTGTGTCCAGGGTCTCCTAATTACTTCTTTGAAGATGATAGTAATGATGTATATAGATGAGGTTTCTGTATAATTAAACTGGGGTTTGGGGTGCTTATTGATTTCCCCTGTCCCTAAGAAGCAAATATTATCTAAAGGGATGGATTTTGTAGTAAGTCAATAGCCATGCCAGAGAAGTGGAAGGCAATCAATGCATAAAACGTGTAAATCGTAAGCCAAATAGATTGGCATAAAACTTAGAGGTGCTGTTAGATAGTGTCCAGTTTTACAGCCATTGACCCTGTCCATAGGTACTTTCAGTAGGTCTATGTTCAGCCAGACCTGTAATACCTCTGGCATTGGGACTGCTGCTGATATTATAGTGCTCATAGTCTAAGTGCCAACAGTAGGGAGGCAGATCTTTGAAGAAAGCAGTAGATTAAAAGTGGGCTTTACTTGTCTATATAAAGAAATTGTCACGTGCAGAAACGAATCCTGTTTTCTCATGTTGCTTAAGAGATTTTTAATCAGTTTTCTTTAGCTCTAATTTTCATAGCTGTGTTGTGGGTTGGGTCCTGGAGCTAGAAGCTACATTTAACAAACTTCATTTAAAAATGTTAAATTAATTAAAAGGGCCTGAATATGTGAAGAAACATTCTTAACAAGCCACTGGCTCAAGATGAAAGGGTTTTGTTTTTTTTTCTTCAGATGAATGTTTTATCTATGAGCTGCCAGCAATGGGGTAGGTGGAGACTGGATAAGACATTGTAATTCAAGGTCAAGGGTAATCAAGAAATCTACTGTGGCATATTTAAACAAAACTAGGGCAGAAAGGACTACATGCACATTCTCTCTCTCTCTCTCTCTCTCTCTCTCTCTCTGTTTCTCTCATCTTATTGCATTCTAAAACAACAGTTTCTGAATAAAACTTTGAAAATGATAAAGCTTAAAATTCATTAGTACAATACTTAGACACTATACTTTCACTAACTATAAGTACAGTAAAACATATTTAATTAGAAGGAGCTCATAGACATGCTTTCCTCAGAAGTTGGGATGTTGCAGGCATATATTTGAACAAATATCCTTCTTTTATTCATACTAAGAAATGACTCAAAGCTCAAAATGAAGTGTTATTGTTGCTTGTCCTTTGTTCTCAAAGAGGACCATTACACCAGGGAGGCAATGCCATGATACCCAAGTGAATTGGATTTAAGTGAGGGAAAGCTGTGCAGTCACCAATCTCACTTTCTCCTCTGGAGCCATCTGAATCCAGTAGCAAGGTATAGATCAGGATGACAAAATGAAGTGACTTTCCCTGCAAATAATTATCTTAGAGGAGAGAAAATGACAGCTAAAAACTACTCCCTCAGATAGTTATCTTCAGCAACTGAAAATTTAATATGAAAGATGGAAACATTTGCTTTTCACTTTGGCTGTTGAGAAGTTGATTATGATAGAAGTTGTATAGGTGTAGAATGGGAGAGGAGAAGATTATATTGATTGACTAATAACTTGGAGCTAATTTTGAAAAAGTGAATTAAATTGGGAGACTTTTATTTAATTCAAGGTCTAACTTTGTGACTCTGATTACAGGCCTCAACTTCTGTCCAGGGTTAAGAAGTAGAAGATGTATCTATCCATCCATCCATCCATACACACATCCATACATACATATACACACATATATAGATAGATAGAAAGATAGATGTATGGATGTATGAATAGATCTATATATCAAATTATACAGGGTTTGGTTAAGTACTTAATACATCAGGGTGTTGAATTGGTGAGATATGTCAGCTGGCAAGTACAGTAGGTTAAAGACAGAACATCAGTGCAAAAGCCTTTGGACTATGTTTTCCAACACCGTCCTGCCTTATTCCCACTTTCGGAATGAAATCAGAAAAAAAGAAAGTATATAGTCATTTAAGTTAGAGAGTCTCATCAAATATTTCATAGAACGTCTCTCCCTACTAATCCTCTACAACAGATGTGGATGCAGAAGCTGCAGTCGTTTTAATGGTGGTTTTTTGTTTATTTGTTGTTCTTGTTGTTTTTTGTGGAAATATTTATCCTGAGTACTGTGATATGATTATAATCAAATGCCCCAGGAAGTGACATTTCTTATCACCTTTGGATGCATTATTTAACCAACTCAGCCAACTCTTCTATTAGTCCCTTCAAGGAGAACTTGTGAGCTGTCCTTCACTTTACCTTCAACCTCATTTAATCTTTTGGTTCTATTTATTTCAAGAATGTCAAAATTAACACTCGCTGGTCACTAGATAAAGAATTCATTAGACTACTAATAACTAAGTTAAGGTTTATTGATAGTCTAAAAGCAACGATTCTTAGGACTTTCTGTCCCTTTTTTTTTTCTGCCTCTGCCGTGTCAGCGGAGAAGAGGGCTGTGCATAACTGAGTGCCATTATTGATTTTTCTTTGTTTCATGGCTACCTCCACTAAAGAATGACTTGTCAAATGGCTTGTCTACTGGTGATAAGAGTTGCTGGCTCTCTAATCAATGACATTTCATAGGATCATGAGTTTAGAGTTGGAAGGGGTCTTAGAGATTATTTATTTTAAGCCTTTTATTTTGAAGATGAGGAAACTGAGGTCAAGGGAGTGACTTGTCCAAGGTCACACAGGTTATAAGTAACAGAGCCAGAATCTGAATCCAGGTCCTCTGACTTTAAATCCAGCATTTCTTCCATGGCATCATTCTTTCTAGTAAAGTAGAAACTGCTAGAATTTGTGCTTTGCTGACCTGGCTTTTGAGAACTTAGAGCCACATCCATACCACAATGAAACATTTGAAAAGGATTTTGTGGATGGTTGTACCTCTTTTGTTGGAAATCAGGATTATATTAGCTGGTACAATTCTGGTAGGCAGTGCTAAGTTGGATCTGACCACAGTTTTAATCATTACTTTCTCCACCAATTCTGACATATACTATGTGTAGGTTCTGGAGAAGCATGGAACATGACCCTGGAATAATAGAAATGCCTAGAAGCTCCTCTTTTCTCTTTCCTTCACTACTCCCTACCATGTACCACAAGTGAGAAAGAGCTATCCCTAGACACAAGCATACACCATGGGCATCATAGCTGCTTATAGCAACCAGCCTTAATTCTTCTCTTCATTGTGCTCATTCCACTGAAATAACCCCATCCATCCTTACCATTAGGTATAGGCTAATTTGATCAAAGATATGCCAAGTCCCCTCCATTAATTAGCTCCTTTAAATATCACAGCGAAACTATTAATTGATCTAACTATTTTCTGCTTTACCAAGATTGTGTTATGTACCCCAGGGGAATCCCCTGCATTCAGGTGTATACTCTCTTTTGGCTATATAGGGCTTTATTCTCCTTTTTATACTGACCTATGAGTCTAGACAATGTTATACTGTAGTGAGTCTTTATGCTTTAGGTTTTTAACCCTTTCATGAGCAGGCATTTCTTCTTTCCCCTAATGGCTCATTTGAACACATCCAGATGGTTGGTACTGTGTAGACACAGTCTTTATAATCGCAATTATCCATTACAATGGTGAGGAGAAAGGTCTGGATTACTACCTGATCATGTTGTGTTTATTGTAGGGTGATGGGAAAGTTACTTAGCCCATTAACTATGTGAATTGTGGTACCAGAATACTATTAAAAAACAAGCATTCCCAAAACCCTTCTGCAAAATTCATGTGTGTATTTGGGAGTATCCCAAATCTGATTGAGGCAGAGTAGAATAAGTAAAATCCAGTTGCAGATGGGTTCTAAATGTTTTCTAGGAAAAGACAAGGGCCTGGAAAGATAAGTGAGGAGGAATCACTCTACTCTGCATCTGTTACTCTGTCTGGTTTCAGCCCATGGACATGCTGCTAATTGCTAACTCAAACCTTGATTGACACCACTTCCCCCAGCCTCCTCTTTCTTCCAATTGGAGGGTTGGAGGCTAGAGTACCAGACTCCTCCCAATGCCTTCCTTTATAGAGGGCAGAAACTGGACTTTTAGGTTCATTCCACTCTGTATTTGCTGCTCTTCCTGGTTTCAACTCCTCAGCACAAGATACCCCCATGCTGATACCCCATAGATTCCTCCCCTACCTTTCCTGTCTGCTTTTTTGTGTTTGTCTCCCACCATAGATTATAAGCTCCTTGAGGACAGGGACTGTCTATTTTTTTTTCTTTTTTTTGCATTGGATTGGATATAATGAGCTTGGATCAGAGATTGTGTGTTCTGGATGGTGATATCAGAATTATAAAAACAACTTTCAAATCAGAAGAGAATAAAACTTGAGAAGTTAGGATAAACTGTTCCATACTGGCAGGTCTTTGCATAGGAATGTGGAGGTTATTTAGCTCATTAGCAAAAAAGAAACATTAAAATCAGGGACAAATAATAAAGGTTAGAAAGACACAATCATGAATGTCTTTAAGCAGGCTATCACACCAGAACATTGAAGAAATTAATTCAGAAAGTTACCTTGGGCAGAATTCAAGAATAATCATTGGGTTCTAGCATGGACTAATCCAAGGAGAGAAGTTTCAACCAGAAACTATGGAATCTACATGGGACCCAGACAGAAAAGTACCTTGATTTTTCCAGTGACCAAGAGATATGAATTAAATAGCTCAGCCTTGAGTTGAGTAGGTATACAACTATCAGGAAAGGACCATGGCCCAAATGACAGAGACAATTATTATCATTTTTTATTTTTTAAATTTAGCATTTTATTTTCCCCCAATTACATACAAAAACAATTTTAGACACTAGTTTTCAAAATTGATTTCCAAATTCTCTCCCTCCTTTCCCACCCCCCTCATTTAGAAGGCAAGCAATTTGATATAGGTTATACATGTGTAGTTATACAAAATATATTTCCATTTATTCATGTTGTAAAAAAGAACAGACCAAAATAAAAAATCCAAGAAAAATAAACTAAAAAAAAAAAAGCTTTGATCTGTATTTAGACTCCATCAGTTCTTTTTCTGGGGTTGGATAGTGCTTTTCATCATAAGTCCTTCAGAGTTGTTTTGGATCATTTGATTGCTGAGAATAGCAAAATCTTTCACAGTTGATCATCTTACAATATTGCCGTTACTGTGCACAGTTTTCTCCTGGTTCTACTCATTTCACTTTGCATCAGTTCATATATTTCTAGATTTTTCTGAGAGCATCTAGATCATCATTTCTTATAGCACAATAGTATTCCATCACCATCATATATCCCAACTTGTTCAGCCATTTCCCATTTGATGGGCATCCCCTCAATTTCCAGTTTTTTTTACCAACAGAAAAGAACTGCTATAAATATTTTTGTACATATGACACTGACAATTATAAGAAAGAGAATCAAGCAAGGCCTATAAAAGACTCATTCATGCTTTATAATTTAATCAAGCTAGGTGAATAGCATGAATTTATGTATGTCAACTTACCTATTGTATATATTGTCTGATCTCCCTGAGAGCTGTTATTTCCCAGCTTTAATACTTTATCACATCACAGCAAATTATTTGTGCATGTTTAAATGGTGGATTGTATGTGCTATACCTTACAGATATGATTGGAGGTAGGTGCCTTAATAATAATGATAGTGGAAAAACTGAATCCCATGGATCTGTTGTAAGAAGTGAAATCTCTCCTGATACCCTCACTAGCAAGAGTGGAAAGTTAGCAAACCAAATGTTGGTGGACCACGACTAATGAGTCTTTTATTTAAACATGGCCTCTGGCACCCTGTTTCATCATAAGCATGCTTATGATCTAACCACATGAAAGCCAATAAGCTAGAATACTTCTGGTCATCCTGCTGCATGGCCCCATGATGATTCTGGGGATGCCAATAGACATCATTCAGCAGACCACATAGTTGGGATGTATTCCATGATTCATCAGGGCCAGAGAATTTATCACCTAGTCTCCTTACCTTTTAGAGATTGTTGTTGTTCAGTCACGTCCAACTCTTTAATACCCCTTTCGGGTTTTTCTTGGCAAAGATACTAGAGTAGTTTGCCATTTCCTTTCCCAGATCATTTTACAGATAAGGAAATTGAGGCAAACAGGGCAAAGTGACTTGCTCAGGGTCACACAGCTAATAAGCGTCTGAAGCTGGATTTGAACTTAGGTCTTCTTGACTACAGACCTAGCACTCTATCTACTGAGCCACCTAGCTGCCCCCTCTTTCTAATAATAATAGCTAACATTTAAATAGCTCTTTAAGATTTGCAAAGCACTTTACATTTATCATCTCGTTTGATTTTCACAACAATTCTGAATGGTAGGTATTATTATTATCCCTATTTTGCAAATGAGGGAAATGAGGCAGACAGAGAGAAAGTGATTTTCCCAGATCACACAAGAGTAAGTACCTGAGACAAGATTTAAACTTAGGTCTTCCTGATTCCAAGTCCAGTGCCCTAATTAATGCACCATCTAAGCCAGGTTAGTTCTTGGATAGCAGATAGTCTATTGCATGCAATTAGTTGAAGCCTTTACAACTGGTAAAATTGGTCAGAGTTTTCATTTTGACGATAGAGTATTCAAGAATATGGATCACTGCCATGACACTGTAAAGGCCTTGCTCAGCGGAGTCCCCAAATCAACTGGATGAGATTTCAGGGTTTAGGCTTTTGTTTGGAGGTTTGTAGGTTTGTCCACTGCTGCTTTGCTGAGAGGATACAGGAAACTCCCAAGTGTTTTTGCCTGAGATTCAGGAGGATGAACTGTTGGCAGGACAGCTGCCCCTCTCTATAGTCCATAAAAGTGAGTTAACTGACCAGCTGAGTCTCTTTCTTGGATTGTGCTTATGTCTAGTCTCCTTTCCCTAAGACTTAGAATGACTGCCTTAAGGTAGGAGGAGCATGTATTTGCAAGTGGCTAAGAGGGTAGTTCATGGACCATGTTTGGTATGTGGAAGAGAGGAATTTTGAGTTTCCTTGGCAATGTGATCCTGGAATCTAGCTTTTAGGCCACAGAATGGAGATGCCAGTACTTTGCACAATGTCTTCTTACAGTAAGTCCTTAATGAATGCTTATTGATTGATTCGTTGATTGCCCGAGCAACACTACTTCATGGGGAAACTCAAGTTCAAGAGTTCCTTAGTTTGAGAGTCTGAGGACTGGATCTTCTAGAGAGAAAAGAGGGCTGACCCAATATAGTCACTGAAGAAAGAAGAGTATCATTATCACAGTTCCCAAGTAGCATTCTGTTTGGAGAGAAAAGCCTGTGAGTTATTCAGAGAGTATAAGTTCTATGGGAAGGGGATTTGTGTTGGGAGTCTAAAACAAAACAGGGGGGCACCGTGAGTCCTTTAAGGGAGGGAGGATTGTGGAGGACTCTTCAGTCAAGAGAGACTCAATGGAATGTCAAAGGGTCAACTCAGTTACAACCCTAAGTTCAGTTCCCTCCTAGGGTGAACTGATGGCTTATTTGTATGCTTTATGTCTGTATCTACCCATGGGCTCGTGTGAATCCATTTTGTTGGAAGAGAAATAAAGTTTATCCCATACTCGATTTGCATATGCTACTTTAAGTGATTGCATAAGAGCTGGAACCTTTTTTACCCATTCACTGGAAAACCTAGATATGAGCTACACTGTATTAGGAGATTTTTTTTTTCCTGGAGTAACTTCAGGAGTGAGGTTGATATGTTAAAGAGATAAAATGACACCTCATAGTTCAGCTCCTAGGTTAGGACACAGTCTGGGTAAATCCAGATTCTTGGTGGGCCATGGGCTGTAGAATAAATCACAATCAGGCACATATTCTGGATCCTGAGTTTTTAAAGGTCCTTTTCAGCTTAAATCTTAAAATACACTTAAATCTTAAAGGACACATAAGTAGGTTTTTCTCTAGTCTGCTACATAGCCAAGAGTATGACAGCAGGCATTTGGATAGGTTATTTATCCTTCATGCACTTTTACATATAAATGGTTAGACTGGAAGGGAGGAAGAAAGGAGAATGTACCCCTGGATTCAAGCCTGTAGCACTTGCATATGGCTCTCCTTGTTGGAGAGAGAATGATGATGCCACACTGTATGCCTGTGTGAAAGTCAGAGTTGGTTCAAGGGCTTGGGAGAGAAGAAATATTCTTATTGCTTCTGTATTCAAGAGAAAACATGTGTGGTTTCATACCTTCAGGGAGAGAATCATGGAGAGAGAGGAAAGACTTTGGGAAGAGGCAGATATGCAGAAAAACCGGTGCCTCAACTTGTCCCTAATTTCTAGCTTGTCTCCCTAGAGACTTCCAGGAATTTTCCCTTGGGCTAGGGAATTTCTCTTGATTGAGTCAAGATATCTCACTCTAAAGAGAGTTTTCATTTACTCTGTATGAATCTATATCTATATCTGTATCTATATAGATATATATCCACACATATATTATTATATATTAGTTTATTCTTATCTAAATAACTTCTCTGATTTCTGTTTGCTATTTCCTTGGATAAATAAATTTCCTTATGATTCACTATTTGTGATGGACTTTGTGTAACTAGCATTTAGTGGGAAGAGGCCAAACTTTTGCCTAAAAGCATGGGGCACAATATATTCTGATGAGCTGCATTTAGACAAATCCGTGTGAACACATACATAACCCACATGGACAAAACACAAATATCCTGTAAGAAAAGAAAAGAGAGAAAGAGGAATTGCTGACATTTTTTTTAGATGTCATATGTAGTATTTGGCCAATGATGAAAAATTTAAAAACTCCTTTTGAATAATTTGAAACTCTCCTGGATTCCCAGGAACTGTGTCATTAGGTGTTGTGCTGTTGACCTTTCATGCAAAGCACTCTTTTAGGTGAACAGAGCCATCAAGAGAGGCAAATCTGTTTGATGATGCTAGGAGGACCAGGGCATGGCTAAGGGAAAGAAAAAAGGGAATACAGCCTTTTTTTATTTGGGCCACAGACAGTCCGCTAAACTGTCTCCTTATATGTATTCTTTCTTTTCCTTATAAAATAAACTGAAAAGATTTTTAAAAAATGGATGAATAGTAAAATTCCAATGCAATAAAAATGTTTCACTGAACTGATTGCTTTTTTTTTGCTTGAAGAAGCTAAGAACTGCAATACATAAGCAGTTAGCTGGCGACTTGCAGTAAGTAGACTTCTTGGAGGAAAGAGGGTGGAGAAGGTGGATCTCTTAAGAAGTGGAACTTCATGGAAGACTGAGTCAGATGTGGAGGTGTTAGAATGTCTTCACCTGAGATCCAGAAAGATCCATTTTCTACCTGGGAGGGGGAAGAGATAGGATGTAATTATCCCAGGCGGTATATATCTCACACAAACAACAAGTGAGAAAGCAAATCCCCTGGAACCCTTGCTGCCCACTTCACTTGATGACCGCACTGATGGCACCAGCCACTTTTCTACAAAGACCTACCTTATCCCCTCAACTGCCTTCACTTTCAAACTGCTTTGTATTTAGCTAATTTGTATTTGTTTTTATTTATTCTCTTTATATTTATTCTGTATAGACCATATGCATTTATATATATATACATAGCATATCAGATAGAGAGCCAAAGTCAGGAAGACCTGGATTCAAGACCTGCCTCTGATACGTATTGACTATATGACCTTGGACAAGTTATTTAACCCCTCAGTTCTCTAGCCAAGTCTCTAAGACCAAAGTTTCAGATGTGTTGCTAAATTACATTGGTAGAGTATGCTTCCTCACCCTGAAGCTCTGTATATCAATGAAATCACAGGTCCAGTCCTTATTCCTATGTACTTTTATATGTTCTTGTCTCCCCCTGCTCTCTTTCTTTCATCATACTCCCCCTCCTTTAGAATGTATGCTTCTTGGGGTTATGGATTGTTTCATTTATTGTATTTGTACATGCTTAATTCCTTATCTCATACTGTTCCTTTGTCCACATTCTATCTCCCTCCTTTCCCCCTCCTCTCCTCAATGCATATTGCATGTTCTGGGGACCATCATCAGTTGTCCTGACCTATGTCTTGCTACTGGACTCCAGTGACTCTACAGGAGAGAGTCTCCATGGATACTGCCATGTGGGTTCCCCAATTCTGGGAATCAAATCTTTTCAAAGCCACATTTAGCTCAGATCTAGAAGCTCCATCTTTCTATGAGGCTAAAACTGGAAGCATCTGGATTACCCAAGAAGAAATCACACACCTGCCAAGCAAACTGTCATGTTTTCCAAGGAGAAGGTCTGGCCATTGATCTCAGCCAGGGGCTGTGCACACAGGGACTGTAACAAACAAATGAACGAGCACCCAATAAATCATCAAGGCTTGATTAAACAATTGGGATATTGATTTTGTTAGTGATATTTCACATTTCTCTCCCTATCCTAGGGATTTACACAAGTCACTGAAAGTTAAATTTATCTTCTGTTCTTTAGGACTTTTATTTGACCCAGTGTAGTAGGAATCAATCATCATCCGAATGTTGTTTCGGCGAAATGTTGTGATTGGTTGTATTAGCATTGCCAAGAACTGCAGAAGTGACTGTTGGCAGCATAGTATGCTGGCCATAAGAAGGACTGAATTCCAGTCCCAACTGCCACTTGCTAGCTGTGTAAGCCTCTTTGAACTTCATTTCTTAACTTATAAGAGAGACGCTATCTGCATCCTGAGAAAGAACTGATAAATAGAAGTATCTATAGAATAATTTTACGTATGTATACCTATTTGTGTCTAATAGTAGCAATCTCTAGGGCAGGGTGGGAGGTGGGAGGAGAAAAGGAAAAAAAAGAAATTTACATGATAATTTTGTTGTATGTCTGAAAGGAATAGCAATGTGCCTAGTAGATTTGCAGTTCCATGTGCAATCATCTCTTTTATTGTACTATGTTATGGAAATGCTTGTTTTATCCCATAAATTAAAAAATAAAATAAATTAAAAAAATAAAATGCAGGGGTTGCATTTCCTTAAGATCCCTTCTAGCTTTAAAATGCTAAAGCTACTTTTTCTTGTAACCCAAAACTAGAAAATAAGGTGGGGGAGAGGGCATAATGAGGACACCAAATGGGAAATAGTAAAACAAGTCAAAGCATAGAAATGCAATGGAATATTATTGTGCCATAACAAATGATGAAATGAGCAGATTCAGAGGAAAATGGGAAGGACTGCATGAACTGATGCAGAGGAAAGTGAGCAGACAAGGATGCTAACAACATTACAGAGAAAAACAACTTTGAAAAACCTTTGAAATCTGACCAATGCAATGATAAATCATGAGTCCAGAAAATTGAAGATGAAACATATCATCCATCTCTTAGCAGAGAGGTAATGGCCTTAAAGTGTAGAAAATCCACTTTTGGACATGGCCCATATGGAAATTTGTTTTGCTGAATTATGCATATTTTAATGAGGGTTTT
Source organism: Vombatus ursinus (assembly GCF_900497805.2). NCBI lineage: Eukaryota > Metazoa > Chordata > Mammalia > Diprotodontia > Vombatidae > Vombatus > Vombatus ursinus. Next base: position 7,364,168 of record NW_020954720.1, read on the forward strand.
CTTTTAAAAAAATTATTTAGTGAGGGGCCAGTGGGAGGGAAAGTTAATAAATACTTGTAAAAATAAATATATAAATACAATTTAAAAAAATGCTATAGCTATCTCTAGGTACAACTTTCTTGTAATACGATCCTACGTAATAGACCCTATAACATGGTTATCTCCTTTCCCCAGACACATTTCAATGAGAAAAAGAAAATGGCAAAATACCATTCTTCAGTTGCTTTTTCAGGATAGAATGGGCCAGGGCAGGGAATAAATTTGATTCCTGGTTTCTCAAATTCTCAGTTTCCCAATGAGGCAGCTTGATATTAGCGAATACAGTGCTAGAGCCAGAGTCAGGAAAACCCAGGTTGAAATCTCACCTCTACTGCTTACTAGCTGTGTGACCAGGGAAAGCTCATGTAACCTTTTTTTTCCAGTCTTAGCTTCATCATCTATAAGATGAAGAAGTGCTTGTCTTAAATAATCTTTAAAGTCCCTTCCAACTCCAAATCTATAATCCCATGATCTTTTTTCCAGGCCTCACCACAATATATGACAATTGGTTCTAAATGCCAAAGTTCTGAGGCTGCTGGAAAAGATAAGAAGTGAACAAGATGTAGGTGCAACCCGGAATTGGGATCCTGCAGAGATCAATGGGTGCATTTCAGTCCCAAAGGAGATCCAGTGATAGGGAAGGGAAGTAGGAGGTCTGGTAGATTGAGCATTCATTAGACCTTGTATTCAAGAAGACCTCAGACACTCTAGATGGGTGATCCTGGCTGGACTCAATGACCTCCAAGTTTCCTTCTAGCTTTGAATCTATGATCCATGATTTTATGAACCAGGAATGCCAAATCCATGAGTGAGCCAGTCAGTCAATTCACATTTATTAAGCACCAACTATATGCCCACACACTGTGCTAAGAGAGCAGACAAGGTTAGAAGGGAAAGAAAACGTGAGTCTGATTGAAGACGATAAGATGTTGAGAGAAGTAGCCCAAATTAGTTAGAACAGGTGATGGGATAGTCAGAAGCTGAGTAGAGTGATAAGACACGGACACAATTTAACTAATACAAGTTATAACGTGAGAAAGTTGAGCGGCAGTCAAATGGGAATGAGAGATTAGAGTGGGTAGAGAAAACCTAGGGGAGACAATTTGTATGAGGAGTACTTAGCCATGGCATTCCTTTGGCATGGAGGTATGTTCCATTGGCATTTATCTTGAAGGGATCAACTCAGAAGCAGAGCTCTGAGTCAGTGCAATGGTCTGTGTGGGAAGACGCATGATCGGGAGGGGAAGATGTCTGCAATGATGCAGTCATGTTAGCATATATGAGGCACTGGTAGAGGGGGCTCTATATAACTAGGAACAGTGTGTGTGTGTGTGTGAGAGAGAAAGAGAGAGAGAGAGAGAGAGAGAGAGAGAGAGAGAGAGATGCTGGAGGGCGCTGTGCAGAGCTGAAGGGCTGGGGATAGCTATCTATGTGAAGAGAGGGGCAGAGGAAAGGAGCACCCTATTTCTTTGTTCCACCCTGGGATCTAACCTATACTACTCAAGCTGGAGGGCAATCTCTGACCTCTAATCACAGAGGTCAAAGCAAGGTAGGGGCAATGAAGGTGTTGAGATGTTCTGAAGATCTAGGATAACTCAGAGATGCGAATGTGAATGTGTCTGTAGTCTATCAGCCTGCTCTGAGAGGCTGGACTAGGGCCATAGTTTTTGGTTCTGCCTCTGGTGCCAAATCCCATTGTGGCCTGTGAATGTTGGAGAAGAACCCTGTACATGGATGACTTAATAATAGTCTATACTGTTTTTCTCCTTTCCCTCAGCATTGGGATGAAACTGGGACCGTGGCCTCTGTGGTTACATGGGGTTTTCAGTGAGAAGTATTACAAATAGAAAATAGATAATGCAATATTCCTTGATTATCTGAGAACTCATACATGATTTATATTTTAATTTGCATTATTATATATAATTTGTATTTATATATTAATTATAAATTATACATAAAATAAAATTTTATATAAATTATATATCACATAAATGTATATACTTTATATCTCAGTAAAGAATCCTCTTACCTCATACCTAGAATCTGAGTGCTTCATTGTACCTTAACTGGTCCTAGCCTGAAAGAAACTGCTTTGCTCTCTTAGGAGGTTTCAGTCATAATATTCTTTCCATGCCACTGTAGTCTAGAACAGCATAATGGGTTACTTTGGCTCTTCCGTTGAAAGAAAACTGAAGGATAGAAATGAGCAGATAGCTTCAGACCTGTGAATAATGCTTAACAGGTAAAAGAAGAAATGGTTTATACTGTCTCATAAAGATTCCAAGTTCATTGCTCTTTTTGCTTATTGACTCCCTCCCAATTGATTTTCCTGTAGGTTACTAACTCTCCACACAAAAAAAGTTTCCTATCACTGTGGTAGCAGTTAATATCCACACTAGTGATTTGCAGCTTGGCATAGAGAGACAACCTAGGTTAGTGGGAGAAGTCCTAGACTTGGAGTCAAAATACCTGGATTTGACTTTGGGGCCTGATGTTGACTAGCCATGTGACCTTAGGTAAGTCACTTAAGATGTCATAGACTAAGTTCCCTCATCTGTAAAACAGAGATAATACTACTCAAACTTTTTACATCAGAGGATCAAATAAAAATACTTATAAAGTTCTCTATAACAGTAAAATGCTAGACAAATCTTTATTATCATATAAAAACCTGAGTTGTCCATTTGGATGTCAAATTAACTGTGCTGATTCTACCTCAGTTTAACTATTTTGGTGGCATAGAAATTCATTCATAGGATGATAGATTTAGAGCTGCAAGGGACTTAAGGGGTAATATGCTCCATCTCCCCATTTTACAGATAAGGAAACTAAGGCCCAGGAAGGGGAAGTGATTTTTCTGATTTCATGCAGGCAGTACTAACTAATGATAAAATTTGAACCCAGGACCTCTGACTCAGAATCTAGGGCTTATGTGACCTGAAACAGACTTAAATATGTGAGCCCTCTGAAGTTAATCTTGAAACAAATGCTAATCTCCTTAACAGTTTGGTGGAAAGAATGTTGGATTTAGAGTTAGAGAACCTGGTTTGCCACTTGCCAGCTGTGTGATCTTGCCCACTTAAATCTTTTAAGCTATCTGGGCATCAGTTTCTTCATTTGCAAAATGAAAGGGTTAGACTATAATGATTGCTAGGGTCCCTTCCAGCTCTAACTCTTTGATTCTGTGGAACCATGGACACATTGATTAGCATTATTGGATGCATCTGTATCCAAAGTATGCCTATTTTTTATAGGTCTTAAGGCTATGACTTGCACAGGATGGTCTCATTGCCCAGAAGTTCAGTCTGCTGTAAGTGCTGGCTATCACCAATTCTTTATTTTTAAACAACATAAAAAGATGATGTAGCTCCCATGCTTAGCACTCCTTGACTCTGATCAAGGATTTAAAATGCCCAGGAGCTTCTAATTTCAGTGGAAAATTGACTGTCACATGGAACAAGATATATACTCCCTGATCTTGCCATGCAATTGGGTTCCTAATGAAGGCAGCATAAAAGAAAACTGCCCCCTCCTGTATTTCATTTGTGTGCCTTTGTACCTGGGATAAAATGGTGCTGCTGTAAATCTTCAAGTTAGGTTCAATAAAACAGTAATACTGTACTGTGCAAACTGACCATTTAACTTAACGACTGATTTGTTACGCCATTAACTTGTCCTCTGCTTTGTCTTGGGGCCAGTTTACCAACTGAGTGGTTGTTAACTACTGTAATGAACAGATTCTTCTATGGGAAAAAAAAATTCTGTCCCTATTGGGATAGCTTTGACATCTGACTTTTGGTAGATTGGCACTGCTAAGATGGTGATGGAATAATGAATAGATTATGAAGTTACTAAGACTTCATCTTGGGAACATTGCGGATCTACGCTAACTCCAATATGCCAATGAATCTGTGAGCTTATCAATGTAGGCACTCCTTTCAATGACATCAATAGAAACCCATCTGTGCATATCCCAGAAATTCTCCCTCAAGGTCCCTTGCAAGTTTATGTTCTCTTGACATGAGGGCACATTGCATCTTATTAGTGACTCATCATTTGCACACTGGGTTCTTAACTGTTACTTTTAAAACCTCTACATTCAAATCAAGAAGCACTGTGCCATAAGGGACCTGGAAGGCCTGAGTTCTAGACCTGTCCTTGACATATACTAGTTGTGTGACCCTGGGCAAATGATTTAACCTCTCAGTACTCCAGGAAGCTCTCTGAAACTCTAGACTGCAGGGAAGGTGCCTATCTACATTGGCATCATCACTATTCCAATGAAATCATAGGTCTGGTACCTATTCCTCTACTCCAATTGTATGCTTTGGGAAATATATCACAATTATGAGAAGTAGCAGCAAATATATTTATGTTTTCTAGTAGGCTAGTGTACTCTCTGATGTAAAAAATAGTCCTCATATTTTTTAGAGAAAATGGTCTGAGTTATAAGAATCATTGAACTCACAGTTAGAGAGCAGCTAGCTCATGGGAAGGTGCCAAGTTCTCACAGAGGCTAGAGTTAGGGAAGCATTGGAAAGAGACAAGATGGCTCCAGGAAGACCGGTACCACTGATAGTGAAAATAGTAGTACTGGTAGAGAAAGCAGTAGCAGCAGCAGTTCACATTTATATAAATACTTTAAGCATTTTACATATATAGGATATTCCAAAAGTCTTAGTACAGTTTTAAGCTTTTATAGTTTTAAAAATCTTAAAACCACACTAAGACTTTTGGGACAACCTATATTAATTTATTTGATCTTCACGACAACCGTGGGAGAGAGGCACAATCATTTATTTATTTATTCACTATCATTTATTTGTTTAGTTATCATATTTATTATTTGTTTATTCTTTTTTATTTCTATTCTACAGATGTCTTGCCTGAGGTCACATAGCTAGTAAGTCGTTGAGGCTGAATTTGAATCTAAGTCTTTCTTATTACAAGTACAATGCTCTATCATTAGGCCCTATTGCTTCTCGGTAGTGAATTTAAAATTATATTGGAAATGGTCATAGGTGGGTCATAACAGAAGTCTAATCTGGGAAAAAAAAAAACCCTAAACAAAACATTATCATCCTGAAATAGAAAGGGTAAAAATACAGCACAGGTGTGTTGTTAAAAAAAATCCACCAATACATATGCAAGAGTCTTAATATATACCCAGATAAATTGGAGAGGATTTGAAAAGGATTCTATACTTTACAAAAGAATTTTCCTTAGTTGTCTTTCAGAAAGAAAGTTATATTGCTCTATAAGAAATACGATTCAGTTTACAGAAATTCTCTGTACATACACCCTTTCAAATGTATATTTTTTTTATAGCTACATACACCTACTGACATTGGAGGTTTGAGATTGATTTTTTTTTTCTTGTTTCCTTTTGTCGATGACCTACCATTTAAAACCCTATGAAGTAAGAACAGCTTTTGGAAGCTGTTTTTCAAATTATGGAAAACAATTTGATATTCAAAATTTCAGCATATAGGTTGTATGGGTATAAGTCACTAGTATAATGATGGCTCTCTGAGGAAAAAAAAATTAAGCAGGACACACTTTTAAGTTAAATCTGCATTCTTAACATTTTCTCTGTCACTATCTCAAGTCTAAACAATCCTTAAAACAATAAATTAAGCCCTGATTCTTAGTTGCCTATTTCCAAAATGTAAACTCTCACGTTAAAAATTTAACAATTGGCTCTCTTGGTTGAGCTGGTTGGAGTAGGCTTCCATACACCATGGAGTATTAACCACAGAACTTATGGATCAAGGAGTAAACAGCCCAGTTGCTACTCACAGCTGACCTCTTGGGCAAATGGAAGTCAGGAAATAAAGGCACTTACACATGAACTCTGGGAATCTAACAGTGTCCAGGAGATCAAGGGCAGAATTTTCCCATCTCTTCCTTGCTTCTGACTATATTCCCTTTGGGAACTGTACTGCTGGGGGGACAAGAAGCTGCTGCTTTGTGCAGGTCATGGTACCTATAGCCTGTGTTTGTGGGAAAAGCAATCCTCCTTTCTATGGGGAAGTGAATATTGACTATGTCAACACATCATGGCTCTTTTGCTCATTTCATGGAGACAGATTTGTTCTGAAAGGACTAGATCTGTCCTAACTGGAGGATATGTCACCATTACTACCAACTCACCAACATACCTAGAACTTATGTAGATGTTACATGTTTTTTGAATGAGAGATGAGTTTGTATTGACTTACTGAACTAAATTTCAGCAAGCCAGTAGCACTGAAGTAAACATATTCCAATTTGTAAAAGTTCGATTAATTTCCTGTTTACGTGTTGAAATGTGTTTCAAATTCAAATTCAACAAATACTTTAGTCATCCTCATCATCATCATCCTCATTATCATCATCTACAGTTGGTATCTATAGAGTACTTTAAGGTTTGCAAAACAATGCACATTATCTCTATACTCATATAAGCAACAGCTCTGTGAGATAGGAATTATTATCATCTCCATTCTATAGATGAGGAAACTGAGAACTAGGTTGGTTAAGTGACTTGCCCAGGGCCAGTTAGTGATTCCCATCTAGGTCTTCCTGATTTCATGCCCCATACTCCACGACAGTAAGTACCTAATAAGTGTAAGGCTTTGTGTGCAAAACTTTTTTTTAAATATCAGCAGTGAAGAAATCCAGCTCCCCACAAAGGTCAGTGGGCCAAATTGAAAATGCAATTCCCCAACTACTATAGAGAAGAAGCGATATTTGAAATGTTGCTGCCTGTCTCTTATAAACTCCCAAACATGCAAAAATAAAATCTGATTTGCATATAAAATAGGTACATAAAATTGGCCTACAGCTTATCTCATGCTGTAAACATAAGGAAGGAAGAAAATACACATTTGTATGTGCAGCTCATGCAGAAAAGTCTTATTAAACCTAAATGACGCAGTTCCACCCAGGAAGGATAACTCCATTAATAGAAAGCTATAGCTATTTTGCTTGATAAAACATCCTGAAAGTTCACATGGTGAGAACCACTTCTTTCTGTTTACATGAGCTGCTTGCTAGCATGCAAGGTAAACTGTTTGATTAAAATAATAATTTCTCAGCCTCTTGATGGACATAACCACACAGCAGAGGAAGTGACATCATTTGTGACGGCAGGGAATATGAGAATCTTGGATCAAAGTGTTTTTGATGGATTGCGAGTCAGAGGATTTGCTCTAGAATTCCAGCTCTGCTACTTACTTCTTGTGCGGCCTTGGGTAAATCACTTACCCTCTCTAGGCCCAAATTCTCTCATCTATAAAAAGCAAGGGATTGGACTGGAGCAGAGGTTCTAAAACTTTTTTTTTTTGCTTCATGGACTCCTTTGGCAGACTGGTGGAGTCTCTGGACACATTCTCAGAATAATGTTTTAAGATACATAAAATCAAATACAAAGGATTACGAAAGAAGCCAGTTACATTAAAATACTACTATAAAAATATATTTTTAAGAAGTTCACGGCTCCCAGTAAAGATTCCCTTGGGTGAGATGATCTCTAGAATCCCTTGTAGCTCTAAGTTCTTCAGTCTTAAAACAGGTCTCTGTTCAGTACAGGCTCCAATAATTGTTCTATACAGGTGATTTCCAACCTTATTTTTAATTCTCTAAAATCTCGCTACATAAACACGTTGGCTGTTCACTAACATTTAGTTCAAAAGATTATAGTTGATAGCTATGTATCTACCTGATGGCTATACATTGTATATTTGTAGTATGATGTAGATTAGTGGTTTCCAATTTTTTTGAATATGAAGACCCTTTTTTAACACAAAAAAATTTTCTCAGACTTTCCCTTTTATCATAGGAGGAAGCTAGGTGGCTCAGTGGATAGAGTTCTGGGCCTAGAGTCAGAAAGACCTGAGTACAAATCTAGCCTCAGAAACTTACTAGCTGTGCGATCCTGTGCAAGTCACTTAACCTCTGCTTGCCTCAGTTTCCTCAACTGTAAAATGGTTATAATAATAACACCTCCTAGGGGTATATGGAAAGGTATATTTATAAAATGCTTACTGTAGTGGCCAGCACATAGTAGGTACTTATTAAATGTTTATTTCCCCCCTCCTCCACACCTTTGATAGCAGTTGTACAATTAGTATCCATTGGAGAAAATAATCATGTTAAAAAAAAAAACTACTATTAATTCAGTACTTATAAAAATGAATTTGTATTTTATTAAACATAACAGCTTCTAAATGCATTTGAAAAATAGTCGAATATATTGCAAAATTTGTTCAATCTATAGAAGGCATGTTTGCTTATCAATTTGCATATAGATTCTTGGATTTCTTGCAATAAATCTACAAGGTTCTGGGGTGCTTAGCCTACAGGATGGAGACCTCTTACTCTAGACTCAATTAATTAGAAGTGAGAATGTGTCTATCAGGTAAACAGAAAACTAACTCTGGAGGCATATAATTTTAGAGCTGAAATAAACCTTTGGCATTATCTAGTTCAACTGTCTCATTTTATAGCTAAAAAATACTAAGACCAGAGAGGCTGACTTACCCAAGGTTACACAGTTACTTAGTAGTAGTACCAGGGCTAGAACATTATTTCTCTGTCTAGTGCTTTTTATACTATGCTATGTTGACTCTTGGTGGGGCCAGAACCAAAAACATCTATAGGTTTTGCTCTCTCAACAAGCCCTGCTGCTCCTACAAAATAGGCCTAACTATGTGTATATGCCTTTGTGAAGTATTTTTAGAGGGTGGAAAAGTCCTGAATACTCCTGTAACCTGGGGCCAAAGCCAATTCGTATAAGACTCTCCCTGTTGGTAAAGCCTAATTTACTCAATGGTTTATGCATGTGTAAGTGACAGAATTGGCCAAACCTTAGGAGACGAGAGACCTGGTCTTCTGGCTTCTAGCTTTAAGAGAAAAGATATATTTCCAGATTCTTTTTAAGGAGAAGTCCCTGAAGGAAGAGAAAGACTCTGAGAAGAAGACACATGTAAAAGAGCTAGCACCTCAATCATGTCCCTATTCCTCGTTTACCACATTAGAAACTATAGGGAATTTCCCTTTGGTTGAGTTCTGGGATTCTCTGTCTTGGTTGATGTAAGATATCTCACTCATTTACTCTGTGTTTTATCTGGTATATTCTCATCTGTATAATCTCTCTGGTTTCTAGTTACTTGGATAAATGGTTTTGTTTGATATTTGCCATATGTGGTCTTTGTGTAACTGGATTTTGGTGGGAAGAGAGTTAAGTCTTGTATAGGAAGTGTAAGGTATTCTTTCCCTATTAAGAGATAGTGAGGGGTGTATGGGTGTTCAGGGAAGAGTAGTATGTCTTGGGCTGCTGAGCCCTTTTCAGGGCTGCTTTCCACCTTTGGTGTCCACCTGTCACCCAGCTCTCACCTGTGGCTCCCAGAAGCTGTAGCATGCTATAGCAGGAAGCATGAAATGGTAAACCATTTCAGCAAATGAGTTAAACCAGGTTGAGGGTAACTGAGGGGCCTTAAACCCGTCAGTAAGTTAAGGGGGTGTCTACCCCAAGCACATGAAGACATCCCCCCGTGGAATGGGCTGATGGGAACAATTTGTTCCAATAACCCTGCAAGCAGCTGAAGCAGGTGCTGTAGAACACTTAGAGCTTGGTTAGACATTGAAGAAACCAAGGTTATCCACTGCATCCTGGGCCAAAGCCAGTCATCTTGACTTTTGTTCTGCCACTGGACTTTGATGGCTCTGGAAGAGAGAGCGAGGCCTACAATTTCACCCAACTTTGCCTCACATAAATCCAATTTATTCACAAGTCAAAAGACATCACCCGTACCATTGTACCATTATACCCCACATCAAGTCCTGTGGCAGTGGGCAAATGATGAAACAGAAGGTGCAGATACACCGGGAGCCATGGTCATAACTCTACGCACAGACAGCCTAGACCATAGGGTTGTCTTCTCACTGTACTGAGGTAATAAGTGGATTACAGCAGCCCCCTGGGTGTCTGAGCAGCCTCTTTGAAGAATGGCTCTGCTTCTTAGTGTGAGGAAAGGGCTGGAAAAGGTGCCCCCAAAATTGTCTGTATCACCTAACCCTAGCCTGCTTGCCCCAGCAGGTGGGGATCCTACCCTGTGGTCAAAACACAGAAAAATGTATAAAAACTTTTGTGAAGATGATTCCACTCACCATTGACACATGGATTGTAGGCGTGCTTATAGACAACATGAACTCCAGTAGTCCCAAAAGACAAAAAGTTCTTGTTGCAAGAGAACTCAGCAGGTATCACATTCAAATAGCAGCCTTGAGTGAAACAAGGCTGGCAAATGAAGGCCAGCTCACCACGGTTGGAACTGGATACATATTTTTATTTTCTGGAGTGGCTACAGTGATGGGGAGCACTGTGGAGCTGGTGTGGGTTTCACAATCAAAAATAATCTAGTTAACAAGTTTGCATGCCTCCCCAAAGGAGCAGACAACAGGCTTATGACAATGCAATTGATTGCCACTTGCAGCAAAGCTCCACACCATCATTAGCCATGCATGTGATCCCATCATGACAAACCCTGATAAGGTAAAATTTTATGAAGACCTAGAGACCTTTATCATCAGTGTGCTGAAAGAGGACAAGCTTGTAATTCTGGGTGATTTTAATGCCAGAGTAGGCACAGGCATAAGCATCAGACATGACAGGAAGTCCTTGGAGTTGGAAACAGCAAAAGCGATGGTCACTTGCTACTGAAGACTTGTGCATCTCATGACCCTCTCTTCCCCAACACTGTCTTCTGTCTACCTAAATGCAACAAGACTTCATGAATGTACCTTCACAGCAAACACTGGCACTTAATAGACTACGTCATGGTAAGGAGAAAAGATAGACGGGATGTGAGAGTGACTAAGGCAATGTGTGGCACAGAGTGCTGCATGGTTCGTAGACTTATCCTCTCCAAGCTAAACATTTGCATTAAACAATTTTTCCCTAGGGCAAGATGACTACCAGAAGAATTAGTGTCAACAGATCAGAGCACTTCTCCCTCTCTATGAACAGTTCGTTGCTAACTTGGAGGGAAAGTTGAGTCAACACACAGCTGGTAACAGTGGAGCAGAAAAGGAGATTTGGTGTACAGCACTGCATTCACTCATCTGGGCCAGAACACTTGCAACATCAAGACTGGTTTGATGAAAATGACGGGGAAATTTAGAAGCTGTTAAACAAAAAATGAGAACCCTATAGGACTTATCAGGAGGATAGTTCATGTATCTCTAAGAAGGCAGCGTTTAACTCCATTGAAAATAGAGTGCAAGCAAAGATTAGAGAGATGCAGGGTTCTTGGCTCAGTAAGAAGGCAAATGAAATTCAGTTTTATGCTTACAATCATAATCCAAAGCACTTTTATGATGCTCTGAGGGTTATTTATGGACCAAAGACCTATGGTGCATCTCAGGTACTCAGGGCTGATGGAGCCACATTGAGTAGTGAGAAAGGCATGATCCTGGAAAGATGGGTTGAATACTTCCATAGCATTCTCAACAGACCAACAGACCAGCATCAACCAATGCTGAAGCCACTGACTCTATACCTCAGGTTGAAGTCAGTCCCTCTCTAGCTGAACTTCCAAATGAAAAAAAGATTTTGAATGTCTTTAGCCTCCTTTCATGTGCAAAGTGTCTGGTACTGATTCTATTCCAGCTGAGATTTACAGGGCAGGGGTCCACTGCTCATACAAAAGCTGATTAAAATCTTCCAGGTTATATGGCAAGAGGAGGTTATCCCTTAGGAGTTCAAGGATGCCTCCCTTGTTTATCTCTATAAAGGAAAAGGAAGTAGGTTGTCTTGTTGTGATCACAGGGGGTTCTTTCTCAGTTATTGCTGGCAAGATTCTTTCCAGAGTCCTCCTTGATAGGCTACTTCTTCACCTGGAAGATGCTTATCTACCTGAGAACCAGAGTGGCTTCAGAAAGGGCCAAGGAATAGTTGACGTGGTGTTTGCTGCCCATCATCTCCAGGAGAAATGCCAGGAGTAGAACAGAGATCTGTACATAATGTTCATTGATCTGACCAAGGCTTGTGGAAGACCACAGCAAAGTTTGGTTGCCTAGAGATGTTCATCAGTATCCTATGCCAGTTCCATGATGACATGCTTGCATAGGTTCTGGATAAAGGATGATGCTCTCACGCTTTCCCTGTCACCAGTGGAGTAAAGCAAAACTGTGTACTGTTTGCTTCCCTGATTTAACATGATGTTTTCAGCCATGTTGTCAGATGCCTTCAATGAGGATGAGCATGGTATCAAGATCAGATACCACACTGATGGTAAATTATTCAAATTAAAAGGCTATAAGCCAAGACTAAAGTGGAGGGAGAGTAGTGTGTGACTATTTGTTTGCAGATAATTGTCCACTCAATGCAGCCTCTGAGGCTGAAATGCAACAGAATACGGACTGATCCTTTGCCACTTGTGTTGATTTTGCCTTGACAATTAATACCAAGAAAACTGGAGTCCTCTACCAGCCAGCATCACACCATCCATACATGGAACCATTGGTTACAGCAAATGGAGAAATTTTGATTGTTGTGGATAAGTTCACATACGTCCAGGTGTGTACCCAAAGATGATGAGGTTGATGCACGCATTGCCAGAGCTAACTCAGTGTTTGGGAGGCTCTGAAGGAAAGTGTGGGACAGAAGAGGTATTAGACTGCTTACCAAACCCAAGGTTTGGCAAAATCATTTTATGACCTCATTGTGGTAAGCCTGTGAAACCTAGACAATATACCAGTGCCATGCCAAGAAATTGAACTGCTTCTATTTGAATTGTCTTAGGAAGATTCTGAAGATCACCTGGTAAGATAAAGTACAAACACTGAGGTCCTTTCTCAATCTGAACTGCCAAGCATTCAGACTCCACTGTAGAGAGCACAACTCTGATGAGCTGGATGTGTTGTCCAAATATCAAACATACATTTGCCTAAAAAACTATTTTTATGGAGAACTCATACAAGGCAAACTCTCACACGGGAGGTCAGAAGAAGCATTAAAAGAGCACTCTTGTGTTATCTCTGAAGAACTTTGGAATCATTTGTGAGACATGGGAGGCACCAGCACAGGACCTCCCAGCATGGTGTGCCTGCATCAAAGAAGGCGTTGTGCTCTGAGTGAAGCAGAATTGCAGTAGCTCAAAAGAAACATGAGATGTACACATTTAGAGACATCTCCATTTCAAATGTTCATGTGGACTGTTTGTTCCCAACTTGTGGTAGAGCCTGCTGAGCTCATGCTGTTCTGATCAGACACAGTTGAATACACTGTGCCTTGACCCTGACATAGTGATGTCATTTTGGTCCTCTTTGAGCATGAAGGACAACAACCACTGAAAGATAGTGATCAAGAGCGCAGCCTGAACCTAAAAATTACTGTCCCTAGACTAACAATACTTAAGAAAAGGATGGATATAATATTATCCTAGTGACCTCTGTCCAAGGACAGCAGAATGTCCATCCTCATGGCTCCAGTCTCCTGTATTACTCCTGAAAGGAATCAAGGTCTCCCTTGGAGAAGTATAGTTAGAGAAGATTCTAGGGCTATCTGTTCCTGTATCCCTGGAAGCCACATCCAGACACACATAACTGACCTGGGCAACATATAAATACCTCCTGCCCTCAATAATGCCCTCCTGCCTCCATCTACACTCCATGGGTGCCTACTATGTCACTTTACCTTGTTTGACACCCACCATTATAGTTGTTACTAGGTTAGACAATAAAGTGCCACAGAGCCCTGACTCTGTGAGACTTTGTTAATATGCACCAAAGTGGGTTCTGATAGTCACCTCTAACCTCTTTCTTGCCCTCTGCATGTTAGCAGAAATTAGTTGATAAGATTAGAAAGTTATCACCTCAAAAGCCAAGAGTTTGACTCTAAGGAAATGTGTTAAAATACAAGTAAGTTTACAAATAAGGAAGCATGGAAGAGACCAGACAATATGAGGGGCTGGGCTAGGATGGGTGGGTCCTAGGTGAAGGATGATGATTTCAAGGAAGGAGTGTTCTAGGGAACAATGAAGAGAGGCCACTTCTTTTCCTTGTCCAGGGCCATCCCTGGGTAGAAAATCTTGCCTTGAGAACCCTTCAGGTAGCAAGACTTGGGCAAGACTGACAATCCATTACTTTCTTCTTCCTGTCTCCATTCCTTCCTTTAAAAAAAATTCCTCTCCATTCTTTTCCCTTTCCTCACCTGTCCTTTGTGACTCATTTACTTTTTCTTTGCCTCTAATTCTCCTCCACCTTCTTTGTTCTTTCTACTTTTGTTTAGATGTCTATGCTCCTCACCTTCCCTTTCCAATCAAGTTATCTGTAAGAACAAAAAGAGCATCTCAGCACTGATCCTGTAGCGTCAAAAAACAATCACATCTCAATTTGACTACCTCAAGTTTGGATTTTCCAAGATCATACTTTTTAATGTAGGGCACACCTGTTTTCCTTTATGACCTATTCCATAGTAGGTCATTTTGCATTAAGACCACATGCATAAATAACCAAGTTAGCATGTGTTAAGTAGCACCAGCTTATATGAATGTTCCTTATTGCCCATGACTTACATCAGGGACCTTGTCATTAGTTCAGCATAGTCTATTGCTTTCACATCATATATCTTCACTCCCTACATTGAGTAGATGTCTCTTTGTCCCTCTGGGTTATTACAAATCTTATCATAAATACTGTGGAACAATTTTCTACTCCCCTCAGTTTTGCTTGTATTGATTTTTTAAAACTGTATTTTATGAACATTGCTTTTAAAGTAATGCATATGGGCTTTTTCTTATATAAGATGACCTGATGACAGAACACTTGGCCATTGTCCCCAGCAATTTGTACTTTCTAATTTGAAAACAGTATTTATAATTTAGGTGGGGCTGGTGCCTGAAGGTTTCTGGCAGTAAGATGTCACTTTAACACGCTCCAGTCACTATGATGACTATTAAATGTGATCAAACCACAAGATAAACAATCTGCAGACCATCAGTCCACGCAGTACAATTAACCGCAATCTAGTCACACACATTAACATCATCTTAAAATTCTGAGGCTGCTCTCACAAGTTGTGACATGATTCGGCCTAAGGAGAGACATAGCTATATAGCAGGGCCAGGACTGGTAATCAGGACACATTGTTGTGAGGAATGTATTTTATGACTTTATTAAGTGAGCTAGAGCTTTGAATATTTAGTGTTTAAACAGGCAGGCTGTGGTCATGGACTGGGTGTCAAAGCCAGTGAGGTGGATAGGGCAGGTAGAACTGTGTTCCAGAAATAGAGATCAAGACTGGACAGCCATGGGATCATTTCTACTCAGTATTGTTCCCGTAGGAATTTGTAGTTCAATGTGACCTCCTATCGGATGGATGAATCAGAATTTCTCTTGGTGGTTCCATCTTGAGTTATCTTTTACTTACCTAAGAGGCCTCATGCCACTAAAACCATTCCCCCAGTATTGGCCTTTCACATATATGTTGAACAGTTTTAATATATCTTCTGGTTGAATTGGGAACATATTCAGGAGAAAGATAGAGATTAGTTCTTCCAACCCCTTTAGCATTTTTTTCCTAGACTCTTCCCCTAGGTCTGGAGCTGGGTTTCTGACAGTTAGAATTTTGATCAGTCCTCTGATAACATCTCCCCTTCTAGTCCCTCTATAATATGTGGGTGGGGACCAGGCTTAGGGGCTGACAACAATGTAATGCTTGTTCTAGAGGAGAAACATGGATGGAGATAGTGGATGCTCAGGTCTAGTCTTCCTTCCTATGTAAAGAATCTATCACTGCCAAAGCCAGGTGCTCAACATGGTCTAAACTATAAATGCTATACCTCTCCCACAAAAAAAAACCCCAAAACAAAACCCTAAACAACAACAATGAAAACCATTTATGTAGATAGGAAGCAGGTGTATGTGCTGGGAAAAAATACAACAAAGTTAAAAAGGTATAGGTTATTAGGTAACTGAAATTTTCAAGTTGGGAGGATAATAATTTACTGTCAAGAAAGGATCTAAAAAAGAGATTTTAACTTTTTTTTTGAGAGGGAATCAGATTTTGTGTATTGTGTTCGAGCCAGGACTGTGTAGCAGGACTACAGCTGAGAATCCAATCCACTGCAATGCAGTACAAAATGTTTGTTAAGTGATTACTATGTCTACTCTGCTGGGTGTTAGAGATACAAAGACAGATTTAAAAAAATGGCTCCATGCCCTCAACAGGCTTATATTCCACTGGGGAGGACGATGACACACATGAAGAAATAAACATATACATGATGATTTAAGCAACCTTGGTTGGGCCTGATGGGATACATTGGTGATGAGTCAAATTCAGACCTGGTTGTTACCATGGAGACCTATCAAGAAGAAGCAAGGGGAAGACCCAGGAATGATCACCAGGGAATTTTAATCCAGAGTCCAAGGCGCAGAGAAATCAGCAAAAAGTCAAGAGCAGGATATGGAGGGGGGATTGCAGCAACCAGTACGCGGTAATTGCAAACATATTGAGCTCTTGTCCCTAGACTACTCTTATACACATGTGCAGCTGTGGTAACAACAGGATGTAGATGCAGCCAGGTATTGGGTAGGGAGCTATCCAGGGTCTCTTGGGAACTGCCATTTGTCTTCCTGCATCTCATAGGATTCTTTGGATTGTTGGAAAGGTGTTTTTGTTTCGTTGGCTTGGCTTGAGAAGTTTGGCTCTCCCTATGGTACCCCTTCATGGTCAACACAAGTAGAGGGGGAGGGGGCTGGGGAGAGGAAAAGGAAGCTTCACATAGGAAAGCCATAGTTGGTGTAGAAAGGAGTATCTGTGTAGAAGAGCGGACAGTTTTATTGTATAAATATCTAATAATAAGCAGCAATCAAGCTCAATTGTACTGGTCATCCATGATGTAGTTTAAAGAAATGTTCTCTAGGGTGCCGTTTATTAATAAAAGTAATAATAGATAGCCTTGGTGCTTTTGCCAAACACTTTATGAATGTTATCTCATTTGATCCTCACAGAAACCCTGTGAGTTGGTGTTATCTTATCCCCACTTCAGAGATGAGGAAATAAAAGCTGACAGGGGTTAAATGTAATCCAGGGTCATACAGTTAATGTGCCTGAGGCAGGATTTGAACTCAGGGCTTCTTGGCTCCAAGTCCCAGGCTCCATCCATTGTTCTGTCTAGCTACTTAGGTGTTCTCTCTGGCTGTCCATCAGGGGTGGTATATTAAGGATAAGTGGATTTTGTTTCCCACAGCCTTGCCAGCATCCTTGTCACCCACTCATCCCAGAGATCATGCCTTGAGGAACTGGTTTCAGGGCCCTGACTGGTCATTGCCTCTTGTTGTTGTTTTTTCAGCCTAGTTTTAGTTGTCTCTGACTCTTTCTGACCCCACTTGGGGTTTTAGTCATTTGAGTCTTTGTGACTGTATCTATATTTATATCTATCTTGTATGTAGTTGTTTGCACATTTTCTCCTTGGAGGAAGAGACTGATTTTTTCCCCCTTTCTTTCTATCCCTAGACCTTAGCATAGTGCCTGGCATATAGTATGCTTGTTCACTTGACTTGGCATATAACCAGGCATGAATTATTTTATCCTTTTAGCCTCACCTGTAAAATGAGAATAAAAAACCAAGTTTTGAAAGTCATTCCTTTTCTCTACAAGATAACCTTAATTTCCTACATCCTTGGAATCTTTTGCAGGATTCTCTGGATTTTATCCTTCATGAAAAGTACAAATGGGGAAGGAGAAGCTGAAAGGGAGGGGAGGGGAGAGTAGTGAGGGATTATATAATACATTGCAGATCTGTCAGGGACACACTCTCGAGAAGATTGGTGTTAAATCTGTGTACATACTGCTTAGGACAGGGATTGGGTTTTCAGGGAAGGGGATTCAGATTAGGGCTTGAGGACTGACCACAAATCCAATATTAGATTTCTGATATGCTCTTTTGCCAATTCCTCAAAAACTACCTCTATAGGATCTGAGATCAGATCTTTAGATGGCTGAGGTATGTCAACTTGGCTTTATGGACCGTGCATTAACTCAGCTCATGCCTGGGGCCAGGACTAGTATAACTGTAGTTATTTTCTGGCTTGTTGCTTTAGCTTCTCTTTCCTAGAATGCTTTCTTCTTCTCCCTTTGCACACATAGGCTTGGAGAATCCCAGTCTGGAAGCGGTGTCACTTGGATTACCATTACATATTTGGACCATTTATAGTTTGTCAGCAGGGGAGGTTGGAAACTAGAAAGCCTGAGTTCTTTCACTCTCTAGGTGTGTGACTTTGAACAAGTCAATTACCAAAAAAAAAAAAAAAAAAAAAAAAATCAAAAATCTCCTCCCTAGCCTATACCTGAACCCAGTCTCCTCTACAATACACTTGGAAAATGGTAATCTGGCTGGTCCTCTTGAAGACTTCTAGTGATGGAGAAAACTCATCTTCATAAGGCAACCCATTCCACTTTGGGATGACTTTAAATTTTAGGCAATCTTCCCATTATATCAACCCCAAATCTACCTCTTTATTTTATTTTAAATTTCTAGTTCTACCCTCTTGAACCAGTTGGAATAAAATTAATCCCCATTCTACCGTGAAGGCAGCTCTCTTTCTTTCTTCGTATTGTACTGAAGATTTTTTTATCTGTCAGATAAAGAAGTTGGACTACATAATCTCCAAAATCTCTAAATTTCTGTGTCTTGAGGGTGTCTTTCTGTGTTAAGGGGATATTTCTTTATTTTGAGTGATAATTACATCTCTTTGTATCACTCCTCTCTGAAAGGTAATGTATGTAGGAGAAAAAGTGCCAAGTTTGGACTCATGAGACATCTAGATTTGAGTCTTTATTCTGACACTTACCAGGTAAGTTATTTCATTTTGTTGGTCCTTGATTCCCTCATCTGTACAATGGGGATAAAAACATTTGTGCTACCTATTTCAGAGAATTGTTGTAGGCAGCTAGGTGGCCTGGTAGATAGAGTGCTGGGCTTAGAACCAGAAAGGTCTGAGTTCCAATCTCACCTTCTGTGCTGACTAACTGTGTGACCCTGGATAAGTCTTTTAATTTCTCTCTGTCTCAGTTTCCTCATCTGAAGAAATGGGGATAACAATAGCACCTATCTCCCAGGGTTGTTTAGGACACAATGAGATAATATGTGTAAAGTGCTTTGTAAACCTTAAAGTGTTGTATGTTGTTCAGTTGTTTCACTCATGTTCGACTCTTCGTGACCCATTTGGGGTTTTCTTTGCAGAGATACCGGACTAGTTTGCCATTTCCTTCTTCAAAAGTGACATAAAAATACTAGCTATTATTATTGTTGTGAAGAAAATGCTATAAATGTGTTATTTTTATTTGATCAAAGCATTCCATGTTGTTTCCTAATTTACAAAGTGGACAAATAGAAAAAAAGGCAAAATTGAAAATTGTTGTGCTCAAAAGGTTAGAAAACAGTTGCATCTTAGAAATGTTGCTCATAGCAAAGTGTGGTGTAGAGGGAAGCATATTTCTCATTAAGTTAGCATCTGCTCCATTACTGGAGCACAGGGATGCTTCTAAAGTCCCAAGGATGAGAGAGACAGAAGTACTGCCTAGGCCTCACTCTGCTCCTGTACGAAGCAAACTATTTTTGATGTAATACAGTAAGACTACATCAATAGCAATAATCATTTTGACAAGAAATGTAATGTTAATTTTTTTCCTCCATCAGTGTAAACAGTGAGTTTATAGTCTGCTTCACACCAAAAGGTAATTATCTCCTAATGAACAGAGGAGTTGTTAAAAAAAAAAAGTAAGAAAAAAAAATCATGATATAGGAAGAGAAGTGACTAACTTTTTTAATGGGATTATGCATGCCTGATTCTTATTACCATAATTAGCTTTTCCCGTGTTCCAGGCTTCTTGGGTTTGTATTCTAGTAGACTACTAAATCAATAACAGCCTCATCAGTGTCTAAAAAGAAGTTCAAGGAAATTGAACATTCCCATATGGAAGTAAAATGTGCTGCCATAAATAAATCTAAAGGGTTTTTTTTTTTTTCATGTGTTTTTAAGAACCTGAAATCAGCTGGAATGCATCCTCTTTGGAGACACTATTAGATCACATTTTGGGAAGAAATACAAACTGAACAAAAGAAAATTAACAAAGATTGGGCTGTGGTTTTCCTATCCCTCTCCTATTCCTTCTTAGTCTTCATCCAGTACTTAACATAGTGCTTGGTATATAGTAGGTGCTTAATAAATGCTTGTTATTTTTATTTATTTATTTATTATAATGATATTTAGAATTCTTGTCATTGTTAAGTCTAGGCATTCAGACTGTTGAGGAAACAAAAAGGAAATCACCACTTAGAAACATTCACAATGATTAGATCCAGATCTTAAAGCCCAAGATTATTGTTCTTTCTCTTTCCCCTCCTTATCTCCATCACCCTCACTTTTACCTTCACCTTCACCACCATCAGCAAGGACACCACTACCACTACCACCACCACCACCACCAGTAAGGACACTACCATCACCATCACCATCACAAAGCACTTCCAAGGGTACCTGTGTGGCCAGATGCTGCATACTATGCAAAATAAGTTAATAAATCCCTGTCCCGGCCCTTTTTAGAGCTTATATATGAAGAAAGAAAATAACTTGCAAGGAAAACAGGCACCTGGAGATTTATTATATAGGTAGCTGAATTAAATAAATAGATTATTATAGTTATGAGCAACAGCTGCCCTATCCAAGGAGAATAATAGGAACCTTTCAATATAGAAACCTTGGTACTCATCTAGGCTTTTCCACTCACATGCTGTGTGATGTTAAGTTAGTAACTTAACCTCACTCTTCTTTTCCTCATTCATAAAACATGGGAGTTGGATTAGGTGATCTTAAAGCTCCTTTGCTGCTTTAAAATTGTTTAAGTCCTTAATTTCAGTTTCTGAGATATTAGAAACTAGCTAGCGCTGGAAATTCAAAACCATAAGAGGTTTAGAAAAAATCCTGGATTTAGCAGCTGGCAAAATGATGTCAGCAGCAAATCAATTAAATGTTAAAAAAATTTTCAAGTTAACTAAGGCATGATCCTGAACATCAGTCAATTATAACTTTCAATCTTTATTGTAAGGATTAAAATATCCATTTTCTGAATCCTTCACTCTTTTTCCCCATCATTTTGCTTTCAATAATGTCGCAATCAGTAAATTGAGCAGGGATTAATACAGATTTTTTTTCCCTCTTTGACCTTTCGTATTTCAAATTCTTATCATGATAAGACAGAATGAGAAGTGAATGGTTAGAAACAAGTTCTTGTGAATGTCATAGAATGGAATTTAGTGAGTTCTTTTGTTGTGGGTATTCAATAGTTGTGTGCCACAGGCTTTTTATGTAAGAAGCATGATGCTTTCCAAACCAGGAGGAACCTTGGGAAAAGAACTTGATTTAACATGTTTAAAAAAATGTTCATTAGTAGTTTATATAACACTTGACAATTAATTATAAACAGAATTGTAACTAGATTTTTTTTTTCCAATAAAGATCTATACAGGTGATGATCAGTGGTGAAATCAGGAGACGGAGTGGGGAGTGGAGAGGAAGAGGTGGGTGGACATTGTAGAGGATAATCTGACTGTGGGTGGTTTAACACTGGGAAAGGGACTGTCTTGTCCCCCAGGAGTCTGTGCTCAAGGAGCAGAAGACAATGTGCAGAGACTATGGTCACTTTGAGTAGGGGGCAGGCAGTTTTTTGTTAGGATTAGAGCCACCTTTGCCTCATTGGATTTACTGCTTCATTTACAAAACGCTTACATACATATTACAACAATGGAATCTGAGAGCAGGAAGAGAACTCAGAAATCACCTAGTAAAATGTTTAACTCAATCATGTATCGGTTCTACAACTTACCTGGCAAATAATTATCCAGATGCTGCTTGAAGACCTCAGGGACAAGGTACTAAAAAAAGGAAATTATTATCATTATTGTTATCGTTGTTATAATTATTTGCTACTACTGCATCTGACTATTGACTCCTTTTGAGCTTTATGGTACACTAAAACTCCTTAATTCTTTTTATTTAAGCTGTTGTCTAGTAAAATGTCTGTTTTTCTGCACTTGTGTACTTCTACTTATAAAAAATCCAGTTGTAAGATTTTACATTTCCTCCCAAATGAATTTGTTCTCCTCAGCCCCAATTTTTTCTTGAGCACTTTATCTAAATCTCTGTCTCACTAAATTCTAATATTCTGTTTGTGTACATGCCATACCTAGGTCCTCAACCCCAGATCCTGCCAGTAAGTTATAAGCTGCTTGGGGGCAGGAGACATGCTTTGTCTCCCTGCTGCCTAGTCTAGGGTTTTGCACATAGTATCTACTTCATTAATTTTTGTTTAATTGAATTGGAGCCACATTAAATTCAATTATACTATTCTTAGATTTGGTCTCTCTCTTCAGCATTTAAAGATTTGACATTTGACATCTGACATTTGAACTATATTTCTCAAATTTATATCACTTGCAAATCTGATAAAAATGTCATCTCTGTCTTCTTCAAATGCTTATAACAATTTTAAATCAAACAGAATCAAGAAAAGAGAAAGATAACTACAACTCCAGACTTTCCTCTAGGCTGACATGATGAATTGATTGCTTCTCTTTGGGGTTAGATTTTCTGCTAGGTCCAAATGGTATGTAACCACACCATCGTCTGTATTGGTCTCTTGTGCCCACAAGAACGTTTCAAGAGATTTTGTCCCATCTCTTGATGAAAGATGTATATGATATATTTATTGGACTACCTTTTTCTACCAGATGAGCAACTCTGTGGAAAAAGAAGTTAGTTTAACCTGTCACAACTTGTTTTTGTTGGCTTGTAATAATCACCACTTCTCTTTCTTAAGGAAAAGAAAAAAATACACAAGCCATATTATGAGGAATATAGTCCACATATTATATCCATTCCATGTGATGACCACCTCACAGTTTTTGCAAACATACACCACTTTGAAGATAACAAGTCTAGTCCAGGTACAACTCTGAAAGTACACATATTTTTAATTATAGGGACTTTGTAAAAGTAAGCAAAGTATCCACTATGACCAAAGCATTTTGCAATATTTTATTCTTTCTACCTGAATTCATTTAATTATTTAAGAATGAATAAATGAATGAATTCACTAAACAAATATGGAAAGGTTTGTTTTTATTATTCGTGTTAAATACCCAATGTGTGCAAAGCACTAAATTGAGCACTGGGATTGTTATGCACTTGGCCTGACTGAGACTAGTCTCCTGATACTTTATATTCAATGTTGGATGGAAATGAGATCAGCCATTCAACAATTAACAAAACAAATTTAACAAAACAATTAACAAAAGGAGATTTACCTAGCTATAACAAAGGAAGGATATTTAACATGGTTAGGCATTGTAAACATTTTGAATTGATTTGGCTGAGGCTCAGTAAAGCTCCCAATTCAATCCACCAACTAAGTATCTGAGTTCTCCTCCAGTTCCTTATAGCAGCTTTTTACTCAGACTTTTTACTCAGGGAGTGACATGAATAGTTCGAACCCTTAACCCCTAGAGACAACCAAACCTGGAAGAATCTCTCCATGTTTTTTAAGGGAAAACTATCCTAATTTGCATAAGGAGAGGGGTTAGGATATTGCTCCTAACATTGGGGAATATTTAAATTTAAATAAAAACAGTCCCTGTCCCCATAGAGCTTATACATTAGTAAGAGAATAAGATATAAATACAGATAATAATAATAATAACTTACATTTATAAGGTGAATTGGGGTTTAGTTTACAAAGCACTTTCCTCACAATAACCCTACAAGGTAAAGAATACAATTATTATCGTCCTCATTTTACAAGCAAAGAAACTGAAAGTCAGAGACATTAAGTAATTTGCCCATGTGACCTCCCTGAGTCTGGGTTTCCTCATCTGTAAAATTAGGGGGGTTAATAATATTAATAGCTAGCTCTTGCTATTGTGTCAGGCATGGTGCTAAGTGCTTTACAAATATCATCTTATTTGATCCTAACGACAACCCTGGGAGGTAGGTGCTATTATTACCCCAATTAAACAGATGAGAAAACTGAGAGAGAGAGAGGTCAAATGACTTTCCCAGGGTCACACAGCTAATAAATGTTTGAGGCTGGATTTTAATTCAGGTTTTCCTGAGTTGGAGCAGGGAAGTCAATCTACTTTGGGAGTGGGAAGAAGGAAGGTTTAGTGAAAGAAGTAAGCATTTGAGATTTGTCTTTAAAATGTAGGTATGAATTCAACAGGCCCTAACTCTAGTGTTCCATCCACTGTGCCCCTAGATGGCCAATGAGGTCCTTTCTAGTTCTTTATCTGTGATTCCAGTCTCCTAAAGAAAAAAAAAAAACAATTGAAGCACAGAGAGCTTAAGTGACTTAGTGCGGTGTGGTGTAGAGAGTGCTTGAACTGGACTTGGGGGACCTTTCAAATCTGGACTTGGACACTGATTAGCTGCTTGACCCTGTTTAAGATTTAGGCTCAGGGAATTTGTGTCTCGTCCAAAGTCCAAGGAGAGTAAACATCAAAAGTCAGATTTGAGCCCACATTTTCTGATCCCTGAGGCAAAGCTCTTCTCACTATCAGATGATCTTTAAGCTACCTACTAGCTCTGTATCAACGAACTTAGGATTCGATGACCTCGAAAATCCCCTTCAGATCTAAATCCATGGTCCTAACAAACTTTACGTTATGAGTACCTAGTAGATTTGCAAAACAATATATCTAGGTAAGGTTGGAGCAAGGAAGTCAATCTAATTTGGGGGTAGGAAGAGGGAAGACTTCTTGAAAGAAGTAAAATGTAGGTATGAATTCAACAGGTACAGAGCAAAGGGAGGTATTTATAGGTGTAGGCAACATCATGGACAAAAGCATAAGAGACAAGAGATGGCTAGTATATCCTGGGGTCAGAGAGTAGACCAGTTAGATTGGAACATAGAATTTGTAGAATGGAATAATATGAAATAAGATTGGAAAGGTAGGGCAGTACCAAATTCCAGGGGGCATTGAATTCTAGGAAAAGGAAAACTCAATAAGAAATGGAATCCATGAATTTCAAATTTTCTTTCTTCCTTCCTTTCTTTTTCCTTAAACATGGAAACAGTTTTATTTACCCAACAAAAAGACAAATGAGATTGTTAGCCAAACTGATAGTCTCCTACTTCTCACACAGATCTATACATCCTTTTGAATTATAGTTATTGTGGTTTGAGGTCAATAGAGTTCACGTGGAACTGGCTTTGTTCCTCCACGTTGTGGCTTTATGCCTTGTTGCTCTTCCATTGTGGCCCCTCCTTTGGTGCTTGATTTCATGAATTTCTTCTATATTTATTTCTCTCTCTCTTGCCAATTCACTTTTCATATCTGATGTTGGTTGTTTCTCTTTGAGTCTATGTGGATATAGTGCCTTTCATCGCATGCCTCTCATCAAGTACATCTCTATTTGGTGTTGAATACTTTTCCTTCTTCTCTTTTTTTTTGTATGTGACATTTTATTTTATTTTTTTAATAATTAATTAATTTATTTTTAGTTTTCAACATTTACTTCCATAAAATTTTGAGTTTTAAAATTTCCCCCTCTCCCACTCTTCTCCTACCCCTAAAACAGCATGCAATTTGATATAGGCTCTTCTTATACATTCACATTAAGCATATTTTCCAATTAGTCATGATGGAAAGAACAATTAGAACTAATGGGAGGAACCTTGAGAATGAAGCAATAAAACAAAACATTGAAGGGAAAGAAGAGCAAATAGTATGCTTCTATCTGCCAGATTCCAGAGATCTTTCTCTGGATGTAGATAGCATTTTTCATTGTGAGTCTTTTGGAGTTGTCTTAGATCCTTGCATTGCTGTGAAGAGCCAAGTCTATCAAAGTCAGTCATCCCACAATGTGGCTGTTACTGTGTATAATGTTGTCCTGGTTCTGCTCATCTCACTTTTTTTTTTGAAGTCCGCCTGCTCATCATTTGTTATAGCACAATAGTATTCCATTACATTCATATACCACAACTTGTTCAGCCATTCCCCAATTGATGAGCATCCCCTCAATTTGCAATTCTTTGCCACCACAAAAAGAGCTTCTATAAATCTTTTTGTATATGTGGGTCCTTTTCCCAGAAGTGGTATTGCTGGGTCAAAGGGTATGCCCAATTTTATAGCTCTTTGGACATAGTTCCAAATTGCTCTCCAAAATGCAAGGGAAATGCAAGGGAAGGTGGCTTAGCTGTACTAGATCTTAAATTGTATTATAAAGCAGCAATCATTAAACTACTTGGTACTGGCTAAGAAATAAAAACACAACAGTCAATGACTCTACTAATCTACTATTTAATAAATCCAAAGACTCCAGCTTCTGGGATAAGAAGTCACTATTTAACAAAAAACTGCTGGAAAACTGGAAAAATGTGTGGCAGAAACTGGGTATAGAGCAGCATCTTATATCCTAACCAAGATAAAGTCAAAATGGGTACAGGATTTTGATATAAAGACTGATAACTATAAGCAAACTAGAAGAGCAAGCAATAGTTTACCTTTCAGATCTATGGAGAAGGGAAGAATTTATGATCAAACAAGAGATAGAGAACATTATGAAATGCAAAATGGATAATTTTGATTACATTAAATTGAAAAGTTTTTGCACAAAGGCAATGCATGCAAGATTAGGAGAGAAGCAGAAAACTGGGAAAGAATTTTTACAACCAGTGTCTCTGATAAAGGCTTCATTTTTAAAATATATAGAGAATTGAGTCAAATTTATAAGAATACAAGTCATTCCCCAATTGATAAATGGTCAAAAATGGCAGTTTTCAGAGGAAGAAACTAAAGCTATCTATATTCACATGAAAAATGTTCTAAATCACTATTGTTTAGAGAACTGCAAATCAAAACTGAGGTACCACATCACACCTATCAGATTGGCTAACATGACAAAACAGGACAATGATAAATGCTAGAGATGTGGGAAAATTGAAACACTAATGCATTGTTGGTGAAGTCGTGAAATGATCTTCCTTTCTTTTTTCTTTCTTCTTTCCTTTTCTCTCTCTCTCCTTCCTTCTTTCTTTTTTCTTTCTTTTTTTTCTCTCTCTCTTTCTTTCTTTCTTTTTCTTCCTTCTTTCCTTCTTTCCTTTCTCTCCCTCTTTCTTTTTTGCTTATTTATTTATATATCATCTATTTATTTGTTTGCTTGTTTAGTCATTCATTTATTGATTGGTTTATTTTCAAGCAGAGAACATATCCAGATCTGTAAGTCTGAAAGATGGAATGGAGAGGAAAGAGAATGAAAATAGAAAGATGAATTAGGAGCTATTGCCAGAGTCTATAAGGGTGGGAATGGGCATGAGAACTTGTATTATAGAATCATTGATTTAGACCTGGGAAGGACCTTAGAAATCATCATGTCTAAACTCCTCGTAATAGAATGATGACACTGGGAACAGAGATAAGGGGATATATGGAAAAGATCTTACAGAGGTAGAATCAACAGGACTTAGTAGCTGATTGGATTTGGGAGTAGAGAGAGAGAAAAAAAATCCAACCTAACCACAAAGTTTAAAACATAGGGAGACAAGATGAATGGCGTTGCTATAGGTAGAAATAACGAATCCAGAGGAATAGATTCTGGGTAAGAGGAAATATGTAGATTTGGAAAATTCATTCATTCATTCAACAACACAGTTAGGTCTTGATTAGTGGGAACAAGGAATTCTAAAAAGTAGATGAATTATTCAAATTTGCACTGCATATTTCCATTGGCCTGGAACAAATGACTATATTTTACATAATTATAGCTTCAGATAGTGTGAGTTCATATACACGTAACCACTTTATGGGATTCATTTTCTCTGCTGATTGGAACCTGAAATTGAGGTTCTAGTGCAATAGCAAGGTAGACAGAATCTCCCCAGATACACAATTTTATAAAACCCCCTACTTCCTCCCCCCAGAATTTTTCTGGAGGAAGTGCTTATATTCATACATAGATGTCGATATTAGCAAGCTCTACTTTTGCATCCTGCTCAGAGCTACTCCTTGAAGGTTGTGCGAAGAATGGGGCCAGGGTGGGGGGTAGGGGGGCACAATGGTAGTTATACTGCCTTTTTTGTCCCTGTCTTTGCTGAACTTTAAGACTGGTGAAGTGGATAGAGTGATGGACTTGGGGTCAGGTAGACTTGAGTTCAAATATGATCTCAGGCACTTCCTAGCTACTTGACCTTGGGCAAGTCACTTTAAACACTGTTTGTCTCAGTTTCCTCCTTTATAAAATGGGGATAATAATAACACCTATCTCCCAGGGTTGTTGTGAGGATAAAATAAAATTATATTCATAAAGCAATTTGTAAACTTTAAAGTGCTATATAAATGCTAGGTATTACTACTACTACTACTACTACTACTACTACTACTACTACTACTACTAC
>NW_020954720.1:7392660-7398985 GCF_900497805.2 Vombatus ursinus
ACTACTACTACTACTACTACTACTACTACTACTACTACTACTACTACAACTATAACTACTACTACCACCACTACCACTACCACTACTATCACTATTACTACTACCACCATCAGCACCACTATTACTACCACTACCACTACTATCACTATTACTACTACCACCACCAGCACCACTATTACTACCACTACCAATACTACTACTACTACTACTACAAGGGTAAGATAATTTCATTTTTTTTCCTTTTTCACAGAATAGGACTTTGCCACTAATTCTAAATGCTCTCTATCATTCATCTACCATCCTCTGGATACAGTAAGGTTGATGGTTGAGATCTGTGGCGGCTTCTCCAAAGAAGCATTATCTGCCCCTGTGCCAGTTCTTTTTCATATATATCTTGTCTTGGACAATCACCATAATCAATTTCACCCCTTGGGTAATACAGATGAGAAAATTAAGGCTCAATGGAGTTAAATGACTTATCCAGTCATATAGCTAATAAGTGGGGGAACTAGGTCTGAAGCCAAGTCTTCATATTCTAAGTTCAACACTTTTCCAGTGTCCAGTAAGATTTTCTCTGTATCTGAGGTTGGGTCTTCATGACAATAAACGTCTGGAGGAAAAGCAAAACAATGAAAACATCTAGGCTTCTGGAACCATATGAATGACTGGCATAATTTTCCCATTTTGAACTGCATCTGTTGTCATTTTGACAGAACCCAATATTAAAGATGAAGTTTCCATTTGCTTTTTATGGTGTGATAGATATATTCATGTTCACTTTTTTCAAACTCTGGCAACCTTGTGTTTGTTGCAACTTCATGAATATACTTAGGATGACTTCACACATGCTACATCACAGAATCTGATAGCACTTAACACACTGGGGCAGATATGTCACAAATTCTCAGTACTTTTATGAGCCTCATCTGACACTGGAAGTATGAATTATTTCCAGAAAGAAAACAAAACTTTGAGTGAATTAGGTGACAATATAATTCAGTGTCATGTATTGGTAGCAGTCAATAACTTTTTTTTTTAAATATAGCATTAGATACTTCCCTAGCACTTTGTTTCAAGAGGCATGTGCAAAGCTCTCTAATTTCTCTGTCTATATCCCGTGTCTGGAATGTTCTCCCTCCTAATGGCTTTCCTGGCTTTCTGTAAGTCCCAACTAAAATCCTTCTATAGGAAGCCTTTCCCAACTGCTCTTAATTCTAGTGCTTTCCCTCTCTTAATTATTTCGCATTTATCCTATATATAGATTTTTTTGCACATATTTGTTGGCTTCTGGTCTCCCCCATTAAATTGTGAGCTGCTTGAGGGCAGGGACTGTCTTTTACCTCTTTTTGTATCCCCAGGGCTTAACATAGTGCCTAGCAGATAATTGTTGTTGTGTCCAACTCTTTGTGGACCATAACATGGGGTTTTCTTGACAAAGATGCTGGAGTGGCTTACCAGTACCTTCTCCAGTGGGTTAACATAGAGTACGCATTTAATAAATAAGTGTTTATTGACTGACTGACTCTACAGCAACAGATAAGCAATGTATATCATCTTCCATTATTTTCTGACTTATTGAGTTAATCAGGGGATAAGCCTCCATTTAAAGAGAGCTCCCAGGCCAACCAATTCATCATCCTTTGAGACTGTATCAGCTTTGATACTCATAAGGATCCTCTGTCCTTCTGATTGGAGGACTAGAGGATGGACAAAGGACTCCTTCCAAAGCCTCCATTTAAAGAGGGTCCCCAGCCCAACCAATTCTTCAATTTATACCAGCTACATTCCTTGGACTATACTCCACCAAGCCAGTGTACCTTGCCTAGTACTTTCCCCTCAACCTTTTTAGCTTTCTTTTCCATGTTGTCTTCCCCAATTAGATTATAAGCTCCTTGAGGTGAAAGACTATCTTTTTTTTTTTCTTGTTTATATCCCCAATACTTAGCACAGTGCTTGGCACATAGTAGGTGCTTAATAAATGTTTGTTGATTATGAATGAAGTACAGAGCCCAGGCTTCTAAATTCTTCATCTAGCATTCTATCTTTTAGAACCCATTGCCTCCAGAAAAGACACTTCTATAGGTTTTTTGCCTATAAAGTTACTACTTTTATATTGGAGCCCATTCCTCACTATTTGTTTCTTACAGAGAAAATTACTTTTTCTTACTTTTGTTACTTTCTAGAAAGAGATTTAAATTTAATTAAGAGAAGATATATTGACTTTGGCAATGATTGCTTTGAAGAACATGGTGAAGGTGGTGGGATTTGGGAAGGGGAGAGAAAGAAAGAGAGAAAGAGAAAGAGAGAGAGAAAAACTTACTTTAATAGTGGATAGCAAAGACCTTATGTCCACTTCTGATCTTCCAGCTATAGGGGCCTAGTAGATGACCCTCTTCTTTCTCCAAAAAGCAAACTGCTCAGGAAATTCAACTGAGCAAGAAAGATACAAATTAGCTGGGAACTCTCATCTCAACTACTTTGGGCTTAGGTGAGAATTTGTAGCTATTTTAGCTTTCTTTATGTGTTTTCTGCATTTGTTTACAGGCTCCTATGAGCCCTTGCATTTACATAAATATATATATTTTTGGGTGGGGTTAAATAAAGCCTGTCCTATATTTCATACATTGCTATCTTATCTCAAATACCCTCATCCTCTCATGATCACTACCCCCCAACATTTCCAGCAGGTGCCTTAGCTTCTTACTTCCTTGAAGAGATTTAGGTCATCTAATGTAAACTCCCTCAGATTCCACTCAACATTCCTCAAAGCTGCTGTGCTTTATTGTATATTTTCTTCTCTTTCCCCTTTCATAGAAGAAGCTTCCCTGCTACTCAATGATTTAAACTTCTCTACTTGCAGCCTTGATTTTAAATTCTCTAATGTCTTTTAGGACTTGCTCCAGCAACTATCCCATTTGTCTTCATTTGTCGTCAGTCTTTGTTTCTTTATTGACTCTTTTCCATTAGCCTATAAACAAGCTCAGGTCTCCTCAGTTCTAAAAGTAAGCCTTCCCTTGACCATTGTTTCAACAAATAATTATTAAACACCTACTGTTTACAGAGCACTGAGCTAGGTGCGTAGGAAAATGCCACTATGATAAGCATATCTCTTAATTTCATGGCATTTGTAATCTAGTAGGTATTCAAGACATATAAACAGATAACTGTATTGCAAAGTAAGAGGGATGTAGGGGCAGTATCATGCAGTAGAGTCAGTAAATCTTGGATCCAGGTCTCATTCTCAGTGCTTCAGTTAACTTGCCAAGACTATACACTGCTGAATAATTGTTGATCTTCATTGGTAGAGGGAATTTCCTCAATAGGATACCATAAAATTAGAGCAAACCCCCTCCCCATCTCACCCCCCAAAAGAAGAGGTCCAGCACAAAGTGCTAGGTGAAATCCAGCGTGAAAAGAACATTACTGAGAGTGTCAAGGAAAACTAAAACTCCCACCATTGAGAGGGAGAAGTATGTTTATAATCTTAAGATTATCTTTGACTCTTCCCTTTCTTTCACCTTTCCTGCCAATCAGAAATCAAGCCTATATATTCCACATCTATGTTTCTTCTTTCCCTTCTATTCCCAATGCCAATACTTTTGTGTAATAATAGTAATATCTAGCATTTATATAGAGATTAAATGCTTGAA
Source organism: Vombatus ursinus (assembly GCF_900497805.2). Taxonomy (NCBI): domain Eukaryota; kingdom Metazoa; phylum Chordata; class Mammalia; order Diprotodontia; family Vombatidae; genus Vombatus; species Vombatus ursinus. Next base: position 7,396,311 of record NW_020954720.1, read on the forward strand.
AAGCACTTTACAAACATCATATGCTTTTATCCTCACAACAACCCTGGGAAGTTGGTGCTGCTATTATCATACTTTAGCAGATGTGGAAACTGAGGCAGAAAGAGGCTAAGTGATTTGCCCAAGGTCATACAGCTAGTAAGTATTAGAATCCAGATTTGAATTCTAATCTTCCTGACTCCAGACCCAGCACTCTGTCCATTATAGCAATTAGCTGCCTGTGTAGGCCCCTGCTAAGATCTACTTTTGCTATTGTACAAGCCTTCTAAACAAGGTCTTCCCACCCCTCTGTCAATTCTTTCTTCATGAGACTTTGTAGTAATCTTTCTTGCATGTAGACTAAGAAGCTTAACCTAGTAGAATTATGAAAGATGAATTATAGGAGGAGAGAATGGAGATGACAAGGATATTATAGTAATCCAGCTTGGGGATAATGAGGGATGTACTGAGGTGGGAGTTTAGAAAAGGGAATTGATGCAAGAGGTGTCATAGATTTTGAATGACAGAAATCCATGGCAACTTGGATGTGAAAAATGAGGGAGAAATTGGAGGTTACCCCATAGATTCCAGCCTAGGATCCTGAGTGAATGTCAGCTTTTGTGGAGAAGTTATTGATTTTTTATTTATGAATTTTGTATATATTCTATATGTATATGTTATTTCCTCATTAGAATATGTAAGTTTCCTGATAGCAAAGACTTTCACCTTTATGTATTTCCAGTGCTAGCCTAGCACATAATAGGTGCTTGGTTAATGTTTGTTGCTTGATTGGTTGACCAACAGATCACTGATAGAAATACCTAGCACATAATATGTGCTTAATTAATGTTTGTTGCTTGATTGGTTGACCAACAGATCACTGATAGAAATACCGATGTCAAAAGGAGAAGCGGATATAAGGGGAAAGATCATAAATTCAGTGTTGGGCATATTGATTTTGAGGTGCCAATGGGCCATGGAGGTAGGGAATCATAGATTTAGAACTGGACCATAGAGATCATTTAGTCTAAGCCTCTTGTTTTACACATGAGGAAACTGAGCCCCAGGAAGGTTAAGTCATTTGTGTAAGCTCACACTCACAGTAAAGAACAGAATCAGAAACTGGACCCAGGTCTTCTGATGCCAAATCCACCACTTCTTGTCACTCTATGACATGGTTCTTGAGATCAAACGAGAGTTTGAGGATAGAAAAAACACATTTGAGTATCAACTTAATAAAGATGATAGTTGAAGTTATTGGCTGGAATGAGATAACCTAAGAGAGAAGAAGGCTGAGGACAGAGAATGGAAACTGGAGAAATAGTAGCCAGAGGTGGAGGTGAAGAGGACTAACAGATACTGGTAGTGCCTGATTATCCCAAGACCATAAGAGAACTTCAGGATGGTTGTAAATGAGGATTGGGAGTCATAGCATCCCATAATTTTAGAGTCTGAAGGGACTTCAATGACCATATAGCCCAACATATACCTGAACAAGAATCTTGGTTACAGCGTACCTGAGAAATGGTCACTTACTCCTTACTAGAAGACTTCTAATGAAGGGAAACGTGATGCCTCCCAAAGTAACTCATTCATCTCAAATATAGTTCTAATTGTTATGAAGTTTTTTTTCCTTATATCAAGCGTAAATTTGTCTCTCTGTCACTTTTACCCATTATTCTCTGGGGCTAAATTTAAGAAACTTAATTGTTGTTCAGTAGTTTTCAGTCATGTCCCTTTCATGTCACTCTTCGTGACCCCATCTGGAGATTTCTTGGCAAAGATACTGGAATGGTTTGCCTTTTCCTTCTCCAGCTCATTTTTCAGATGAGGAAACTGAGGCAAATAGGGTTAAGTGACTTGCTCAAGGTCACACAACCAATGGAGAGAGACAGAGAAAGAGGGTATTAATGAAAAGGCAAGATCCTAGAAGACCTTCAGGGGAGACTTAATAGGGATACTTCTTTTTTGACCAGAAGGAAAGAGGAAAGGCTTTTTCCTATCTGCACACAAATAAGCTCAATCCTTCTCTAACACTAAGATATTTTCCCTTGAGCCTTCCACTTCATCCAGTTACTGCCCTGTTTTTCTTCTCTTCTATGCAAAATTTTCGCAAGAAGTTCATGGTTTGCAACATACTTTAACATCTATTTTCTCATTCAACCCTCATAACAACCTCATGGAAAAGGTGCTATTATTTCCATCGTACAGATGAGGAAACGGAGACAGAGAGGTTAGTGACCCTGTGCAGGGTCACACAAATAGTAAATGTCTAAATCAGGATTTGAACTTAGGCTTTCTTGAATCCATGTCCAGGAAAGGGTGGGTGAATATGGAGAGAAGTTTTTCAGAAGGGATTTGAAGGACTTCATGTCGGATGGCCTCCATCTTTAAAGAGAAGTAGGAGACCAGATCGTTTATTTTAAGTGTGGTTCTTAGGATGTTGGTGGGAACTAGAGGAGAAAGGAAGAGGTTCAGAGTGGTTGTTGTATGGAATAGGAGAGGATGTCAATAAGATCAGAGTAGAAAAGTTGTTGAACAGCAGCACTGACCCAGCTGGAGTTTTGTTTGACATATTGGTAATGGGTAAAGTAAGATCCATTTCATGACTTTCTTTGGCAATATTCTGTAGGAATGGGAGCAGAAAAATCATCTGGTTGTGATTTCCATGGGTGAGTGTTAGCAGATGGGGAAAGGCC
>NW_020954720.1:7398995-7414323 GCF_900497805.2 Vombatus ursinus
CAAGTTATTTTAGGGGAGTGGCTAGAGAAATATAGGGGTCAGAGTCAGGGTTACAAGGAAGAGAAGCTGGAATGTGGGAAATGGACTGGAAAATAGGTTAAATGTAAATGGTAGAGTAGGAGGAACTGAAAGATATAAGCTTGTTGTCATAGAGGGGAATTTGTAATGGTTAGAATCATGAAGACTTTGCAATAAGAATGGTGAGGTCAGACATGTGACTGTACCAGTATGTGGTTGAAATGAGGAGGAGAAGAAGGTCTTGGCATTGAGGAGGTTGAAAAATTGAGTGATCAGGTTGAGACAGATAGGTGTTGCAGTTGTTAGGGTATTCTACCTGGAGTCAAGAAGACCTGAGTTCAAATGTAGCTTCAGACACTTACTAGCTGTGGATCCTGGGAAAGCCATCTAACCTCTGTCTGCCTCCATTTTCTCATCTGTAAGTTGGGGGAAAATAATAGTAGTAACTAACTCCCTGGGTTGGGGTAAAGATCAAATAAAAATCCAGAATCCACTTGTTAAGCACTTTGCAAACTTTAAGGTGCTATATAAAGGCTATTCTTATTATTATTAGTATATCATAAATATGAATGTTGATAACCCTTAAGACAATGGCAAAGGGTGCAGTGGAGAGAGTGACTGTAAACCAGGCATTAGAGTTATTGTAAAATGAAGAATATTCTGGAGGTTGGCAGATGATAGCAATAAGGATAGGGAGATGTTCTTAGACCCTTGGCCAATGTGATGTTTGAGTAAATGTTGTTTTACTGGTTAGTTCTCTTAAAGCTCAGATTATGCATGAAAGATTTAGACTACTCTGACTATTATTTCTATTAAATATTTTGGAGCCATAGATAGTCAATACACATTTATTAAGCACCTGCTATATGTGAGGCACTGTGCTAAGCTCTGGGGTTACAATTACAAATAAAAAACAAAGACAGTCTCTGCTCTCAGGGAACTTACAGTCTCATCATGAAGGTACTGGAAACCTTGGTACCTTGGGTTTGATTTTCCGTTATCATTCTACCTGGATCCAAGCTGAGTACCTACAGGATCACTTTACTCATTCTACACCAGGCAGTTTTCGGTCAATTCCACTTAGGACTAGATGTGTTTCAGATTCTATCTGGGTACCAGCTTTGGTTACATGTACATCTAAAAGATACTAGTGCTACTCATGACCAAGATTTTGGCTCTGTCTGTAACACAGAAGACACCCACATTTCCTTATTTAATTTCTGGCACAGAGGTTATGGTGCTGTCTGATGGTTTGGCTGTGATAAGGCTCTGGATGGCCAGGAACAAGTTTCCCCTTAAACCAGATAAAAGCTTCCCTGGCTTGAAATTTGATGAACAAGATCTATTGTCCCCTGATTCCAGGAGGAGATTGGAAGTTATTTTGGATATTGTGCCACCTTTCCATTTACAAATTTGTTGTTGTTGTTCAATCTCAACTGTCCTACTACAACTATATTTGAAAAGCAAACTAAAGTAAAGCTTTGATTGGTATTTGTCGACTAATCATCAGCCCTTCATCAGAAACAGAGCAGGAATATTTCAGTGACTAATTTGGTGTTGCTGTCTTTGCAACAGTCTCAGAATCCCAAGGCAGTGCACCCAGGGTCAGAATGACTGATTATATCACTTCTACACTAAGATTATTTCTGTATGGAGGAGCAGTGTTGCATAAATGGCCTTGGAACTCAGAAGAGCTGGATTCGGGTCTTGCCTCTGACACTTTTACTGGCTGTGTGATGTAAGCGAAGTCATTCATTTTTTTAGTGCTCTAAGTAATTCTCTGTAAGCCACAGACAAAGTGTTAACCTGAATTGGTAAAGGGAGTTTCCTATACTAATAAAATTATGGATCAAGTCCCTATTTCTAGCCTGAAGTCTTGATCTAGTCACCATTTGCCTGCATTTTGAAACCCTGATTTAGCATCTGTAAAATATAATACAATTATCTGGTGATTTAGCCAGCACCTTATTAAAATCTCTGTGTAAGAGAGTCTGAAGACTGATATGAGGATAAAAGTAGGGTTTCAGTATACACATGTGAGGGATAGCAAAAAGCTGCATTAAGTCTGCACGCTAAGAATACTGATGGTATTTCCTGCTTCCTACATCCCCCAATTATCTGCATAGTCCTTTAAATCCCTTGTGCCATTAACTTGAGCCAAGGACAGCATCTTCCCTTTATTCTATCATATGGTCCGTTTCTGTGACTCAGTTACATCATCTGTAAAATGAAGGAGCTGGATTAAATGACCTATGAGGTCTCTTCAAACTCTAACATCCCAGGATCCAAAATTGTAAATCACTTAATGCTTAACACAATGGTTAAATATAATCCCAGAGCTCATGGAATGTTACTATAAAAATAGTTTGTTAAATGATTACACGACCTCAGATCAGCCTACCTAAAAGTTTGCCTTTGAGAATGTCCACATTAACATCTGTTCCCTATTATATCAAGACCTTGCTAAAGGCATCTGTTATCTATGAATAGTAATAACTCTATTAATGAAGAGGATGCATTCCAGCAGCACAATTTTTTGTCAGAACTGTCATTCCCAAGGTAAATATGATATAGGAGCTGTGGGGAGGGGTGTGTGCGAGGATGTCAGATAAAGAGGATTGTAGGACAAGAATATTATTAAATCCTAACTAAAATAAGGTCAAGTACCAGAGAGCATACACTATGTTTCTGGGAGCCTCAGGCAAGCGGGGGATAGGCAGAGAGGGATGAATGGGAAGGGTTGTATTAAGGTTAGAAGAGATTAGGGTCCTTGGTAGTCAGAATTTAGCCTCAGAGACAGTAGGGGACAGAAAACTGAACATGAAGAGAGAAGAGCTTAGTCTTGATTCTGTCACAACAGAAACCTTGTCATCGTGATTAAGTCACTGAAAATCTCTGGTCTTCAGTTTCCTTATCTGTAAAATACAGGGTTGGAGTAAGTGATCTCTAAGGTCTCTTTGAGGGCAGCTGGGTGGCACAGTGGATAGAGTGCTGGCCCTGGAGTCAGGAGGACCCAAGTTCAAATCCAGCCTCAGATACTAGCTGTGTGACCCTAGGCAAGGCACTTAACTCTGTTTGCCTCAGTTTCCTTATTTGTAAAATGAACTGGAGAAGAAAATGGCAAACTATTCCAGTATCTTTGCTAAGTAAATCCCAGATTTGGTCACAAAGAGTTGGACACTACTGAAACACAATAAGGTCCCTTTGAATTCTAATATTCTATGATTCTATGAGTCAATTCATAAAGATGGCTAGCATGTCCCCTCTGAGATGTCTCTTCCCCAGACTGAATATTTCCTGTTCTTTCAAATGATCCTCATATGGCATGGACTTAGGGCCCTTTACCATTCTCATTGCCCTTCTCTGTAGACTGTCCAGCTTATTAGGGGAAGTGAACAAGCATCTATGTAGTGCTTACTCTGTGCTTTACAAATACGATCTCATTAGATCCTCACAACAACCCTGTGAGATGGATGCTGTTATTATCTCTACTTTTCTTTAGTCATTCTAGTTGTGTCCAACTCTTCATGACCCCATTTGGGATTTTCTAGGCAAAGATACTGGAGTAGTTTGACATTTCCTTCTCCAGTTCATTTTACAAATGGAGAAATTGAGGTAAACAGGGCTAAGTGACTGCCCAGGGTCATACAGCTAGTGTCTGAGGTGAAATTTGAGCTCAAGAAGATGAGTCTTCATGACTCTAGGCCCAGCACTCTCTCTACTTTGCTACCTAGCTGCCCAATCCCTATTTAACCATTGAGGAAACTGAGGTAAACAGAGGATAAGTCATACAGACAGTAAATTTGTGAAGCCAGATTTGAACTCAGGTCTTATTAGCTACAGGCCTAGAGCTCTATGCACTGAACCACCTAGCTGCCTCTATTTTATTAATAACAAAAATAATAATAGCTAACATTTATATATTGCTTATTATGTGCCAGTCACTGTGCTAAGCACTTTACAATTCTTATCTCACTTGGTCTTCACAGCAACCTGGGAAGGTAGGTGTTCTTATTATCCTCATTTGATGGATTAGGAAACAGAGGTAAACAAAGTAACTTGCACAATTAATGTCTGAGGCAGGATTTGAACACAGGCCTTTCAGACTCCAGGCCTTGTTCTCCATCCACTGCACTATCTAGCTGCCCTTTCAAAAATGTGTTGTTCTAAAGACAACACTTTAGAAGATGGGCTATTTCAGCATTTTCTCTCTTCCTTTTGAGATCAAAAAGTCAACAAAGAAAGATGATGCTCTGCTTTTACTGGAAAGGGATTTTCAGGGGCTATGCCATCTTATCTTGCTTTAGGATGAAATAGGGATGGACACTGGGCCTGTGATTCCATTGGTTTAGGGAACTCTTGGGTTTGCTCTGCCTTAGGAAAGCATCATCCATATCCTCCGTCTGGCCAAGAGGCCACTAGTTTTCTTTTTCTCTTCTCCTTTAAGTCTTACCTACATTTTCTCCACTGTGCTTTTTCCCCTTTGTTTCCTAGATTTCCACTCAGATATTAGATCCTTTGTGACATTCAGTGTATGTACTTCTTTCCCTTTCAACTCTCCCCCACCTCTTCTGTTAGATTATTTTTCTTTTGGACAGAAAGCACAGCTGTGCCTTGCTCTGTTCCAATCATGGAGCCTACCACGTCCCAAAGGTAACTATAAGAATATATACATATGTAGTTACTTGTGTTAACATTTTGAGGAAAGATAAACAAGAGAAAAGGAGGTGGAGGAAATGAAAGACTTCATCCAAAAATTTGGATAAGCTTCTATTTTGTGATACTCATATTAATTTTTTTCTGAAAGAAAATTCCCCTAAGAAACAATCCATGAAGGAAGAAGATTATTAACTTGATGAGAAACAGGTGCTGAAAATCTTTTGCGAATGTCCTTTCCTGGATACATTTTTGACAGAAGGCAGGATCTTCTGTTTATTGAGCTTCATTAAATACATAGAGGGCTTTATCTGTAGAAAGGACACACTGGAAAGTGGATATTAAGTTTAAGCATATGGAGGAGATTAAATTACATCCTCTTTGAGCCTAGAATAGTGTCATGCACATTGCAGGTACTTGAAAAGTACATGTGGATTGGTGAATGAGATTCAGAACATAACCTGTGGATCCTAGATCCATGTTGACCATTTCAAGAAATTTCGAAAGAATGATTGGATCAATATTTTACATATCACAGAGAATTGGAGTTAACTCATTACATTTGGGCTTTAATCTATTGTACTTGTTAAAATTGTGAAGAAATCGGAGGACTTGGCTTGAATCCTGGTTGTACTATTTATAAGCTGTGTGATCTTGGGCAATTTAATAACCTCTCTGACCTTCAATTTCTTGTTCCTTAAAATGAGGGTGTTGGACAACAAAATAATAATAATAATAATATAATAATTCATATTTAGAGATTATTTTCATTTTTGTAAAATACTTTACATTTAATCCCTCACAGTATCCCTGGGAATTTAGGTATGTTTATGGCCCCTAATTTTACAATGAAGAAACTGAGGCTCTACACATTTAATAAAAGCATTTGAAGCAGAATTTAAATCCAGGTTTTCCTTACTCTAAGCCTGGTACTCTATACACAACCCTAAGCTGCCACACTAACCAATCAATTGACAAGTATTTTTTAAATACCACTTACATTCCAGGAATGCTGTCCGGTGCTGGGAACAAAGACAAAAAAGGAAATGGTCTCTGCTCTCAAGAAACTCACATTCTATCAAGACAGAAAACATACAAAATACATAAATACAAAATAATTTTTGGCTGAAGGCACTAATCAGGAAGGCTGTTTGGAAGATGATACTTGAGATGAGCTTTGAAGGGTACTAGGAACTCTCCGATGAGTGATAACTAAGATTCCTTCTAGCTTGAGATCTTTATTTATTAATATTAAGATGATTAGTATTAATTTCTTGCTTTGGATAATCAATCAATTAACAAGCATTTGTTAAGTCCCTACTATGTGCTAGTTAATTTTACTAAGTGCTGTAGATACACTAATGGAGCTAATTAGGGGCTAATATTCTAATGGGGGAAGGATATTGATTAATCAGTCAACAACCATTTGTTAAGTCCCTACTGTGGGCCAGGTGTTGTGCTAAGCACTGGGGACAGAAAATAAAGACAGAAGCAAAATTGTCCTTCCCCTCAAGGAGCTTGCATTCCAAAGAAGGAGACATCATGTATAAATACACAGATGGGCAGAACATATGCAACAGGGGTTCTTAATCTTTTTTGTGTGTGTCTTAAGCCTCCTTGGTAGTTTGGTGAATGGCCCAATAAAGATCTCAGAACAAAATTTTTAAATGCATAAAAACACATTGGATTATAAAGAAGCCCCAGTTATATTGAAATACAGATATCAACACATTTTTTGAAAGTCCAAGGATACCATGTTAAAAACCCCTGATACACAATATAAATACAGGGTAGTTTTGGAAAGGAAGACACTAACAGCTGGAGTGGATTAGAAAAGGCTTTCTGGATTATAGATGGAATTGTGACCTAGCAGTTAACTATTGATTCTATTCCCGGTCCATGAAGATCTAAACTCAGTAAAATCTCAGTCTCCCCACATATACAGTAGTATAAACACAGTTTTGTCTGCTTAAAATGTGAGTCATATCTAAAAAGTCCTTAGAAGCTCGCAGATATAGGGCTTTTGTTAAATTCTAAGTAAGGTGAACCATACCAAATAGCCATTGTTTTCATTTTCTACTGCCTTTTCTTTTTAAGGAGTCTTCTGAGTCTTTCAAAGATTTACCAACCAATGGTTAATGAATGCACTTTAAACACAAATGCATGATTCTACTACTTATCCATAGTATGTAGTGAGATAATCACCTTCTGAAGAGATGCTATAAGGAGGACAAAGAGAGACTACATTCCTTTCCAGCCTTGACAGCTTTATACTTTCCACAGAGATAAGTGTACCTCTGTGGCCCATAATTACACACATCCTCTTTTACATATTTTATGATAACTGGCAAGTCAAATGGAGATCTGCTTATTTGAGTTTCTCTAAAAGGAACTGTGAAAATATATTCCCAGATACATAACAGATGCACAGGACATGAATGGAGTATGGGATGAAAGCTGTCAGCCTGGCCTTCACCATCACGTTTCCTAACCTGCTTGGGGAATTACATGTCTCTGGCTTTTGGAGCCCCAATTTGAATTCAGTGTTGGACTCTTCTGGGTCTGAGATGCTTTCAAAAGCATATTGTTTCCTCAGTTTATATCTTCCACTTGCAAGAAACCTTTTTCATTACATTTAAAAACCCAAAATGCAATGCTAAAGAAAAAGTTTTTTTTTCTTAAAAGACAGGAATTGCAGAAACATCATTGCAGATTATAACTTGTAACCTTCTTCTTCACATAGGGATTCACTGAATTTGGAAGAGCTAAACACACACTAATAGCTTTCTGTTGGTGGATTCCTAACTCACATGGTCCTAAAGCAGCTGCTCTTTTTAAGTTTTTTTTAAACTACTAAATTTAGTTAACAAGAACATAGAATGAAAGGATTTAGAGCTGGAAGAAACATTAGAAATTATCTAGTTCAACCCCCTCATTTTACAGATGAGGAAACCAGGGTCCAGACAATTTAAGTGACTTTTTCAAGGTTATTTCAATTCTTCCAAATTAGCCTTCCCTCACATGACAGATCTCTTGGTTAAAGATCAGCCTTAAGATAGCCACTTCCTTTTAAAAAACAGCCAAACAAAAAAAAAAAAAGAAAGCAAGCCAATTTTTTTGTCATAAGGTGAATGATGCTGTTTGGAACCAACTTCCAACTTGGGTCAAGGCAAGTAGTTTTTCTATTTTTAGAAATGAACAAAGAATAAAAAAAAATAGATTGAGTATGTGGGAGTATGTAAAGTAGTATATTTTAAGCCAAGTATGAGAGACTAAACATTATAAAGGAACCATTCATTCCTGCATGAGTTCCAACATTTATTAAACATGTACGGGACCATCATACTAGATCTCAGGGAAGAAACAGGAAACTGGTAAAAGAGAAAGAAACCTGTATCTAAAGTTACAGAACCTGGGTTCAAAACTTACCTCAAATGCTATCTACTTGCATGACCTTGGACAACTTTTTCACCTGCAAAAATGAGGGGACGTATTTTCTGACATCCCTTCCAGGATCTCAAAATGTAGAAATAGTGCCTGCCCTCACTGAGTTTACAATCTGCATAGAGCAGAGTTCTAAAGCCTCCTAATGTTTTCTTTCACATTACTCTAGTCATCAAGGTTAGCTGTGGTACTGTTACTTTTCTTCTATATTTTTTGGACTGTTACGCAAGTGGATAAAATATATGTTTTTTTAACCAAATAAAAGTATTGGGTTAAAAGTCCATCCTCTGTAGATTCTCTTTGAGACAACTCCATTAGCAGGGATCATTTGTATTTCATGCTGTTCCCATGTGGTTTTTATTTCTTTTGCTAGGTCTATATGCTTTGAAAACTTCCGATTCCACATAGCTTGAGAATCATGACTATTTGCTATGGTGACAACTATTAAAATGCTGTTCTTACCTTTTTATGGATCAACGTTATGTCCAAGAACTTGTAGATAATGGTTGTTTCTGTCATGATGTTCTAGTTTCTGGAAAATTTACTTATTGAATTTCTAAGGATATTTTGATGTCTATATTTGAAGCATGGGGATTTGTCATCTGTTTATGGTTTATGAAAGATAGTTAGCTTTCGATGTATGATTCTACCAAGTTGTATCTTGTTAGGTATTTGGTTATTGTTATTATTCTTGGTTCACATTCATGTAACACTTTACAATATACAAAGCATTTTTTTTTAGAAGTATTACCATTTTCTAGGTTAGGAAATGTAGCCTGAGAGAGATGATGACTTGCCTATGATGGAAAATCTTGGTTTGGAGGCATGAGGGATTGTAGGATGGTGGCTTGTAAATCATTGAAGAGAAGGTCAAGGTTGGGTATAGAAGCAAATGAAACAAAAGTGGGAAAGATGGTCAGAGAGATTAATCAACACTTAAATTTACTTAGTATTTCAAAATATGAAAAGTGTCTTCTTTTTTAAAATTAAATTTTATTTATAATTTATGGAATAAAACAAGAATTTCCAAAACATAGCATAATAAGAAAGATGATTGCATATGAAACTATATATCTACAATGCACAACTTGCTATTCCTTTCAAATATACAACAAAACTATCATGTAAATTTCTTTTTTCTCCCCCCCACCCTAGATATGGCCACCATTAGACACAAATAGGTATATACATACATATGTAAAATTATTTTATACATACTTCTATTTATCGGTTCTTTCTCTGGATATAGATAGCATCTTTCTTCATATGTCCTTAATAGTTAATTCAGGTATTTAGGGTAGTCAAAAGAATTTATTCAAAATTGTTCTTTAAAAAATATTGCTGCAACTGTATACAATGTTCTCTTAGTTCTGCTCATTTCGCTCTTCATTATTTCATGCAAGTCTTTCCATGTTTTTCTGAAATCATTAAAAAGTGTCTTCTTTGTAACAACCCTGAAATATTGGTAATACAAAAATTACTGCCATTTTACAGCTGAGGAAACTGATGTTATGTGAAGGGGAAAGACAATAGCAATACCTAATATTTAAAATGTATTAAGTGCTTTACCTACAACAACACGGATAGAGGTGCTATAGATATTGTGATCCTTATTTTTTTAGAAAAGGAAATAGAGACATGGTGAGTTTTTGTATTTGCTCCTGGTGAAACAGCTGGTCAGTGCCAGAGACAGGCTTCAAACTTGGGTCTCTTCTGCCTCTGTTCCTTGGAGCTTTCGACTATACTATGTTGTCTATGAGATAGTATTGTTTAGTTTGAGTTCCACTGGCTTTTTGCAGAGTTAACTGCTCAGCTAGTCAGTCATTCAATAAACATTTATTAAACACCTAATATATGCCAGGCACTGTGCTATGTGCTATGGATACAAAAAAAGAGAAAAAGATAATCCCTGCTCTAAGGTGCTAACAGTCAAATGATAGAGAATATATTCAAACAACTATGTATGAGAAAGCTATGTACAAACAGGATAAATTATTGGAAGTAATCAACAAAGAGAAACCACTGGCATTAAGGAGGATTAGGAAAAGTTTCCTATAGGTGTTATTATTATCTCCATTTTACAGATGAGGATGCTGAGGCTGAAAAAGGTTAAATGACCTGCCCAGGGTCACACAGCTGGTAAATATGTGAGGCAAGATTTGAACTCAGAGCTCCTTGACTCCAGATCCAGGGCTCTATTCATTATTGCAGTAGTCTAGGTGTGAGGTGATTCTTATCTTCAAATGCCCAATAAACAAGACCATGTAAACACGAATTTCTGCATTTCCCCCTCCTTGTGTCTGATGAATCATTACCATATTCTAATTCTGCTGCCAGTCATCTTCAACTTGTGATTATATTTGTGACCTTGGGCATATCACTCACGTTCTTTGCGGAAGCATCTTCAGTCGTTAAGGAAGAGAGACAACTGCCTTTAAGCTCCTTGGAGGAGGCTGCTATAAAACTAGCTACTTGTGAAATATCGACAAGATCCCTAAAGGGCTGTCACATACAAAGAAGGCAGTTTAATTCTGATCATGCAGGACTGGGACTTTCTGTTGAATTTTATGTATCTCAAAAGCTTGGCAATTGTTTGGAACATTTCCTGAAAGAATAATTGTCATTAACCTGAATGTGGTACTGAGCTCTGTCTTGGCTGGTGTGAGTTAGACTTGCCCCTGTCCACTAAGAGTTTAACATCGGAGACAGATGATGATGATGATGATGATGATGATGATGATGATGATGTGGCAGAGATTCATTAAAGACTTAGTTGATTCAAGTCAATTTAACAAACATTTTAAAAGTACCTACTCAGAGTAAAGCACTATGTTAGGTGGTGGGGACATTCATTCATTTATTCATTCAGTGCCTATTAGGTGCAAGGCACTGTACCCTCCGTTATTATCTCTTATCAATGGGGCAGGAGCTTATGTCACTGCTCTTGGGTGGCAGGGAAGAAACACATCAATTAATACATCACTAAATAAAATACAGTTCATATACCAATTCAATAACATAAAATGAAAACTTTTATATAACAGAAGCTTGGCCAATTCTCTGCCCATAATCCAGTAATATTCAAATCAAATCAGTGAATATTTCTTGGATGCCTACTATGTTTAATCCAGCGTTTTTTAAGTCCGAGTGAAAGAGATTCCTCTTGGGCCATAACAATTTCACCAATGTTTTCTTATTTTTTTCCTGTGTGACCACATCACTTTTCTCGTAGGCTTCTATGCTATTGTGAGCTAAAATTAACAATCTCTCTTGCATGGAGGATTTATCCAGCTAATTTTTCGCCTTTCTCTCTGCCCTTTCCTACTCTGCTTTTCCATCCCCATTTGTGATTGTTTGCTGCCTCAATTAGTGCAGTAGGAGATTTGGGATTGAAAAGTCAGGAAGGGGAAAAAAGCACACAACAGTGAAGGCCAAAGTGAAAGAAAACAAACTCCCTAGGGAAGAGACGGAAAGGAAGCAGCAGCAAAGGCGAGCCAGAAGGTCGAATAGAAGGGGAAAGGGAAAGAAACCGGGATGGAGAAAGCGATGAAAACCAGCCGTGGAAAGGGGGTAAGGTGAGAAAAAACTCTATGTCTGGAGGAGTCTCTGAGGAAGACTCTCAGGTTTCTAGAGGTCATTCTAGAGGTCATGTTTACTGTGTATTATGATGGGAGTGGATGGTATTTGTCCTTACTAGGGTGCCTTCTCATGGAATAGAATTGTAAAATTGATGGAAACCTCTGGTATTCTACAGCATCAGGTAGGGGATGGTCCACAGAATGTTATTTTTCTCTATGTACCGCCCAGCCTGGAATAGGGCAGTGACCTGGGCATCTACCTGGACTCTTTGCTCTCCCTCCTTCCACATGTCCAATCCGTTGCCGAATCTTTCCATTTCTACATCCACAACATTTCTCCAATCCCTTCTCTCCGCTCACAGAGCTCGGTCCCTTATCGCCTCTCACCTTGATTATTTCAACAGCCTCCCAATCGGTCACCTTACCCCAAGCCCTTATCATTCTAATTCATCTTCCACACAGCTGCCAAAGTGATTTTCCTTAAGCTCAGATCTGACCATGTCACTCCCCTATTCAATCAACTCCAACGGCTTCCTACTCCCCCTTGGTTCAAGACTAGAGTCCTCTGTTTAGTTTTTGAAGCCCTTTATAACAGACCTCAACTTTTCTAGCTTCTCTGGACATCATTCCTCTCCTACATTCTGTCATCCTGCCAAACTTCCCAGCAATTCCTTCTCCACTCACGGCATGCCATCCCCATCTCTGTGCCTCCTACTGGCCATCCCTCATCCCTCCAATGCACTCCTTTGTTTCTTTTCCTTTAAAAGGGGTAACTAGGCAGCAAAGTGGGTAGAGTGCCAGGCCTGGAGTCAGGAAGACTCATAGCTTCCTGGGTTCAAATCCTGCCTTCAGACACTAGCTGTGTGACCCTGCACTAGTCATTTAACCCTTTTTGCCTCAGTTTCCTCATCTGTAAAATGAACTGGAAAAGGAAATGGCAAACAACTCGGCATTTTTTTTTTTTTTTTTTGCTTTTTGGTGAAGCAATGGGGGTTAAATGACTTGCCCAGAGTCACACAGCTAGTTAAGTGTCAAGCGTCTGACGCTAGATTTGAACTCAAGTCCTGCTGACTCCAAGGCCGAACTCTATCTATTGCACCACCTAGCTGCCCCTCAATTACAGCATTTTTGCCAAGAAAGCCCCAAATGGGGTCATGAAGAGTCTGACATGACCAAAAAATGACTAAACCTCCTTTAAGATGCAGCTCAAACATCTTCTACATAAAGCCTTTAGGGATTCTCCAACAGCTAGTGCCCTCCCTCCCAAACTACCTTGTATTTAACTATTCTGTATATATTTGGGTTTACTCACTTTACATTTAAGCCCTATATTATCTATATGTGTATTTGTTACCTCCTCTATTAGAATGTAAACTTCACAATTCTTTTCTTCTTTGTGCTGTTTAGTACATTGACTTACACATGTTCTTCTTGTTTAGTCGTGTCTAACCCCATTTGGGGTTTTCTTGGCAAAGATACTGGAGTGGTTTACCATTTCTTTTTTCAGTGAATTAAAGCAAACAGAGGTTAAGTAGTCACACTGACCTAGGGTCACACAGCTAGTGAGTGTCTGAGGCCACATTTGAACTCAAGGCTGACTCCAGACCCAACGTTATATGCGCTGAGCCACCTAACTACCTCTACTGGCACATGGTAGGTGTTTAATAAATAATTGTTATATGATTAGCTGACTAATCAGAAAAAAAATTTATTAATGCTTATTGAATTCAATTGAACCCCGGGTGAATAGCCCTGGGCTGCATAGTAAGCTAATGCTGAAGAGAAATTTTTTAAAAAGACAGTCTCTCCCCTGCCCCCTAAGTCTTTTGAATTCAGAGTTTCCTTCACAGATTTAGGCCATATCACTCCTCTGAATGACATTTTTTGTGACAAGGATAAGTCTGCCTGGCCTGGCTTCTGACAGTTTGGGCAACTCTGGGGTGATCTATGCCCTGAAGGGCTCTTGACAATTCCTAAAGAAGACGTCAGAGTCAGATCAGCGGGGGCAGTTGGAAAGAGAGAGAACAGTGGACAAAGGGTGATTGTGATGAGGTGTTAAGAACAATTATTTTTATCTCCATTATCTTGTATTGGTTTGTCTGTAAGATAATCACTCTAGTCTAAGCAGAGACAAGATCTGGTGAAAAGAAATTCTAGGTAGCATCAGCTTTTTTTTTTCCTAGTCTGAGTAGGAGGTGTTGTTTGCTGTTATTTGAGGGATACCCAGAATACTTACCCCTTCCTCCCTGAAAATCTCACCTGCCTTATGGTATCTGAAATGGCATCATTAGAGAAAGATTCCTTTGTTTTGAGTTTTTAACCTAGAGTAACTTATTAGGATGAAAATCTCTGTGGGGTGGATAACACCTTAAGCCCTTTTCAACCAGTAGAGTGAGCTTCAGGGTTATTTATATTTTATAGTTGTATAGTTCTCTTTATAGTTTTAAAAGCTTTATTAACATTGTATAAATTGATTCTCACAACAACCTTGTGTGATGTTTTTTGTTTTTTGCCTTTCTCTGTAGCACAGAGTGCTACTTTAGCACAGTGCCTGACATATAATAGGTGCTTAATAAATGCTTGTTCACTTGACTTGAGATACTCAGGACAAGTATTATTATCCCTAACTTACAGATTGGGAAACTGAGGCTCAGAGATATTAATTGATTTTCCCACAGTCACCTGACTAGTAACTAGTTGAGCCAGGACCAGAACTCAAGTTTTCTGATTACTGGGTTGGTGCTTTTTTTTCATTAAGTTGTCCCCAAGGATTTATGGGATAGCAGAGTAATAAACAGAGCAGGATGAAAGGGACTTTGTCCCAGTGTGCTGACATCTGGACAGCATGCTTTTCCTTCCTGGCACATTTGTCCTTGCATTCTTCTGATGACCCTTATCACCTTATGGTGCCATGCTCTCTGGGCCACCCCTATGACTATAGGACTTATCTTCTAAGGGCTGCTGCCTCCACCACCCACCAACCCCTGAGGAGGTGAGGTCCAGATTCTCTGGGAGATAAGCTACCCCTTCTATTCCAGAATGACTATAACCATAGACTCTCCTCTGCTCTGTTGCTATTCCTCCTCCCCCTGTATCACACCGCACCCCCTTCCCCACCCCACCCCCAACTATTTTATTCACCCCAGGTGAATAAAGTTCTTAGTCATGGCTCTGTGGGATGGTACACAGAAAAAAAAAATGCCTATCAGAGATGCTTCAGAAAAAGCCCAATGTGAGAGAAGGTATAAGACACAAATGATCCACCTCATAAATTTTCTGAGGGTAGATCTTGGCTGGTACCAGTAATCATGCAGCTGTGTCAGTAGTGATGACTACTCGATAGTACCCAACAGTGAGACGCGACAGCTAGAAAGCTTATGTGACTGTAAGTTATGTAATCAGAAATGGAATGCTCCCGACCAGGAGGATTATAGTCCCCCTGTTTTCTGCAGTAGTCAAACCACATTGTTAGTATTGTATCTCTTTCTGGATACTATTTTAATAAACTGAAGGCCCCCTGGGGGACCCGTTTCTAAAGCAGGAGAGGTGCATCAGAGCAGTGAGGACGGGAAATCCTGGAGGGGTGTGTGTGTGTGTGTGTGTGTGTGTGTGTGTGTGTGTGTGTGTGTGTG